>NW_022900935.1:36965284-36982009 GCF_012274545.1 Fukomys damarensis | reverse complement strand
TATGTGTGTATATATATATATATATATATATATTTATATTAAAAGACTAATAATAGCAGTATGTTATGCATTGATAGCAGCAACAGCTTTTCCAGGTTCTGTAGTCATCTGAACAAAATTATAGACATTCAGCACATTCCATTAAAAAAAACAAAACAAAACAAAAAGAAACAAAGAAAAGAATAATATCCAGAAAACAGCAAAGTTCTGTTGCTGTTGTGGTAACTGGCACCATTTTTTTTAATAGCACCTTAATCATCATCTGGAAAGAGAACATTCTAGAGTAATATCATTAAATGTAGCTCTGATAAGGCATGATCACTACTATGTATCATAAAGCAGGTACAAGATATTTTACATTCACAGAGGTATGATACCGTACCATCCTACACCAATAATACTAGAATCAGTTTTGGTTTGAAATTCACTTTGTCTGCAAATAAGATTGCTACCCCTGTTTTTTTCTGGGCTCCTGTCACATGGAGAATTATTTTGCATCCTTTCACTTTCAGGCTATGTGCTTCTTTTTGCACTAGGTGTGTTTCTTATATACAACATTTTGTTGGATTTTGCTTCTCATTCCATTTTGCCAGTCTATTTCTCTTGATGGGTGAGTTGAGGCCATTGTCCTTGATGGTTATAACTGATATGTACTAACTTATTATTGACATGTTATTGGCCATTTGTTGACTCTTTTTGCTTTTTCACCTTCACCATTTAGTTTATTGCCTTTCCTATTTGATTAGCTCTGTTGGGCCTCATGGTGTTGTTGCCTTCATTGTCTTTTTCTAGGATCTTGTTTAGAATTGCTTGTAGTGCTGGTTTGGTATTCATGTAGGTTCTCAGGCGTTCTTTGTCTTGGAAGTGTCTTATTTCCCCATCCATTTTGATAGAGAGTTTTGCAGGAAACATCAGTCTAGGTTGGAGGTTGTTCTCTTTTAGTAATTGAAGTATCTCATTCCAGGCTCTCGTTGCCCCAAGGGTTTGTGTTAAAAAGTCTGCTTTGATTCTGATGGGCTTTCCTTTGTACGTGATTTGTTTCTTTTCTCTTACTGCTTATAGTATTTTCTTCTTCTGTTGGGTTTCTGGGATCTTGATTATTATATGTCTAGGTGTAGATTTTTTTATTTGTTTCTAGTTGGGGTCCTATATGCCTCAGTTATCTGAATGTCAAATTCTTCTCCTCTGTTTGGGAAGTTTTCTGTCATTAATTCTGCTAACAGCTTTTTGAAGCCATTTATATTTTCTCCTATTACTTCATGTATTCCTATCAGTCTTATGTTATTCTTCCTTGCATCATCTAGGAGCTGTTGGATTGATTTCTCATGATCCCTTACTGTTTTTAAGAGATCTCTCTTTTCATGGTCACTGACTGCCATCTTATCTTCTATATCTGAGAGTCTATCTTTGCATTCTTCTATTCTGTTGTGTACACTTTCTATGGAGTATTGAATCTCCTGGATATCTGTTTGAATCTGTTTTATGGATTCCATTTCTTTCCTATGTTGGGTGTTTATTTTTTCCATTTCTTTCTTATGCTGGGCCTTCATGGCTTCTATCATGGTCCTGAGCTCATCTATTTTTTTGTCAGTTTCTGCTCTAGAGTCTCAAATCACCACTTCCATTTTGCTAACTACCTCTATGGTTATCTGGGAAATTATTTCTGGTTTGAATTTTTCTAGAGCCTGATTGATCTGTTTTGTTACTTCCTGTGCTTTGAGTTCAGGGTGTCCTGGTGGTTCACTAACTGCCTTTTCATCCTCATTTGCCTACTGTTTGCCATTGGTGAACTGGAAGTCTGTCCTTGTGTCTTGCTTAAGTGTTTTCTCATTTTTATTTTTGTTGTCGGACTGTCCATGGTGTAATCTCTGGATTATCACACAAATCTTCCTGATATAGTTGTGCCCTAGCTTCTGTGTCTCTAATGACCCTCAGACATTCTCATCTTCATAACATCAGAGAAAACAGTTCATCAAATCAACCGCAATGCTTTATCCCAACTGATACAATCAGCAACACATTAAGATCAAGCACAACTTGGACACTGACCACCTGTGGTAGTCACTAGTCTATCACCCTTAAATCATTTGAATTAAGTTGAAATCAAGAAGCAGTCCAGAACATGTCTGCAATGAACAAAATTTCAATATAGTGTATTTAACATTTAATGGCTCAGACCGAGCGAGGATGCAAGACCCCTGATCTCATTTAGCTGATGGCTGAACCCCATGATGCTGACTGACCTCGGGCTGCAAGGCCCAGATTGAGATCCCCAACCTTCTGAATGGTTGAACTCCACAACGTTCTATTACAGGTTTCCCACACCCTTTCTTTAAACATGTTCAAAGTTGGGAACTCAGAAAAATACCCTTGATGACCACCTCTGCCTCTGCAGAGTGGGTCCAAAGACTGGCACAGTCAGGAGGTCTGAGAGTGCGGGAGGGGCCGGTTATGGGTGTTCAGGGCCTTCCCGGTGCTTGCGTGATGGCGGCTGGAGCAGGCGTGGCTCTCCTTCCCGTGGTGGATCGGGGCCCAGGCTACCTGTAACTCTTCCTTTTATTCATTCATTATACTGTTTTTTGGTCTGAACTTCATTGGTTTCTACTCTTATACTTTCCTTCCTTTTACTAGTTTGGGGTTTGCATTGTTCCTCTTTTCCTAGGGCTTTCTGGTTGCATAGTTAGGTTGATTATTAGCTCACTCAGGTTTTGTAATCTGGTCATTGAACACCTAGAACTTCTCTCTTAAAACTGCTTCCATCCTGTGCCATACATTTTGATATATTGTACTGGTAGTATAAATTAGATCTAGAAAATGTTTTATTCCTTCCTTGATTTCTTCTGTGACCCACTGGTGATTCAATAGTTTACTTAAGAGAGTATTTAATCTGTCTATTTATGGCAATGAAATATTGAAGTTCCCTACTAGAATTGTGTTTTTTTATTTGATCTTTTATATCTAGTAATGTTTGTTTTCTAAAGTTGAGCATGCTGGTGTTTGGTGCATATATGTACAATTGTTATCTCTTTTTGACAGGAAAAGTCTGAAAGACATCTTCCCAAGACTTCTGACCTGTCCCCACATTCTCTTAACCTCATAACAATATGAATACCTCTAATCAACTGGACTACTTTAATTCCTGTTTACACTACAAATCACTCCAGACCAAGGGGCCCTTATCTTCAGATTAGAGAACCTTGGACAAATATGAAATAGTCCAGTGACCATAGTCTAGATCTTTTGGTAAAATGTTTCTTTTACATGGCACACCATTGAATTTTGTTTCTTGATCCATACTACCAATCTTTGTATTTTCATTGGTGAATCAGTCCATTACATGGAGAGTTATTGCTGAAAAGTATTGGCTTGTTTTGTCCTTGTATTATTTTCCTGTTGCAATCCTCCACCTTCCTGCTTAACCATTAAACCCCTCTCCATGTGGATATTCATTCCAAGAGACTTTTAGGCACTGATGGTTTGTCTCTTATGAGGATATCTTTCAGAAAATTTTGGAGTGCTAGATCAGTGGATATGAATTCTTTGAGTGGTCTTTATCATGGAAATATCTTATATCTCCATCAACTTTGGAAGATAATTTTACAGGATATATCAGCCTAGGTTGAAAGTGGTTTTCTTGTAGAGCTTGTAATACTTCACTCCAAGTCTTCCTGGCCTTGACAATATGTGTTGAAAAGTCTGCAGTAACATTTAAGGGTTTAACCTAAGAAGTGATTTGTTGATTTTATGACAACTTGATTCTGTTCTTATGTTAGAATTCCAGGACTTTGACTATGATGTGTCTCAGAGAGGTTATTTTCTGATCATGGCTATTTGGGGTTCTATATTCCCCTCTTCTCTGTACATTCAATTATTTCCCCTTATATGTAAAGTTTTCTGCTATTATTAAAGTAACTATGTACTTATGCCATTTGTGCTTTTTTCTGATTTTTTTGCTAAATCCAATTAATGTTAAATTAGTCTTTTTTATATTATCCAAGAGATGTAGGATCCATTTTCTTATTCTCTTATTGTTTAAGGTATCTGTCATGAATTAGTCACCCATAACAGCCCTCCCTTCTGGTTCTGACACCTACGCATGCTGATCAATTCCACTGCCCGTACTTAGCATAGATTTTAATTTCCTGAATTTATATTTGTAAACTTTTTATGGAATCTAATTCTTTTTATATTGGTAATTCATGTTTTGCATAATTGTACTGAGCTTGCTAGCAATCTGTTAGTGTCTTCTGTAGATGAGCTGCTGATTATCTTGTTTACATGGCCCATTATCTGTTTATTTATGTCTTCTGTGATCTTGCTAAGTGCCTTATTGATCTATTTTGCTGTCTCCTCTGTTAGATGTTTGAATAATTCAAGTGTGTGGTTTTTGGTTTTCTCTTCTTTGATGCCTCATGAATCAGCTTTAGGGAAGTTGAGAGATTTTGGATTTATTTTGTTGCCTTCTCTTCTTCTGATTCTATTTTTTGTTTTTTATTATGTTGAAGCTTGTGAATTGATTATACTGGTAATCTTTGTTGCTGTTATGGAGACCTCTTTAGTTAATGTCTGCATTTCAGTGATTCCATCTCAGTGTGACTATTGGCTTTGTCCTCTGTCACAGGATTCATTCCTCCATTTCTCTTGGAGGAAAGTTTGCAGCATATTTGGTCCAGTACCCAGTTTTTGTAGTATCAGCCACAGCATTGTTAATGATGACCTCCAGGCAATCCAGATATTGACATCCTGAGAATAACAGCACCAACTATGTCACCTTATCTACAGTCTCAAAAGCAGCAACAGTAGTAGCATTAAAGACAAACTGTATATTCACAAACCCTAAAGTCCTATAATGTACTGTCCTTACCCTAGAAAATTGTAATTATCATACAAACACTAACACAAACCAGATATTAACCTAGTATTGATTCACAGTAAATACCTACTAAATTTTCCTGCCACAACAGAACAATTTTCGACAATAATAGCACTAAGTGAAGTAGCTATCTAGAGATTCATAATGCTTAATTGCTATACTAGTAAAAGTAGAGTGTCCTAGTTACTTTTCTTGTTGATAAGGCAATCCCCCCATAGAAGTTAAGGAAAGGTGATAGGTCTATTTAGCTCACAGTTTATATAGGTTTCAGTCCATAATCTCTTAGCTCCAAGGCAGACAGTCTTCACAGAAGGGAACAGTTCATGGAGGGGAGAAAGTAGCAAAGTAAGCAAGGGAGGACTACATTTCTTTGTGCCTCTTTTATCTTATCCAGTCTACTTAGGGTGTGCACAATTCACACCCTTAATCCTAGTGCCCTTTGCCTAGCGTTGCACCATGAATCACTCCCAGAATCATACATTCTAGACCCAGCCGCCCCTGAAAAATATCCCTATGGACATCTAGACATACACTGTATATGGAGGAAGTGAAGAGCTAGAGAATAAAACAGAGCAAAATGTGAAAAATCCATGGAATATGAGAGGGATGAGAGAAAAGTGAAATTGGGGATCCTATTGAGGAGTCAAAGGAAATTAATAACCTTAGAAAACTGTCATGGGAAAAAAATGAACAAAAGGAGTAAAAACCAGAGAAAAAAACAGGAAATGAGAGATGAAGACAGGACAGGATAAGATAGAAAGAGATAAAAGAGAATAACGAGGAAAAAAATGAGACAAAAATAGATTTTTTAAAAAGCCATGTCCCTAACAAAACTGATACATGAAGAATAAAGATTGAAAAATATGCTAAATGATTAAGTCAGAGAAAAATTCTACTGTGTTTCTAAATGAGTAGTTTCCTTCTAAGATCTGCAGCCTTAGAATCCAGCCAGTCACTATTTTCTCCACCCAGTTTTATACCTATGGGTTTTTGAGGTGCCTTCCCCAACACAGAGGCTCTTTTATCTGTTTAGCTTAGATTTTGGTTACTGCTCCAGCCTGGTGTGTCCTTGCTTACCTTGGTGGATGTAAAAAGAGACCATCCCTCTGGTCTCTGCTGGAGGTAGCCCCAGGGCCTGGTGTTCAAGTGGACTGTTGGTCTTGGTCCTCCCATCCGTCTTTGGTCATTGTCCTCATTCCAGATTAGATTGGTCGGTTAGTCTAATTTTCTGTTGCTCTATCTGGGAGTTGCTGGATGGTCACACTACCTGACTATGGCTATGGTCTGTTTGCTGTCATGGGCAGTGCTTATGCTCAGATCTGTGTGGTCTCAGGTTTTTTGATTTTTCAAACACTGAATGCTGGAGAATTTATTTTCAATTTCAGCAGAAGGGGCAGATAGATAATAGCATTGTTGGAACTTGAGAAAGTCAAAAGCATATAGTTTCTCCTTTCTACCTTTCTTTCTAACCTTTTGCTATTGTATGGCGTCAACAACAGATTCTATGAATCAACCTTAACAATTCCATCCTTCTAGCACCCAGACAAGACTACTTCAAGTTTTGATGAAAGAAACCTCATCCTTAGCACCTTGGACCTCTTTCTTGCTGGGACAGAGACGACATCCACAACACTGCGCTGGGGTCTGCTATACATGGCCCTCTACCCGGAAGTCCAAGGTGAGCATACAGTTTGTGCTCCTGACCAGACCAAGTGGTGCTTCTGGAAAGCAGGAAGCTTGGCAGATGGGAAGGCAGGCAGCACAGTCCGGAGACTGTGCTATCTCCTTGTGTAAGACTTGAGTCTCACTTTTACTCCTGGAGCGTGAACAGCCAAGAGGCCTTCATGATGCTGGGCTCAGTAGCTCAGCGAGGCTCCAGGAGCTTGTCTGATAGCGAGAGTCACCCAGGAAGGAACACACCAGGCAAGTTGGCTAATAGACCTTTATCAGCCTGGCCAGACGGCACCTCCTAAGCCAAGTAGCTCAGGAAGGGCGCCCAGCTCAGAAACAGAGGCCATTTTATATTGGGCTGAAGGGGGGGGGGTTTACACTTAAAACTTACAGAGAGAGGACAAAGGCAAAGAATCAGTTAATCTGAGCTAGTGGTCATCAGGCATATACTTGACCATCACGTACTAATGATAAGCAGATTGATTATCCATTTTTCCATTTTCAACTTAGATTACAACGTTCAGAACATTCCACTACAGGCAAGCAAGGAGTGGGGTGATTTATGTTGGGTCTCTGTGTTCACTACAGTTTCCATCTAGCCTCCCAGCTACTTCAAAGCAGCCACCCAACAATTCACAATTAATCACTAGTTATTCCATAAGGGATGGGGGGAGTGACAGTCTCCAGGTCATTCGCTGGTCAACATCGAGTCGCTCTGGTTCAGCCAGGCTCCCACACTTGGATGTGGGTGCATACTTTGAGTCTACTATCAGGATTGTGACCGGTCCAGGTAGTACAAGTGCTGCAGTGACTTCCTGCCCTCAGTGAGCTCTGAGTCCAGGGGAAACAGTGAAGACCATTGACATTGTCATAAATTCCATGAAACAGTGGCAGTCTCGGATGGAAATCAACTCATTGCCTTCCTTTTTCTCTACTGGATACTGTCCACAGTGCTTAATGTGGAATGCAGTGCCGTCCAATGTGCTTCTTTTCTGCCTACCCCACTTCATCCCCCACTGTGGTGTATGGGTGCTTCCCTAAAGTACATTTCCTTCCCTTGTCACTGTCCTTGTTTATGCCCTCAGCCTGACATTTGCTCTTCCCTCTATCATGAAGCCAATTCCCAATTTTTTCCCATGTGATAAAATTATTTACCTCAAATCATCTATTACTCTAAGATATTTCTGGCTTGGCAATTATTAATGTTTTCTTATGCCAGATATGACAACACAACTCAACTAATGTGCTCTTCACACATTATTCTTTTTTATTGATTTTATTGATACTTTTTAGGTATACAGTACAGTTACATTCATCACTAGGATCTTGTACCTCTACATGACAGATCTTGGTTCTCATTTTTCCCCATTCCCCTTCCCTCCCTTCACCCCCTCCACCTTCTCCTATTTTCAAATAATTTGTTTCCATTTTTTCCTTTTTTCATATTTTTCTTTTCTCTTATTTCCTTTCCCCTACCCTTCCCACTTCCCCTATACCTTTAGCCCTTTTCTTCCTATTTCACATTGTCAGTTATACAATTTGGATCTTATTTACACTTTTAGTTTTTCTCACCAGAGAAACTATTTGGTATTTACACATCTGTATAACATAGTATTCTTCTAACAACCCCACAAACTCTCATCCCTCCATGGACAGTGACTATTCCCATTGTTTTTGATCTCTCAGCTTTCAGAATACCTTGAACAGGTGGTGGATGGAGACTCTCATAATGCAGTTCTGCAAATTGTGGAATACGGTGTAATAAAGAGCCAAAACAAGTTTTGTGGATCAAGAACAACTTTTGTCCCTAATATAAACACAGAATAAATGGTATTGGAGTGCAACCCATGTATATTCATACATTACGTTATACTGTCTCTTTCACATATTGATATAAAATTCATATTTTATATGAGTATTTATTTATGTATATGTATCTTGGATCATGATGCAAAAGGCCTTACTACCTGAGGATTCTTTTTTTTTTAAAAAGTTCAAAGCTCCTGAGTTAGGATGTTGCATAAGTGTTCTCAAAGTGAATCAATAGATAATACATGCATGATTATGGAAGAGATTTACTAGGTGACCATACAGGGTGAGAAGCAGAAGAATTCACACAGACCCTCTGTAAGTTGGAAAATCAAAGGATCAGTATCTATTGAGCCCAAGAAGACGGAAACCTCAAAACAAGAGGGATCAAGGAGGCAAAACCAGTTAAAGGTCAGCGCCTAGAAGCCCACTGCAGAGTTGCCAATGTAAGTCTGCATTGGAAGGCTGAAGGAACTGGATAGCCATGTCCAAAGGCAATAGCCAAGATTTCAGCTCTTCCAAAATGGGGGCACTTCCTTCTTCTTTCCCCTCTCTGTTCTATCTATCCAGGATGGTTTGACCCCGCTGAGTTTGCTGGCCGACGTGTCAGTTATGAATGGTCACACCTAGAAGTGGTCTTTACTAATCTTCCAGGTAGTTCTTACTCCAGCCAAGCTGATCTATCACAATAGTGATCATAGATGTAAACTGGACTTCTGGAATAGAGGATCCAAAATAAAAATCAATTAAAGTTATAGAAGTTTACACCTGTGTTCATAGCAGCACAATTGTCCATAGCTAAAAGGGAGTAGTAACCTAGATGTTCATCGACCATGAAGGAGTAAACAAAGTGTGGACTACACATGGAATATAATCGTGTTCAATCTTAAAAAGGAATAAAATTCTGAGGTGTGCTGTAGCAAGAGCATTAATAAACAAACCACAATGGCATAAATGCTGTATAATTACACTTATATGAATTATTTAGAGTTGTCAAATTCACGGGAAATGAATGGACAATGGTAGTAGCCATGTGTTGGGAAAGGAGGAAATGAGGCTTCCTTTAATGAATATAGAGTTTCAGTTTTGCAAGATGAGAAATTTTAGAGATGGATTGCACAGTAATATGAATATATTTAAAATTAACCATAAGTTAAAATGAATTACATGGTACATTTTATGTTTATATATTTTACCCAACTAGAAAGATGTAACCCCAGTGAAATTTCTCTTTTAAAAATGGTCAATAAACAAATGTTACATGTTTATTTCTCTCTTGGGTAAAAGATCTGTAAGCTTTGTGAAGCACTTAGAATTCCAAAGACCTTTCAACTGTTGCTCTGTTGTATCTAGAATGAGGTCTTCCTTCTATCTCTAAAACTCTCTTGGGTAAAAGATCTGTAAGCTTTGTGAAGCACTTAGAATTCCAAAGACCTTTCAACTGTTGCTCTGTTGTATCTAGAATGAGGTCTTCCTTCTAATTCTCTAAAACCCTCTCCAGAAGACTGCCTTTCCACATTAAGAGGCAAGAAGAAAAGGCAGCAAACACCTTTCCTCAGAAGGGCTTGTTCCAAGAATGAGACATCTCTTCTGCTTACGTTCCATCCACCAAAACTTAGTGCTATGGCCACATTTAGTCAGAAGAGAACATGGGAAATGTAGTTTTCAACAGGACAACCAAGTATTCAGCTGAAATCCCTGTTACTGTATAAAGAGAAAAGAACACAGTGGGTGGCAGGGAGCGGTTTCTATTATTTCTTGGACCCTCAAATCAATTCATGTAAATCTCAAAGAATCCCTACAATGAAGGCATATCTATCCTCATTAATGAGACAGGAAAATTGAGACAGAAAGGCCTTCCATAGATTGCAGCAACAATGTTGTGAAGCAAGAGTTGTGTTCACTTTTGACTCATATATCTCTCTGATAATTTAGAGTCTATAGATCTGCTGTGTGTGATAGCTTAATAATGGGATGGTAATCAGAATGGGGGGCCTTGAATGTGATTAGCTCTCCTGAATGGGACCAGGTACTTTAAAAAAATAAGTTTCAGAGAGTTGTGTTGCTCCTTGGTGCGTGTCAACACACAGCAAGGAGGTACAGTCCATGAGTGGAGAATGTGGTTCCACCAGGTACCAAGTTTCTTGAAAATTTGATGTTGGAATCTTCAGGATCCAGAACTGAGAAATAAAATTCTGTGGCTTGTAAGCCAGCCATTATAGGGAACTTTATTATACCAGTCTCAATAAGACCTGATCCTATTGTGAACTTAGCTGTTCTCAGCCTGAATATTCTGTTCTCTGGGCCACCCAGGCTAATGGGAATTTAGAGTACTGGCAATTTTCTAAATAAGCCCTAAAATGGGGAAGGTCCATTTTGTTTATTTTCAGAGTGAAGGTAGTTAAAATCCAACAGTGAAGCTCTTATAGAGCATTCCCACATTTATAGAAGAAATCACAAAATTTAAGAAACACTTGACACCCCCTTCTCTTCCAGAAAAAGTGCACGCTGAGATTGACAGAGTGATTGGCCAGGCGCAGCAGCCAAGCTTGGCCAACAGAGAGTCCATGCCCTATACCAATGCTGTTGTCCACGAGGTGCTAAGAATGGGCAACATCGTTCCTCTGAATGCCCCCAGGGAAGTGAGTGTTGATACCACTTTGGGTGGATACCACCTGCCAAAGGTAAGTAGACCTCTTAGGCTTTGCCATCAAGCCTGTCTTTGACTTTGTCCTGGGAAATTATGAAATGTTTTCCAGTCCTAAGAAGTCAGTTACATGAGCAGAGTGATTTATCATACCTGATTGTCTTAATGTCCAACCTCCACAGCTTAAGAAGAAACTTTGTTTCTGCTCAAATTTGTAGAGGTTTCAATCCATGCGTAAATGGCTCCAAGGCAGCGTGGAATGGCAGAGGCAGGTGTAGAGGAGGAGCAGCTCTTGGCAAGGTGGGAAACAGGGAGAAATCAAGGGAGAAGGGAGGGAGGCACACCCATGGAGGTCATGCCCCCACCTCCCCTGAGGAGGCTCTGTAACCTGCCAGAGATATTTTGGAAAATTCTGTGACAAAATCCAGTAATTATAGACTGTTAAATGAGAAAGGGCATTTGAGACACTCAGCTCTCCAATCACACTAGCACTGCTTTTTCTAAAATAATTTCGCTAAAATAATTTCCCTGCTTGTATTACTTCAGATTCGCTTACAGCCCCATGGTAGGCTGTTGGGTCTAAGAAAGGAAGCCAGTCCCCGCTGTGCAGT
The DNA here is from genome assembly GCF_012274545.1 of Fukomys damarensis. NCBI lineage: Eukaryota > Metazoa > Chordata > Mammalia > Rodentia > Bathyergidae > Fukomys > Fukomys damarensis. The sequence continues at coordinate 36,970,398 of NW_022900935.1, read as the reverse complement.
ACCAATTATTATAAAGGGAGAAAAAAGGACAACTCATATTATACAACAATCCTGTGCATTAGACTATTAGCCTATTTCAAAATATCTTTGTTCTCAGGATATGTTTTGTTTCCATTTTATAGACTAAGGTAAGATTCAGGAAAAATTATTTTTCAGATCTCGCAACTAGGGTAGGACAATAGCTGGTATCCAGAACCATATCTACACTGATTATTTTCAATACATAATGCTCCTTCACAGGACTTGCTTTTATCTGACTGTACAATATTCTCCCCTCACTTTTTATCCATTGTCCCCTGTTGAATTTCCTGTCTTCATGAACAGAAGGCATCGCATGCTACCTGCTTTTAAGATCTCCACACTCAGCTCCTCTGTGTCCCTGGAATCTTCTGTTCACAAAGCCCGATTAGGTGTCTCCCTGTGTTCTGTGGCCAACTGTCCCAGCCTGTGAGGGTCTGTTCTAGTTTGTCTCCATTCCTCCGAATAGGCTTTCCTCGGGGACACGCTCCAGTGGTGGAGCCGGGGAGCTTTCCCACTGAACACTGCCGGGTAGGACCACTGCAGAGCCAGGAAGTCCTCCCCTTCTAACTGAGCATGTCCTGGAGTGAATGAGATATGAACATTCCAGGTGCAGTTTGCATTGTTCTAACCATTCATCCACCTTCAGAGCACTAGGCCATCTCACTAGACTGATTTTACTACTAATTTTTCGCATCAGGTTTAATATCCGTCCTGGACAATAAGAAATCTAATGATACCTAGCACAGGAGCCATGGCTGTGACGCCAGACAAACCTAGTGCAGGAAATGGTTCTGTGTCTGCGTGCTCTGTGACTCCAAGGGCATTGTGAAACCTTTCACAGATACAGTTGGTTCATCTCTAAAATGCAGTTAAACTCTTCTTGCAGGCTCTGCATGGAAGTAAGTGAGGTCTTACATGCAGAGCTTCATACTCAAAATAGCAATTATTACTCTTAATTAACCAGCAAATACACCATAAGTATGTAAAACATTTGGGTCTCAAAAACAATCCAGAGCAGTATAGGGATGGAAGCACCTTCTTAGAAAGCATGATGAGGGACCAAAGGAAAATCCTCACTTGTTCCACAAAGATGCTCTCAGAATCCTCCAGCTAGAGGGAACATAGGAGCCAGATGACCTGGTGAGGCGAGGCTTTTGAGGGAAGTGAGTTTGGAGCCAATAATGAAAGAATGGCAAGAAGTTAGTTCATGAAAAAAAAAACGTAAAAACATTTTTGCATAATGAACAACACGGAAACCTATTCTGGTAGAACAACCAGTGGGAGGTCCCCCCTTAGTGGGAGCCCCAGTGTTATGGACTGTGTCTAGATGTCCCCCGAAGCTTCATGTGGTCACAGATGGTGTTTTGGAGAGGTGGCAGGATCTACGATGTGGGATGCTGGGGTGAAGGCTGCCCCATCATGGGTGGGATTGTTGCCTGCCCTCATGACGAGCACCTGCACAGAATATAAGAGACAGAGACAATGATGCTGCCATCTCTTAGTGTTGTTTGTCTTTTACTGCCTCCTGTCCACTCTGTGAGGACCCTCTGCCATGACACCCTGCCTTCCAATCCATCAAGTAGGGAATGAAACCTCTACAAACTGTGAGCTACAACAAACCTTTGCTCTTTGAACATTGAGTGTCAGGTGTTTTGTCTCAGCAATAACAACAGTGACTAAGACAGAGGGCAACACAGAAGGGAGGACCCTGGTGAATAAGAGGATGGATTTATGACCTGGGAGTGTCAGGAAGCTATTCAAGAGTATCAAGTGAGTACGTGGGCGATGTGACACAGTTAAGTCACGTTCAAATCATGCTCAGCTCTCAGGATGTGGAGCAGATGGAAAGGTCTGGCAGGGGCATGGTAGGAGGCATTACAGGAGTCTGGGAACACAAGGCAGCAATTCAAAGAGGAGCCTTTTGTGGGCACAGAATGGAGGAGACAGAATGAACTGACAGATAAATCATCCAGCATCACTGGTGGGTCCGATGAGGCAGCGTGAGGGAAAGACTCACTGTCTCTCCTCCAGGGTTTCTGGCCCTGTGGCTGGAGGAACAGAGGTTGCTGATCCTGACCAGCTGTTAGTGCTACGAACCCTGCTGTGAGTAGGGAGAGCAGTTGATACTGCAGGGAAGAGTAAGAAGCAAAAGAGACTTCGTTGCTATGGTCACTGACATCTGCCTGCAGATTAAACTGATTCAACACTGAAAAATAGTCTAACCTCCTGGAACATTCCTGGCAGGCAGTGACAGTCTATCCTCCTGAGTGGTCCTGTGAAAAAGTGTAGGATCCTGGAGACTGAGATCCAGGGGTGGTGGAACTGAAGGGGTACAGGAGCTGAGGCCAGCAGCAGCCCGCAGCTCAGGAGCCCAGGCCCCTGTCCCTGTGCCTGAGTGTGTTGCATGGGTCAAGCCTCACCTGACTCTCTTCTCCCTTTTCTAGGGGACCATGGTCATGACCAATTTGACTGCGCTGCACAGGGACCCCACAGAGTGGGCGACTCCAGACACATTCAACCCAGAGCATTTCCTGGAGAATGGACAGTTTAAGAAAAGGGAATCCTTTCTACCTTTCTAATTGGGTGAGTTCTGATGACAAGGAGTGAGATCGCAGAAGTTCCTCCCTGCAGTCTTCCTTCTCCTCTCTGTAGTCCTTTGCTTTGAATAAGATTCTTCCTCCTGGCTCGGCTCAGCACTACTCCATGTTGCTGGTGGCTGTGGTCCAGTGGACCTGGATTCCTCATTGGCTCAGAAAATCCCTGAGAATCTGCCATGCCCTTTCTTCTGATTTAGTTTTCATCTTTCCTTTGATCTCTTTTACACAGCAATAGGGATGAGGGACAGAGACCCATAACCTGACTCTTACCCACAAAGAAGGTTTTACATCTGCCATCTTCATAGAGTGGTTAATTCTCACAGATTCTTCTCAAGTTCACAAATTCAGCTCACACCAAAATAGAGATGATATTTAAATATGGAGAATGTGAGGTAGCAAGGGAAAGGGGCTACTTACCTTACGGGCATTACACAGTGACTTAAATACCATCAGCTTAACTAGATTGGGTTAGGCTTTATAAGAAATTCCTGAAGATGTCTTTTTTGCCTCCATAAATATTAATTACTTTTCACAACTCAAGTTAGTAAATATATATTTTATGCAGCTTGAACAGTCAAAAGGCTGATTCATTGAAATCTTTCTCTTTGTTTTATTTTCAGTCCAATGGCCTTTTGAAAATCTAACATCATAAAATCAATAGCAAATTATCTTATTGTATACCCTAGTGCAAAGATAGTGAACCTTTTAGAGACAAGTGCCAAAACTTCAAGCCAAGGCCTAGTGATTTATTGCAAACTGTTAACACTAGAAAAAACAGCTCATACATTCACATCCTTTGTCTTCAAGGGAATACAAAGAACATGCAGGCTAGAGATTGTCCACCACTGCCCTCGTGTAAATGGACAAAGTTCAAATTCCCGTCAGCGTTTTGATACTGGAGGGAAGAGACTTTGTAGCCAGGGTCACTGACATCTATTTACACATTAAACTGATTCTACACTGAAAAATAATCTAACCTCCCTGGAACATTCCCCACAGGCAATGCCAGTCTGGAGATAAGGCAAGAGAGGCATAACCAAACATGGCAATTATAGTCATGATATTGCTGTGGATGGTATGGAGTCAGTGGCAATCAGTTTTATCAAAACCTAAAGTTTGTGTCTTCCTCACTCTGTCTTTTGAAAATATCAGTGTGCTCCCCACAAACCTGCTGTGGAAGGCATGGGATTTGCTTATAATTAACTTACAGTAAAAGACAGATTGACGTTCTGAAGAAGCATCATTTTACTTCTGGTGAAACTGAGGCTCAGAGTGAAACGATCTGGGTGATTCTCGAGGGTTTCTGGCCGTGTGGCTGGAGGAACAGAGGTTGCTGGCCCTGACCACCTGTTAGTTCAACTAACCCTGCTGTTGAGTGGGGAGACCACAGTCTATGATTTTTCTGTCTGCTGTGCCTCGCTGGATGTGTCTGGGCTGATTCTGATTGTATCCCGTCTTCCCACACACCACGTCACCTATGCACACCATAAAAAGTCACTTCTAACATGAAAGCTTGTCTCAGATGTAGGAGTACCTTCCAGGCTTCCTGTTCATAATGATATCATGTTTTGTCTCACCGCACAAAGTTTCAGATGCACACTTCAATTATTATAACCATTCTTGTTCACGGCATTAGATCGGTGAGAAACTGATGCCGTAGGAATATGGCCCCTTGCTCATTCCACAAAAGTGCTTCACCTTATAATTGCTGCACCTCTGCTGAAAGGAATCTACATGGATTCCACACCTTTAAAAGAGGAAAGGATCCCCCTGTAAGCCATGTGATGCCCACCTGCATGTCATTTCTTCACATTTCGAGAGCCTCTTCTGCATAGCTGCCTCATGTGTCACCATGTTCAAAATTTCTTCCATCTAAATTAGCTATAGCTTGAGGAGGACTTATAGGGATACACTGGTGCTTTGAAATTGGGAACTGTAGTACATTCTTTTGAAAAGAGACTTTGCAAACGGATTATCTCAGGCAGCATTTACCAGTGCATAACCACTAATGATTAGACAGGTAAAGGGGCAAGTGACTATTTGTCATCCTTTTTAAAGCAAATAATACATGCCATCTGATTGGGATCTTTTCCTGGTCACAGCACAAGAGTTGGAGAGAGAGATTTTTGACAAGTGAGAAAGATTTCCTTTCGTGAATACTCTAATAATCCCCGTCACACAGTGGTCACTGATGAAGACAGTTCTTTAAACCTGTTTCTGGACTCTGCAGGTTCACTTCTGCACAATATATTGATTTGTCTAACAGAATCTTGGGACAAGTGGTTTGGTATCCTTTTCACAAGTTGCTAACCCCATATATATGGGATAGGCACAGAATAAAGATAAAAACACTCTTGACTTTGGCACAGGGCAGTGGAAAACAAGAGGCAGAAAGTCACAAAGCAGTGGCATACTTGCCGGTTACACCAGTTACATTTACATTTACTAAGCACTTTTGCATGCATAATCTTAAGCTATTTTTATGACAACATTCCC
>NW_022900935.1:36962786-36965254 GCF_012274545.1 Fukomys damarensis | reverse complement strand
TAGGATGATAGAGTTGAAGGACACTAGGGACTTGTGCTGCTCAGGGTGCTGAAGGAGGGCAGAGTAGGAGCCGATAAGATGCCAAATACACAGCAACGGAAAATGCATGCCAGCTCTCACATGCAACAGGACAATTAACACTCGCCTTGCATTAAACTTTTTCCTTTTTTATGAGCACATATTTTAATACAGACTAATGCGTTTCATTTTATTTAGCAGCTTTGCACATTCACTTGATACACTTTAATCATTGTCCCCATCACCTCCACTTCTCATCTCTCCCCGTGGACTGAACACTTTTAAATGATCAACATGTTGATGTGCAGAGGTGGGTAGCATTTGATACAGGGGTTGAGACAGCTAAGGGGACAGAGGCAATGTGAACACAGAGATCCTGGGATCCCACTGCAGTCACCAATCAGACATCTGTGAGCTCAATGAAGGGAAAGCGTCTTCAGGAAGAGTGACCTTCAGGTCCCTGGGAAGTAACCTTGGCCACTATCATAACGCTGTACTGTACTGTGTGGCCTCCCAAATCAGTGATTTCTGAGTTCATGTAGAGTGGATGAGATTAGAGGGCTTCTTCAGTTTTTTTCCTGGTTATGATACCTCATTTCATGCAAGTTACTCTGCTTCTGTGCTTTTATGAGTCCCAAGACGGGTATTTTGAAGCATATGGTACTACAAAGGTTAATTACGATGTACTCAAGGTTCTTTAGTCTTTCCAACCTTCTTTCCAACACTGTCCCACCATGGTGGCCTCCAATACCCTCAACATTGAGTTTCTGTCCCTTTCCCCCAGTTCTCCATGCTCACATTGGAAGCAGAGGCCTTGAACAAGACAGAAAATGCAAAGAGGAAGGAACGGGCAGCTCCATCCGGAGGGCCGTGCTTGTCAGGGGGTCCACAGTGCAGGAGGGTAACAGGCATAGGGAAGTGGCTTGGATGTTAGGAGCCCAGTGGTGTCATTTACTTCTTTATACTTTGCTGTTTCCTTCTAAGGTTGAGGCACATCACATAATTTTGTTGTTGCTTCATTGACTGCTTCGTGGTTGGTTATTAAATGAGTTTTGAAATATTCAGACAAGATACCACTGTCTGAGTCAGCCCAGGCCTCCCCCTTCCATTAATCCGTACTCTGCTTCTTCACCCCACAACTAACCTGTAAATGCATTTGATCTTGTGATCCTGGATTTCCACTTCCCGTCCTTTGGTGAATTCAAGTGGTTGTCAGACACACAGAGAAAGCTGGATGTAAAGCACAAGGTCAGAATTTGTTGGAAGGATTGGAGAATACCAATTTCTAGATGCAACAGTGCCACCTAGAAATACGTTGTTTGTTTTTGTCCCACAGGAAAACGCGCATGCCTTGGAGAACAGCTGGCTAGGTCTGAGCTGTTTATTTTCTTCACTTCCCTTCTGCAAAAATTTACCTTCAATCCCCCCAAGAATGAAAAGCTGAGCCTGAAGGTTAGGATGAGCCTGACACATGCTCCAGAGAGCTACAACATCTGTGCTGTCCCCAGGGCATGATGGCTGAGAAGGAAGTGAAAGGCAAGAAAGAAGAAATGGCAGCTCTCTGAAGCCTCTGGTGCCCACACAGATGTGAGGGGACAGAATGGAGGTGGGGGAGGAAAGAAGCGAGGAATTGGGCTGAGAGGAAATTGGATCACCATCGGAGCTGTGCTATTTCCTTCAGAATCAATATAGGGCAATCATGTACGGATGATGTGATTTACTTTTTCATCCTGGAGATGGGAGGAATGGGGATTTTTCTCTCTCTAAATACAGTTCTGTGTAAGAATCAAAGGAAATAACAGAATAATGGACTTTAATTGATTTGTAAGCAATAAAGCACATGATAAAATTATAGTTGCACTGTTCCTTTTACTTGCCTTCTTTTGCAGCCAAGTATCTGCATGTGAGGAGTGGCAATTTCTCAGGTTCAAGTTTTATAAAACAGCCAACAAGAGTTAGAAGTGGGACCCGGGGTACAGACACAGAGCATGGCAAAATGCTCTCCCCTTTGGGAATGCTGCTCAGTGCTTGATCTTGTTTCTGCCTCAGAATGCACTTCTGGGAGGGCATCAGGGAAGGTTATGTTTCCCTTTATACAGGCAGTGAAAGCACCTGGTGTAAACACAGCTTTTTTTGTGGATATAAGGAAGCACTGCCTTGACCTGTGACCCTGTTCCACGTAGCACAGCTGACCAAGCCCGGGATCCAGGTTTACAGAACAAATGTGGAAACTTGTTTTGTTTTCAGAATGTATTCCTCAGTCTCAAAATGGCACAGCAATGAGTGCCGGCAACTCAGCTTCTCCGGGACAACATGTTTAAATCTGGAAAATAATAGCTCGGACAGGTATCAAATTGTGTGGAGGTTAACAGGGAACCAATAAAGAGCTGATAGAGAAGAAGACATAGGATTGAATGACACAGAAAAATAGATCACACTGCTGAGGAGAG
>NW_022900935.1:36946646-36955081 GCF_012274545.1 Fukomys damarensis | reverse complement strand
TAGGATGATAGAGTTGAAGGACACTAGGGACTTGTGCTGCTCAGGGTGCTGAAGAAGGGCAGAGTAGGAGCCGATAAGATGCCAAATACACAGCAACGGAAAATGCATGCCAGCTCTCACATGCAACAGGACAATTAACACTCGCCTTGCATTAAACTTTTTCCTTTTTTATGAGCACATATTTTAATACAGACTAATGCGTTTCATTTTATTTAGCAGCTTTGCACATTCACTTGATACACTTTAATCATTGTCCCCATCACCTCCACTTCTCATCTCTCCCCGTGGACTGAACACTTTTAAATGATCCACATGTTGATGTGCAGAGGTGGGTAGCATTTGATACAGGCGTTGAGACAGCTAAGGGGACAGAGGCAATGTGAACACAGAGATCCTTGGATCCCACTGCAGTCACCAATCAGACATCTGTGAGCTCAATGAAGGGAAAGCGTCTTCAGGAAGAGTGACCTTCAGGTCCCTGGGAAGTAACCTTGGCCACTATCATAACGCTGTACTGTACTGTGTGGCCTCCGAAATCAGTGATTTCTGAGTTCATGTAGAGTGGATGAGATTAGAGGGCTTCTTCAGTTTTTTTCCTGGTTATGATACCTCATTTCATGCAAGTTACTCTGCTTCTGTGCTTTTATGAGTCCCAAGACGGGTATTTTGAAGCATATGGTACTACAAAGGTTAATTACGATGTACTCAAGGTTCTTTAGTCTTTCCAACCTTCTTTCCAACACTGTCCCACCATGGTGGCCTCCAATACCCTCAACATTGAGTTTCTGTCCCTTTCCCCCAGTTCTCCATGCTCACATTGGAAGCAGAGGCCCTGAACAAGACAGAAAGTGCAAAGAGGAAGGAACGGGCAGCTCCATCCGGAGGGCCGTGCTTGTCAGGGGGTCCACAGTGCAGGAGGGTAACAGGCATAGGGAAGTGGCTTGGATGTTAGGAGCCCAGTGGTGTCATTTACTTCTTTATACTTTGCTGTTTCCTTCTAAGGTTGAGGCACATCACATAATTTTGTTGTTGCTTCATTGACTGCTTCGTGGTTGGTTATTAAATGAGTTTTGAAATATTCAGACAAGATACCACTGTCTGAGTCAGCCCAGGCCTCCCCCTTCCATTAATCCGTACTCTGCTTCTTCACCCCACAACTAACCTGTAAATGCATTTGATCTTGTGATCCTGGATTTCCACTTTCCATCCTTTGGTGAATTCAAGTGGTTGTCAGACACACAGAGAAAGCTGGATGTAAAGCACAAGGTCAGAATTTGTTGGAAGGATTGGAGAATACCAATTTCTAGATGCAACAGTGCCACCTAGAAATACGTTGTTTGTTTTTGTCCCACAGGAAAACGCGCATGCCTTGGAGAACAGCTGGCTAGGTCTGAGCTGTTTATTTTCTTCACTTCCCTTCTGCAAAAATTTACCTTCAATCCCCCCAAGAATGAAAAGCTGAGCCTGAAGGTTAGGATGAGCCTGACACATGCTCCAGAGAGCTACAACATCTGTGCTGTCCCCAGGGCATGATGGCTGAGAAGGAAGTGAAAGGCAAGAAAGAAGAAATGGCAGCTCTCTGAAGCCTCTGGTGCCCACACAGATGTGAGGGGACAGAATGGAGGTGGGGGAGGAAAGAAGCGAGGAATTGGGCTGAGAGGAAATTGGATCACCATCGGAGCTGTGCTATTTCCTTCAGAATCAATATAGGGCAATCATGTACGGATGATGTGATTTACTTTTTCATCCTGGAGATGGGAGGAATGGGGATTTTTCTCTCTCTAAATACAGTTCTGTGTAAGAATCAAAGGAAATAACAGAATAATGGACTTTAATTGATTTGTAAGCAATAAAGCACATGATAAAATTATAGTTGCACTGTTCCTTTTACTTGCCTTCTTTTGCAGCCAAGTATCTGCATGTGAGGAGTGGCAATTTCTCAGGTTCAAGTTTTACCAAACAGCCAACAAGAGTTAGAAGTGGGACCCGGGGTACAGACACAGAGCATGGCAAAATGCTCTCCCCTTTGGGAATGCTGCTCAGTGCTTGATCTTGTTTCTGCCTCAGAATGCACTTCTGGGAGGGCATCAGGGAAGGTTATGTTTCCCTTTATACAGGCAGTGAAAGCACCTGGTGTAAACACAGCTTTTTTTGTGGATATAAGGAAGCACTGCCTTGACCTGTGACCCTGTTCCACGTAGCACAGCTGACCAAGCCCGGGATCCAGGTTTACAGAACAAATGTGGAAACTTGTTTTGTTTTCAGAATGTATTCCTCAGTCTCAAAATGGCACAGCAATGAGTGCCGGCAACTCAGCTTCTCCGGGACAACATGTTTAAATCTGGAAAATAATAGCTCGGACAGGTATCAAATTGTGTGGAGGTTAACAGGGAACCAATAAAGAGCTGATAGAGAAGAAGACATAGGATTGAATGACACAGAAAAATAGATCACACTGCTGAGGAGAGCCCATGCAGTGACACCAACAGTGATTGCCTAGCTGCTAGAAGGGAGGCGAAGTGAAATGAACATCATTTTGGTCACAAAGAACCAGAGAACTGCATTGGAACAGAAGGAAACATCAGCAGTTGGATCACAAGGAAGACAGGGTTCAACGCTTCCAGAGCAGCCTTATACAGACACCAGTTGACAAGTGACCTCGGTGCAACAGCCACAGCCACAATGGTGGAGAAAGAGGTCAGAGGGCGGCTGCTGCAGGGTGGGTTGAGTGTTTGGTCCTGGCTCTCAGAGCAGCTCCTTGGTGGTTTCACACTGCCAAGCCCCCAGGGAGGATGAGGGAAAAGCAGGCAGGGGAGACTGCAGGCTCTTGGAGAGTAGATGGGATGGGTATTAGTTACTTTTCTCATTGCTGAGACAAAATCCTCGACTTCCAAAGTTAATGTGGCAAAGGTTAATTTAGCTAATTTTTCAGAAGTTTCAGTCCATAATTGGCTGGCTCAACGGCAGGGTGACCCATGGCTGAGAGGCAACAGTTGTGATGGCAGAAGACAGCAAAAGCAATAAGGGACCTTAACAGCATCCTTCAGTCTCTTTTATTTCAGACTGCTAAGGGTGGGTAGCACTCATACGCTTAATCCTAGCACCCTTGTGCCTAGCATTGCGAGGTGAATTAATCTTACACTCTAGATTCAGCCACCTGTGAAAAAGCCCCACATAGGACCAAATGAGGCTTTTGGGGGACACCTAACCACAAGCTATAACGTTCTGCCCCTGGTCCACCTCCCAAGACTCGTGGACATGCCTTTAGGCAAAAGGCATTTAGTCCATCTCCAAAAGTTGCCAAAAATCTAACAGTATTCAGCTTTGCTGAAAGTCCAAATCCAAAGTCCTAGCTGCCAGCCCCTGAAGAACTGAAAGCAGGTTAAACATTTCCAATATTCAGTGACACCAGAAAGACCACATCATTACGCAAGTTATAAATTGATACAAAGGAATGGGACCAAAGCAAATCTAAAATCCAACAAGTCAAACATTAATTCCCACTACTCCATATCTGCCATGCCTGGCTAACTGTGGCAAGCTGTGAACTCCAAAAGACTTGGGAGGCTCCACTCCTGCAGCACTGTGGGTGGTTGTAGCTCCAGGGCTTCTCTATGGGGCTGGCTCTGCTCACTCCTTGAAGTTTTCCGCAGACAATCCAGATTCTTGGCTTCTCCAAACGTCTGTGCTGTATACCTTCTGCTTCACACTCACAGGTTCACACACTGCCTTCTCAGGGACACACTGCCTGGCCTCCCAGGCCTTCTTCTGAAATCCGAGTAGAAGACTTCCTGTCCCCACAACTCTTGCGTTGTGCATGCCCCTAAAACTAGCACCACACGGTTGATGTCAAGGTCTGCTGCCAGCTGGGGCAGTAGCCAGGCTTCATTTGTTCTTGGCTGTAATTATTCAGTGCCTACAAACCAGTCTCGAGCTTCCCCAAGCCACTGTCTTTCCAGAACATGATGCTCTGGGAATCTCTTCATAAAGCAAAGTCCTTCACTTTTATAATTTTGAAGCTGCAAAGGGTGGAGTCCTTCTCTTGTGATTCCTTTAGGCCATTTTGCTGTTCTCCTGTTTCTTCTCAGCCTTCAAGGTCTCCTCTGCTCTGTCTTTGCGTTCTACAGCACTACTGGAGCTTCTCTCTTGGCCAAACTCAGAACATTTTGAATCTTTCTGCTGGGCTCTTTGCTCTTGACTCTCAACGTAAACCTGGCTAAGAAATCCATGAGAAGAGCCTCTAATTCGGCCTTCATAAAGGTAATCACCTCCAGCATTATTTTTAATGCAAAAATAATTTAAAAAAGAGAAGGAGGGGGAGAACTAATCTGAATACCTGTTGATACAGGGACAAGCAAATAAACCGAGATACAGTAACACAAGATTACCTTTCAAATCGAATGAATCAGGATAATAATGTGGAATCAGGCAGAAGACAATTTAAACAGCAGTTGAGCTGTAGAGAAATTTTCTACATAAATATTAGAAATAGTGTTCAATTCGGTAACAACTGTATTGAAATAGCAACATACATGGACTGGAAGGACACATGCTGAATCCTGACTCCGCCTTACCCTGGCTTGGAAAAAAATAAAACTCCAATTTTTTTTTTAGTTTTTCCCTTGAAACAATTTTTAAGCAGACTGCGTATGCCTACCTTGAATACACGTGAGTGTGCCGAGGTCTCCCAGAACTGAGCTGCTTCTGTGGAGGACTCTCAGATGAGGAGAAACAGGGAGGCACCTCAGCCTGGCATGGACTTTGGAGCCTGGACACACAGAAACTTCACAATCAGGCAAAAATAAAGAAATGAATAAAGCCCAGGATAAAGACATTTCTGCCATAAATGTTACCTAACCTCCTATGATGAACCCAGCCCAGTGCTGGGAGTTTTGGTGCCATTCTTTCTCCTCTTCAGAGCGCTCTCGGAGAGAAGGCTTCCTCTGGGAACCTTTCACACTCAGGGATTCCCTTATTCCTGTGCAGTGCCTGTTCTGATCCCAAGTCAGGACTGAAATCATCGTCCCTTGCACAGTTCTGTGAGACACAGCCTTTCATGTGAGGGCCGAGTGTGCTGCCCGCCTGATGGTAAGTTCCTAAGACAGGTCCAGCACTGCTGCTGCCAGAGAGCCCGCGGGCCTGGGGACAGTGATGGGAAACCAGGCTCCACTGACTGTGGCACTCTCAGGCTAAGGGGGCCTGGAAATGAGGAGCCCAGCAGCCTGAGCCCCAGGTGTGTGCCAGAAAATGGATTTTATGATAAAGGAAGAAAGCACTGCTAGCCAGCCTGTTCCAGGAAAGATGTGGGGAGTCCAGGGGTGCAGAGTCTCTATCCCCTGTCCAGGGTGCAGCAGAGGCCTGGCTCATAGAGGGAACAGGAAGGCCAGGGAGGGAGGAACTGCAGGGCAGAGGGCAGAGGGCAGAGAAGTGGTACAATTCGCGGGAGGCCGGGCAGAGCAGATCTGGTGGGCAGGGCAGCCTGGACACCAAGGTAGTTACCTGTGTGGATAGTCCTTTGTGTGGTCCTAAGAAGGCCCAGGGCAAGTCCTCTGCATGCTGGCCACGGTGGGCTCCCTGGTGGCCGCCCTCTGGGGCGTGCTTCACCTCCGCACTCTTCTACTGGGCGCTGTTGCCTTCCTGTTCTTTGTAGATTTCCTCAAAAGGAGGCGCCCAAAGAACTATCCTCCAGGACCCTGGCGCCTGCCTTTCCTGGGAAACATTTTCCACCTGGATATTGCAAAGATTCATCTGGAGCTTAAGCAGGTAGGAGTAAGGAGGGAGGCTGGTGGTGTCCTCAGCAGCCCACCCCCACCTCCCAGCCCTCAGCCCCCGCACCCTTGCCCTCCAGGACAGGGGACACAGGAATGGCTCTGAGATTGGAGCTAGGACACTGCGGGGACCCTGCTTTCAACTTCAGCTTTCAGCTTCATCTTCCTTCTGCCTTTTCGGTCTCACCTGTCTGCCCTTTCTACTGCTGCAACACAGCTGAATGTTTCCCGTCTCAGTGTGTTATGAAACTTATGTCATATTATCCAGACTTAGTTCTAAAAATTGAAACCAAACTTGCAGATTTAATTACAGAGTCCCCACTTTGGGATGAATAAGTGTGTTTTGGAATGAGCATGGGCACTCGGTCTCTAAATGGTTCAACCTCACTGCTGTGTAGACTTTAAAGACTAAAATAAGCTCCTGAATATGAAGTTACTGCCGGTATTGGCAGCACACTGGTGACTCTTACTTCTATGTATTCCACACTGCTCCTTTCTTCAAAACCTTATGAAAGTGTCCTGCGGGAATCCAGTCGTTGGTGTAACACCAGGCGTCACTTATCTGACTGGTTTTCACATGAGCTCCATTAGCCCACACTGTTCTCTCCCTCTTCATTCTTTTCTGGCTGTCATTACCATTCTTGTGTTGCATTCTCTGAAATGTCAATAATCACACTTTTATTATTAATGTTAATATTATGTTTACCAGTCTTATCTGAAACATAGAAAGCCATAATAACTTCTAGTCTATTAATTGTAAATGACAATATTGAAAAGTTAAATAATTTGCCCCGAAATCATACAGAAAGTAAGAGGAGAACCTGGATTCTAACATGTCTGTGACTCCAAAGTCCAGGCCGTCCAGCTCACATTGCGCCACCTCTCCTGCTTACATAACTTCAGGCTTCTCATTGGAAAACAAAGCACAGATATTCCATGTGATGATGGGGTCTTCATTCTCGATACTGCTCTGAGAATCTTGCTCCCCATCTCTCTCTCTCTAACTGAGAGGAGACTTTTTCCACATATCTACACTCAAGCTTGGTCCTGTTCTATGCTTTCTATTTTCCCTGTGTAATACAGAAAGTTAATAATAATTATTGATTTACAGTACCGTCCCATTAGATTGTGAGCTCCTGAATGTAGGCATTCTTTGCACCCCCAGCACTGGCTTGGACCTAAGACGTGGGCAGAGCTCTTTAATGAACACTTTGCCCCAGTGAGACAGTGGCTTGTTCCCAAACACCCTCCATTTCCTGCCTTCGCACCTGCACGTGCTCCTCTCACAGTCTGCAGTGCCTTGGCCTTCACTGGACAAGTCTTTCGCTGGCATCCTGACTTCATGTCGGGTCTGGGCAAAGTCCCCTCTCCCTTAAAGTGTTGTCTTATGTTTCAGTGGAAATCCCTGTCTTGTGATAGCCTCGTGTCCCCACACCAGCATTCTAGCGTATGCTGTCTTCGGCTCTGCGTGCAGTGTTTCTCACGGGAAGCCTCTGTACACGGAGTTCAGTTGAGATCACTGTGCTTAGCAGGAGTGTTGGCCACAGGAGATGTGCAGAGACGTGCACAGCTGTATTCATGTGTACGTGGTTCTGTGGTCCATGACACAGACTCAATTTGCAAAGATTTTGTGACTGAAATAGTTAAGAAACACACAACTTTATTTTTTATTTACTAATTTTCTCTTTTGTCTTTAACTCAATAGAAATTATTTTAAATTTGTAAAAATGATTTAACTATATAAAAATATTTACCTATACAAGTAATACATATTTAGATAGTATTTTAAAACACAGTTTATAATTTAGCAAGTGATGTAAGCTATTATCTCTTCTTGTGCACTTTTTAGAGATGTTAAACCTAAAAGATGTGCAGAAATAGTGCGAGCATTAGCATCTCACACACACACACACACGCACGCACCCACACATGCATGCACACACACACTCACACACACATGCATGCACACACACACACGCGCGCACACACACACACTCAAATGAGCACACTCTCGATTCTCCGGACAACTCAAGGCAACATCCCTTCAGGTAGCACTAGTGCAAATGTGAATTGGAACACTCTTTTTTCTCTCTTCCTTTCTAGCTGGTTCTTCAGTTTTAGAACTTAGACTGAGTGGAATCTCTCTCCTGTTTCCTCTGCCATCCCAGTTCAATCTCTTATCTCAGTAACCCTTTGCCTCCCAGTTTTCATCACTCCAGTTCTTCATTTTGGTGAACTTTATTTTTCAACACTGAGTGCTACATTTAGAATTTTCCATTCTACTGTGCAATGTTTCATGTTACTTTTGTTTTCCTTTTATACTACCATATCAATTAATTTTGTATTTCAACATTCATGTCTGTTTGTAAGGCTGTTTTCATATTCCAGGTTGAATTATTTTTAATCCTTTCTGCTATTTTAATGATCTGTTTAGTTATGTATATTGAAAATTATGTCTTTCATTAAATTTCTTCAGATGCCTTCTGGGCATTTAACCATGTGGAGGGAGCGGCAAAAAATAAAAAGGAAAACAAAAAACACCACCACCAACAACAATAACCACAAAAAACTTGAGTGAAATTGAGAATAGTTAGAGTCAATGCTAGGGAATCCTATAACATCAGCACTGTTACATTGTTGATAATTTCAGAAAAGTTCTTGGCCCAT
>NW_022900935.1:36940869-36946143 GCF_012274545.1 Fukomys damarensis | reverse complement strand
AGGTGCAGCCAGCTGCCTGCACAAACCCAGCCAGAATCCCTTCAAGACAAGCCCTTTTGATGTACTTGCCCTCTGTCCCTGGACACATGAACATGTGCATATTCAACTCTGATTATTTCACTGTTTTTTAGCACGTGAAGAAATATGGCAACCTTGTTAGTCTGAACTTGGCTTACCTGCCTGCCGTGGTTGTAACTGGACTGCCTTTAATCAAAGAAGTTCTTACCCACACAGAACAGAACTTTATGAACCGTCCCATGAACCCTATTCGAGAACGTGTATTCGGTAAAAATGGTAAGTTTATAGACCATGGAAAGTAGATTGGAGATGTGCACAGTATGACAAAAGTGCCTCTGTCTCTAATTTTTCTAAACTTCCCCAAACCATCACATTATGAAATTTTTCCTATCAGAGGAAGCTGGCTGGGTGCTTACCCTAATGGATGTTCTCCCTTGAGGACTTCAGAGTGTTGGCCTAGATGAAGATCTGGAAAGATCCACATATCCTGCAGGACTCACTCTGCGTGCCTCGATCATAAAGTGACCATGTCAGGCATTCAGAGCAGAGGAGGATGCAGTGACTTGTGTCTTTCTGTTTCCCCATTCAGAACCTCTTACCTTAGAAAATGGATGTGACTCTGCTTCATTATGCTGCTGCCTCTATTTCTAGTTTTTTGTTCTCTATCTTTAAGTCCCTATCACACAGTGTGTCTAACACTTTCTAATCCATATTAGAGCAAGTTGACGTGGATAATTAAAAGCATCCTTAAATAAACTTAAACATTTAAATTTTGAAATCAAAACCTCAGTCTACTAAACTATAAAGCATCCTTTCCAGAAGTTTCCAATTCCTCTTTGAAATAGTTCATGAACTAATTCTACAGGCATTTACTTCCACAGGAAGCCCAGTGCTAGGAATAAATGATAGAAGAATGAGAAGACTGGATCTGATGCATGTCCTCTGTGACTGTCATGCTATCCAGAGAGAAGCACAGCATCCATGAACTGCAATAATAAAAAAAAAGGTTTATGAAACACTTGTTGGGAGAATCTAATGTAGAAAAAAAGATATGAGTATAAGTTCTTGTTAAGGACATTGGTTTTCATGCTAAGGACAGTGTAGGGTCTGGAATGATTTTAAGTGGAGAAAAAAAATCTTACATAAAACATTATTAAGACTCACTAGGATGGCACAACAAGAATGCAATTGAGATAGCAGGAGACTTTTGTAGATTTTAGCTCACAGAAAGTGACACCTTAGACCAGGCAGGAGGGAAGAAAGGACCGTGTGTTAGGAAAGGATGGTAATGTGACATTGCATGGATTTCAGGTAATCACCAGGGAATCCTAGTAAGACACGATGACCTCGATGTGGAGACAGTGAGTTGTTGAAGTGCTTCCCACACAGGTACCTGATGGAAAGAGGACCACTCAGAGGACAGGAAAGTATTTGGGTAGGATCAGCTTTTGTTGGGAGTAGTATGGAAAAAGTCAAGATTTCAGCATGGATGTGCCGGGTTTGCAGTGCTTCAGATTGGCAAAATCAAGAAGGCAGCAGTAATGAATACAGAGTTCTGGGAGAGACATAGATGGTGATAGGATTTCCAAAAGCAGAATGTGCGAATCGAAGAGCGGAGACTAGGGACTTGAACCACCATTTCAAGATTTCATTCAAGAAAATGAACCGCAAAATCATACTTTCTTCACAGAGATTTAGGAAAAAGCTTGTGTGTGTGTGCTCTCTTGACAACTACTGGAAAGGAGTCATTCAAAGAAGAAATGTGGAGACAGCTGAGAAAAAAAACACTTGAGATGAGGTTGAGGATTCCACTGGATTCACAGCAAAGAGGACCACTTCAATGTGACCGTGAAGGGCAGACACAGGAGCATAAAGGAGTTGAAGAATGGTCTAGAAATGAAAACATGGAAAAGAGCTTGGCATTGCCGGTGTTATGAAACAACGGTTTATGGAACACAACATGGCATTCTGCATCCTTGCCTGTGCTGGTCTTTCTGTGCTGAATATAGAATTTCTTCTTGCTTTCTTGAATTATTCCCCATCTTTTAAGGCCAAGTTTAGGTAGGACTTCCCCTATAAATCCTTTTTGTGCCTGTTTATGCCTGTGGGCTTTGGCTAATCTTTGTCTGCATTACTGATCTTTAGCTTAATCCTAGCATTTAACTAAATAAGCACTGCATGGGCCTTGGACACAGGTGGACTAGAATTTGGACATCCACTTATGAACTGTGTTAACTTGCAACATTACTTCACCCTTTCTTTCCAGTTCCTTAGATTTCTCTTGAGTAAAATAGACTGGAAATTATGTTACTTAAAACTACCCTGTATTGTTTCTGTGGTCATCAAATGGCAAACTATATAAAAATGCTACCATGTGAACAGTTAGTAAAAGCTATCCAGGAAATGTTACAATTTTGCTCATTGCTCTGGGAGTACAGCTATGAATAAATTCACAGTATATTAGTGTCCCTCCTCCTTTTTATCTAATGCACATGTCCATACACTTACCAGGTACTTGCACAGTGGTATCGGAATAACATCATGTCGGCTTCCATTTCTCCAGGACTGATCATGTCCAGTGGCCAAACATGGAAGGAACAAAGAAGGTTCGCCCTGACCACACTAAGGAACTTCGGTTTAGGAAAGAAGACCATAGAGGAACGCATCCAGGAAGAAGCCCACCACCTTGCTGAGGTCATAGCAGAGGAGAAAGGTGAGCATTTCATAGCTTAGGTATGGGAAGTTGGGACCGAACCATTCATTGACCAGAAGTTTATTAAAAACCTAAATCCAATCCCTATGCCCAGCACTGTTATAGGCCCTGAGTTAGCAAAGTGCATACCTTCCACTGACTCTCTGCTTAAGGAAGACACAGTTAGACATGCATTAAATACGTTACTGTTTAAGTACTGATCATAAATTTACTTATCATAACATGTAACGAATTCTTAGCATATGTTAGATGCTCTAGGTAAAGCTTCAAATATGCTTCTCAATTAGTTATGTAGAGCAGACTTTCTGTAAAAATATAGAGACAATCTAGTAGATTTTTGAAGGACTCATCTCTTCCTTTGTCCACCTCTAGGACAGCCTTTCAACCCTCACTTCAAGATCAACAATGCAGTTTCCAATATAATTTGCTCGATCATCTTTGGGGAGCGCTTTGACTACCAGGATGCTGAGTTTCGGGAGCTGCTGAGGTTACTGGATGAGGTTATGTATTTGGAAGTGTCTCCTATGTGCCAAGTAAGCACTTCTCTTCCTGCATCTTGCTCTGGAGTATTGGGCTGATGTCAGCCACAAATAGTTTCTTCCTTTAGGTTTTCTTGGTGTTTAAACAAAAACTATAACGATTCAACATTGAGTTTAACAAAAACTACTTAAAATATTAATTTATTGTGTTTAGTTATTCTTTTCTTTGTCTTTTTCTTTTTCTTTTGGCACTGGTTGTGGAACCCATGGTCTCAGGCACGGTAGGTATAAAATTTACAGTGAGCTACATTTTCCAGCCCAACTCTAGTTCTCTAGTTTCTTTCTTTCTTTCTTTCTTTCTTTCTTTCTTTCTTTCTTTCTTTCTTTCTTTCTTTCTTTCTTTCTTTCTTCCTTCCTTCCTTTTTCTTTCTTTTTTATTCCTTCCTTCTCTCTTTCTTTCCTTCCTCCCTCCCTCTTTCTTTCTTTCTTTCTTTCTTTCTTTCTTTCTTTCTTTCTTTCTTTCTTTCTTTCTATATTTTTAAACCAACATCTTGGCAGGGTAGGTAGACCCATCTGACCTTGAGCTTTCAGTGATTCTCCTTCTTCAGACTAGGATTACAGGTGTCAATTTTTACTATATACAAAATAATTCTATCATTCACACAAACTACAGAATTTTATGTGAGCTGCATCTGTGTTGGTCTTCTTAGTCAAACAACAATATTGCCCTTGCCTTTGAGTGTCTTCTCTCCATGTTCCACCCTACATAGTTCTCTCTTTTCCTCCTCAGAAGCATTCAGCAGGGTGTTTTTTGTTTTTTGTTTTTGAGATTCATCTGTATTTTTTACACAAATTAGCATTGCATTGTAAGAATGTGCCACCCTGGTTAATCATCATTTTACTGCTGGGCATGTGAGCTGTTTCCAGGCACTGAATGCTATGAATCAAGCTGCCATGATCATTCCCGTGCAAGCGTCCCCATGGACGCACCTCACTTGTTGTTCATAGATGTGTTCACACAAAGAAAGGTAAAAATTTCAAAACTTCTGGTACTTGCTCCTGAGAAGTGTCTTTTCCTGGAGCCTCATGATTCTATCACATAAAGCTGACTGTTGGATTAGGATGACTCCTGGCCAACAGAAAGGGCACAATAAATGGAACCATTTTAGTTACGGTCAAAGTTGCTTTGTGTTCCTTGTTGTCACTGTGAGCTATGGAAGAGCCCAGTCCAGCAGTTCCATGTGCTTCTCTCCTATTAAGAGACCTAGAACACCAGGAGAGTTCAGCAGGTTCCTGGGAGGGAAATGAGAGTGGCCATGTGCTAAGTCTAGCAAACATTTTCTTAGCGTCCCCTTGTATACTAGACATTTTTGTAGGCAATGGCACACACTTTATCTCTGCCAATTTTCACAACACTCTCATAAAAATGAAACAGAGCAACATGAGTGTAAAGTTGATAACTTAATGTGCAAGCAAATAAGACAATAGTCCTCTACTCCTGTGTTGGATACCATGTGTATCTTCTGTCACACAGTCTCCAGAGTCACTATAGCACCTCTCCCAGTAATGCTCCCCCTAACTTGAAGCTAGTTAAATAAAGGATCAAAGATACATTATCATTTTTATACTTATTACCAATCTATTTTACAAAAATACATTGTTATTTTTGTACTTATTACAAATCTACTACAACTAGAAAGGAGCAGAATTGTCACATCCACACCTGTCTCATTTGTAGTTCACATATTTGCATTATGTTCTTCTATATGCTTCTCCTTTTATGTTCCATTCACCAGGACTTTAGTCCAGCATGTAATGCCAAGTCTGACCCGAATGGAGATTGCACCATACTAGTTGAGAACGCCATATAGAATCAATTGCTCGAGTGTGCTCACATGCAAACACACACACACACACACACACACACACACACACACACACATATACACGGTGATCTTTCCACCAAGGAAAATAAATCAAGATGAGGGAATAAGGGCTGGAAAGGCACTTACAGGAGCATCAAATATAAGCTCCAGAGAGGTGACATTTCAGTAGCAACTACAT
>NW_022900935.1:36928947-36940369 GCF_012274545.1 Fukomys damarensis | reverse complement strand
TAATCAATTAAAATTATAAGGTTTACACCTATATTCATAGCAGCACAATTTTCCGTAATTAAGAGGTGGAAGCAAGCTAAGTGTTTATCAGCCATGAAGGAGTAAACAAAATGAGGAACTTCCATGGAATGGAATAGTACTCCACCTGAAAAGGGTATAAAATTCTGAGGTATGCTATAGCAAGAGTATTGTTAATAGCCAGCCACAATAGCATAGATCTGCAGGATTACACTTATACGAGTTGTTTAGAGTTATCGCTTTCACTGTGAAGCAATGGAGAATTGTGGTAGCCACATATTGGGCAGGGATGAAAAGAGGCTTCCTTTAGGGTTATAAACATTCAATTTTGCAAGGTGAAGAATTTCAGAGATTGCACAGCAATGAGAATATATTTAAAATTAATTAACTATAAGTAAAATGATTTAGATGGTGCATTTTATATGGTATATATTTACCAATTAAAAGTATGGTACTTTGATTAATTTTCCTCCTTAAAAATTTTCCTTCTTAAACAAATGTTACATGTTTATTTCTCTCTCAAGTAAAAGAACTGTAAGCTTTGTAAAGCCCTTTCCATTCTAAAGACCTTTCAACTGTCTATCTGTTGTGTCTAGAAAGAGGCCTTTCTTCCCACCCTCTAGTACCCTCCCCAGGAAGACTGCCAGTCCACATTATGAGGAGAGAGGAAAAGGCAGCAAACACCTTTCTGCGGAAGGGCTTGTTCTAAGGATGAAACATCTCTTCTGCTTATACTCCATCCACCAGAACTTACTGGTCAGAAGAGCACATGGGAAATGTAGTTTTCAATTGGACAACCACGTATTCAGTTGAAATCCCTATTAGTGTATAAAAAGAAGAAAACATTGGGTGGCAGGTAGAAGTTTTTATCATTGTTTTGGATCCTTGCCTAATAAATGCATGCAATTTTCAAACAATCCCTAAAATGAAGATATATTTATCCCCATTAATGAGACAGGAAAATTGAGACTGAAAGCCCTTTAGTAGCTTGCAGTAACAATGTTGTTCAGTAAGAATTTCCTGTTCACCTTGGACTCACATATCTCCTTGAGAAGTTAGAGTGTATAGATCTGCTGTGTGACGGTTTGTGTCCACCCCATGAAATCCATGTGTCAACACCTAATTAACAATGTGCGGGTAGTGGGAATGGGGGGCTTTGATGTGATTAGCTCTCCTGAGTGGGAATATTTTCCAGAAAGAGAGAAAGAAAGAGAGAAAGAAAGAAAGAAAGAAAGAAAGAAAGAAAGAAAGAAAGAAAGAAAGAAGGAAGGAAGGAAGGAAGGAAGGAAGGAAGGAAGGAAGGAAGGAAGGAAGGAAAGAAAGAAAGAAAGAAAGAAAGAAAGAAAGAAAGAAAGAAAGAAAGAAAGAAAGAAAGGGGGGAGGAAAGAAGGAAGGAAGGAAGAAGGGAAATAAGGGGGAAGAGGTTTCAGAGAGCTTCTTTGCTCCTTGGCACATAGCAGCACACAGCAAGGAGGTACAGTCTATGAGTGAGAATGTATTTGTACCCAGCACCAAGCTTATTGGGGTTAGGGTTTTGTATTTTCCAAGATCTGGAACTAAGAATAAATTTTTGTTGTTTCAAAGCCAGTCACTGTAGGGAACTTTATGATGGCAGCCTCAGCAAGATATGAACCAACTATGAACTTAGCTTTACTCATTCTGGATATTTACTTCCTTAGGTTACTTAGGCTCAAGGAAATTTAGAGTGATGAAAATTTTCTAAATAAGCCCTAAAAATGGGAAGGTCCATTTTGTTGATTTGCACACTAACCATAGCTAAAATCCATCAGGGAAGCTCTTACAGAACATTCCCGTATCTATATAAGAAGTCATAAAAATTTAAAGAATGTTTGAACCCTCCTTCTCTTCCAGAAAAAGTACACGCTGAGATTGACAGAGTGATTGGCCAGGGGCAGCACCCTAGCTTGGCCAACAGAGAGTCCATGCCCTATACCAATGCTGTCGTCCACGAGGTGCTGAGAATGGGCAACATCGTTCCTCTGAATGTTCCCAGGGAAGTGAGTGTTGATACAGCTCTGGGTGGATACCACCTGCCAAAGGTAAGCAGACACTCTCAGGCTTTGTCTTCAAGCCCGTCTTTGACCTCATCCTGGGAAATTATGAAACATGTTCCAGTCCTAAGGAATCACTTACATGAGCAGAGTGATATATCATATGTGATTGTCTTAATACCTGACATCCACAATTTAGGAAGAAAGGTTTATTTCTGCTCACAATTTGTAGAGGTTTCTATCCATGGTTAAGTGGCTCTGGGCCACAGTGACATGGCAGAGGTGCATGGTACCGGGGATGCAGCTCATGGCATGGTGGGAAGCAGGGAGAAATCAAGGGAGGAGACAGAAAGGCACAGCCATGCAGGTCATTCCCCCAGTAAGCCACCTCCCCTGAGTGTGGCGGTCCAGCAGTCACAACACGAACGTACCTGAGTTGGGGAGTAAGGATTGAGAAAGGACAACACACTCAATAGTGTGGAGACAAGAGGTCCGATTTATTACACAGAAACAGCTCCTTTTTAAGGCAGGCCAACAGGAAGCACCAAGCAACTATTAGGGAGGAGATCAGATCTTTGGCTATCCGAGTTCCTCCCATCACAAGGTCAAATTTAACAAAGTCCTTGAGCCGGGCGTGGTGGTACATGCCCATAATCCCATAAAACCAGTCTGGATTACAGTGAGCTCCAGGTCAACACCGGTAATCCCATAAACCCAGCCTGGATTACACAGTGAGCTCCAGGTCAATCTCATCTGCATAGCTGAGAACCTCATCTCAGAAAAGCCAAATAGAGTCATAGATTGTGTCAATGCCTCAATGGTAGAAGAAGTTACTTTTCCAATGTGAAATGCCAGTGGGCTCCCACACCTGAGCAGGCATCTGTAACCTGCCAGACATCGCTGGAAAATCTATGACAAAATCCTGTAGTTACAGAATGTTAAATGCAAAAGGACATTTGAGACACTCAGCTCTCCAGTCACTCTAACACTGCTGTTTCTAACATAATTTCCCCATTAGCATTACTTCTACTTTTACTTGCACCAAGGTGCTAGTCAATTACTTTTAAGAAAGGGAGCTGTGCAAGCAGTATTATGAAAATAGATAAAAAATTTTTTAAGTGACAATTATGTGTATTAGACAATTAGTCTGTT
Source organism: Fukomys damarensis (assembly GCF_012274545.1). Taxonomy (NCBI): domain Eukaryota; kingdom Metazoa; phylum Chordata; class Mammalia; order Rodentia; family Bathyergidae; genus Fukomys; species Fukomys damarensis. The sequence continues at coordinate 36,937,187 of NW_022900935.1, read as the reverse complement.
TAAAAATGTCATCGTTTTCAGGATAAATTTTCTTTTTATCTTGTAGATTTGGGTGAGGCTTGGGATAAATAATTTTGCAAAAGATCTCTGAACTACAAAATGACAATCTTGGGATCCAGAACCATCTCTTCGCTGATTATTTTCAGCACATAATGCTCCCTCACAGGACTTGCTTTTATCTGACTGTACAGTGATCTCCCCACTTAGTTTTTCTCCATTGGCCCATGTTGAATTTCCTGTCTTCATGAACAGAAGACATCTCATGCTACCTGCTCTTAAGATCTCCACACTCAGCTCCTCTGTGTCCCTGGCATCTTCCATCCATAAACACATTTAGGTGTCTCCCTGTGTTCTCTGGCAACTTCCCCATCCTGTGAGGATCTGTTCTAGTTTGTCTCAGTCCCTCTCAATAGGCTTTCCTCGGAAACCCTCTCCAGTGGTGGAACCGGGCAGCTTTCCCACTGAACACTGCTGGGCAGGGCCACTGCAGAGCCAGGAAGTCCTTCTGCAGGGGGGTGGAGTTCTGAACATGCGAGGTGCTCTTTGTATTGTTCTAACCATTCATCCACCTTCAGAGCACCAGGCCATCTCACTAGACTGCTTTTACCACTATATTTTAGTCCAGGTTTAAGAACCATCCTGGACACTGAGAAATCTGATTGCACCTAGGGCAGGAGCCATGGCTTTGATGCCAGACAAGCCTAGTGCAGGAAACAGCTCCGTCTGCTCACGCTCTGACTTAGAAAGTTGTCAAACCTCAGCTCTTCAGTTTCTTCACCTGTAAAATGCACTTAGATTCACCTCAGCCTCCACATGGAGGTAAGTGTGGTCTTACATGCAGAGCTTCATGCTCAGAATAGCAATTATTACCCTTTAGTAAGCCAACAAATATGCAGTAAGTATGTAGAACATTTGGGTCTGAAAACAACCCTGAGCAGTATAGGGATGGAAGCACCTTCTTGGAAATCATGAGCGGGCAAAGGAAAACTCGCTGGTTCTACAAAGATGCTCTCAGAATCCTCCAGCTAGAGGGACACATAGGAGCCAGATGACCCGCCGAGGTGAAGCTTTTGAAGGAAGTGAGTTTGGAAAGAACAATTCAAGAATGGCAAGAAGTTTATGAAAAGGTAAACAGAAGAACCTTTCTACAAGATAAGTAACATAGGATCATGGTCTGTTAGAACCACCAGAGAAAGTCTACCCTTATGAGAGCCCCGGTGTTATGGCTTGTATCTAGATGTCCCCAAAAAGGCTTTTTGGTATTTTGGAGGAGGCTGGATGTAGGGTGTGTGATGCTGGGATTAAGGATGCCCCAGCCTGAAAGTGAGTGCTACGTGCCCTGGGGGCCAGGAGCCTGAATGGAACAAGAGGGACAGAAGTAGGGATGCTGCCATCGCTTGCTGCTGCTCATCTTCTGCTGCCTCCTGCCCACTCTGTGAGGCCCCCCTGCCATGCCACCCTGCCTTAGAACCGGCTGAGTGTGGACTGAGACCTCTACAAACTGTGAGCTGCAATAAGCTTAACTGCTTTAATTTTGAGTGTCAGGTGTTTCGTCTCAGCAATAAGAACAGTGACTCAGACACCAGGCAACACAGAAAGGAGGGTCCTGGCGAATCAGAGGATGGGTTTGTGACCTCAGAGTGTCATTAAGCATTCAAGAGTATTTAAATATGAGGTGTGAGTACATGGGATGTGACATGATGAAGTCATATTCAAAGCACACTCAGCTTTCCAGATGTGGAGCAGATTGAAAGGGCTGGCAGCGGCATGGCTAGGAGGCATTATGGGAGTCTAGGAGCCTGTTCTGGGCAGGGAATGGAGGTGACAGAATGAACTGATATGTAAATTGTCCAGCCTCACTGGTGGGTCTGAGGGAAAGGCTCACTCCCCTGCCTCTGGGATTTCTGATCCTGGGGCTGGAGTTACAAACGTTCCTGGCCCTGGGCACCTGTTAGTGTTACTAACCCTGCTGTGAGTGGGAGAGCAGTTGATACTGGAGGGAAGAGACTGAAGAAGCCTGAGAGAAGGTGATGTCTCTCCCTCTGCAGAGTTGCTGTGGTCATCACACCTCTGAGGAGCTGGGAGATTTGGTCCCGGTGAGTGCTGACTAGCTGTCACACTGCTCTCTCCTCAATGCCTGAATGTCCATTCCTAATCCTACACTGACATCTGTCTGTAGATTAACCGATTCTGCACTCAAAAATAGTCTAACCTCCCTGGAACATTCCCGGCAGGCAATGCCAGTCTGTCCTCCTGAGTGGTCCTGTGAACAAGTGTAGGATCCTGGAGACTGAGCTCCAGGGACAGTGGACTCGTCAGGGGTACAGGAGCTGAGGCCGCAGCAGGCCCCTGCTAGGGACCTCAGGACCCTGTGCCTGAGTGTGTTGCATGGGTCAAGCTCTGCCTGACATTTTCCTTCTTTTTCTAGGACACCGTGATCCTGACCAATTTGACTGCGCTGCACAGGGACCCCACAGAGTGGGCGACTCCAGACACATTCAACCCAGAGCATTTCCTGGAGAACGGACAGTTTAAGAAAAGGGAATCCTTTCTACCTTTCTCACTGGGTGAGTTGTGCTGACCAGGAGTAAGATCACAGGAGTTCCTCCCTCAGGTTTTCCTCCTCTTCTCTGTAGTCCTTCACAATAGGATTCTTTTAAGTGGTCTGGCCCAGCACGACTCCATGTTGTTTTTGTCTGTGGCCCAGCTGTCCCTGGATTCCATATTGGTTCAGATCCTGCCTAAAACTCAGTCAATCCCTTTCTTCTGATGGAGTTTTCATCTTTTCTGTGATCTGTTCTCCACAATAATAGGGATGGAGGACAGAGACCCACATCCTGACTCTTTTGCATCTGCCATCTTCATAGGGTGGTTAATTGTCACAGATTCCTCTCAAGTTCACAAATTCAGCTCAGGCAAAAATGGAGATGATATTTAAATATGGAGATTGGGAGGTGGTGAGGGAGAAGGGCTAATATACTCTGCATAGGGGGGTTAGACTGTGATTTAAATACCACTATGTTAAGCAGATTAGGTTATATGTTATAAGAAATTCTTGAACACTTCTTTTTGCTTCTATAAATTTTAATTACCTTCTAGAGCTCAGTGCATTAAATGTATATTTTATGCAACATATGCATTTGAAAGGCTAGGTCAATGAAATCTCTTTTTCATTTTCAGTCTACATTCAAATGGCTTAAGACACCTAACATCATAAACTCAGTAGCAAATTATCTTGTTATATAGTCCAACCATTTTGTTGTAAATGTTGCATGAATTTTCAAAATAATATAGCAAAATTTTTACATACATACTTAGCAAACGTCTATTATGTGTTATTCATCCCTGAGGATATAAAGATGAATTAAATAGAAAACAAAAGAAAGTTTCTGTCATGGAACACATGCCCCAGTGTAGTGATGGCAAACCTTTTAGAGATGGGTGCCCAAACTACTCCCCAGAACACACTTATTTATTGCAAAGTGCCAACATTGCAAATAAACCTGAATATATAGATTTTAGTTTAGAAAAACCAACTCATACAGTAACATCCTTTGTCTTAAAAGGAATACAAATAATACACATGCTAGAGATTGTGCACCGCTGCTCTGGTAAACCTTACAAGGTTCAAATTACCATCATTACTTTGGAGATAGGGAAAGTGAGGCATAACCAAACATGGGAATTATAGTCAAACTCTTGCTGCTAGTGACACTGAGGCTTACAGTGGGATGAGGTGGGTCTGCCTACAAGGTGATGTGATTCCAGTGTTCATGATTTTTCTCTCTGCTGTGCCTCCCTGGATGTGTCTGGGCTGATTCTGATTGTATCCTCTGTCTTTGTACACATAGTTGCAGGTCACCTTGGCACACATTGAAAAGTCACTTCTAATGTGAAAGCTTGTCTCAGATGTAGGAGTACCTTCCAGGCTTCCTGTTCATAATGATATCATGTTTTGTCTCACCGCACAAAGTTTCAGATGCACACTTCAATTATTATAACCATTCTTGTTCATGGCATTAGATCGGTGAGAAGCTGATCCCGTAGGAATATGGCCCCTTGCTCATTCCACAAAAGTGCTTCATCTTATAATTGCTGCACCTCTGCTGACAGGAATCTACATGGCTTCCATACCTTTAAAAGAGAAAAGGATCCTCCTCTGAGCCGTGTGATGCCCACCTGCATGTCATTTCTTTACTCTTCTGCATAGCTGCCTTATGTTTCACCATTTTAAAAAATACTTTTCATCTAAATTTGCTGTAGGATGAGGACATAGAGATGCTATGGTCCTTTGTAATTCAGAGCTTTGTTACACTCTCGAGCATAAACTTTGCAAACAAATTGTCTCATGAAATCCTTACAGATGCGTAATTACTAGTAATTAGATTAGACTGGAAATGGATTATATCTTCTTTTTAATGTAATCAAACTAAAAATGACAGAATCGTGTCATCTCCAACACATGTGCCCCCAAAATAAGCAGTACAGGGCCTAAGACTCAAGATTTTATGCTTGTAGTCTAGTGCTCTCTATAATACACGTAGAAGACAGTGTATTTATCCATTTTAAAGATTTTCAGTTTAAAATTCACTGAGTTCATACCATAAGTATCATTTAGAATACTGCTGTGTAATAAACCATCAAAAACCTCCATGAGTTAAAACAGTGAGAATTTGTTAGTGCCTACACTGTGCCCGTCAGCTATGTGGCTCTGCTGACCCTGGCTGGGTTCTCTTGCATGGAGAGGAGATCAGCTGGCTCCTTGTTGATCTAAGACAACCTCAGCTGAGACACTGGTGCTCTTTTCACAGTCTTCCTCATCCTCCAGCAAGTCAACTGAGGGAAAACAGAAGCTCATAGGGCCCTTCAGGTGCAGGCTGGGATCTGGCACCATATGACCTCCCCTTCTTTCCCGTGGCCATGCAAGCCATAAGGCCAGGGCCAACTCAAGAGGAAAGAGAATTAATTACTACAACTGTTTATTGGAATAGTGCAGAAGTCACTTTGCCGCTGTGGTGCTGGCAAGGCAAGCAGTAAATTGGAGGTTTGTTTTGTTTTGTTCTCACTGTCTCTCATTCTGATTGAGAGTATAATTTAGACAGCACAGGCAATTTGCCTTGGGTTCTCAGCAAAGATTTGACAGCATGAGGCTCAGTAAAATTGTAGAGACAAAAACCTAAAAGTATTCAGTAGGTTAACAAAATATGTCTTGTTTTTCTAGCACATTTCTATCTTTGACATATAGTTCCTTTTCCTCATGCTTTTTTTAGAATTTCCTACAAACATCTGCTTTTGAAGCAAGAAGTGCAGACATCTGTTTCTGTTCTTGGAAAAGGTTTGTAACCTCTGAGAAGTCAGGCAGGTGCAAAGCTGTTACTACACATTCAGATGCTTTTGTGCTCATTGAAGTCCCCTCCTTTGAGCCATCCAAACAACAGGCAGCTTCATGATAGTCAAGAGTCTAGCTTCTCATATCCAAAGGATGTTGTAGGATCCTAGACGACTGGGTTAGGAAAAGAACTTTACTAAACACATTATTGATCTTGTTGGTTAATAATGGAATAAATTATAAGTATCTGTCATCCCAGGCCAAAGCTTTGAGGTGGAATAGTCCTAGTATTCATCATTTTTAAAGCAAATGAATACATGTCATCTATTGGAATCTTTGCGTAGTCATAGAACACTAGTCAGACAGAGAGATCTTTGACATGAGAGAAAGATGTCCCTTTAGGAATAGTTTCATCCCAGTCACACAGTGGTCACTGATGTAGCTAGTTCTTTGAACCTTGTTCTTGACTCTGCAGGTCTAGTTTTTTTTTTCCAGTATTGGGGAATGAACTCAGGGCCTTGTGCTTGCAAAGCAGACACAGTGTGACTGAGCTAAATCCCCAGCCCTGCAGGTCCACTTTTGACATAATATGTGGATTGCTTTGACAGGACCTTGGAATAACTGATTTTGTATCATTATAACAAGTTGCTAATCCTACTATATGTGAAGGGTACAACATAAAGATAACAACCTTCATGAATTAGGCACACGGCAGTGCAAAATAACAGGCACAAAGTAACAAAACAATGACATAGGTACCAGTTAAAATCAGATTTACTGAGCACTTTTACTGCCTAATCTAATTTCATTCCCTCAGAAAACTGTAATAGAGAGAACAAAATGGAAGCATGCATACATTAAAAAATTTCCAAAAATATTTACTGACGTGGATAAAGTCAAAGTTACAACAAAACCATATAGGATTAACTGCAGAGAATAATGTTTGTTACAGGGAAATCACCACTGGGACAGTGAGGAAATACATCAAAATATTAATAATTGTTTGACCAGGATTTTAGAATTGCAAACATCTTTATCTTCTTTTCACATTTGCTTTCATTTCCATTTTATTCAGTGTATATGTATAACTTAGGAAGAATGAAGGGTTTTAAAAAGTACATAAGAAAGTGTGGACCATCACGGGGCAGTGGAGAAAGAGGGCATTCACTCAGGGAAGGTGGTAGCAGAAGCCCAGATCAGATTTTGGATGAGAAGCAGAGGTCACCTATGCGAATTCTGGGGACAGCTTGATAGATACAGAAGTGAATACAGACACAATGTGGGGATATATGCCCACTTGATCAAATACTCATTTTAGCGATACAGATCTGTCTCAGATTTATCTGCTGAGATGACTTAGGCAGCAATATCCTGGGAGAAGTGAGCCTGCCGACCCAGATCTGTATTTCTCCATATCATTTGCCAACAAAGGAAGTGAGGACTTTAAAAATAATGGTGTACTTCGTACTAGGGAAGGGAAGCTAAGATATGTCTGCAAAGTATTGTTGTGTCAAAAGTCAGGAAATGACTTGAATGAGCATCTGATGGCCATTTTGAGCATGAGATGTTTGCTGGACTGTTTTGAGCATGAACAAATAATGATTAGGAAGAGATTGCAACCCTTTGGATGGCAATAGGAATCCATGGATCTATACAGATATCAGTATATGATTGAATAAAAAATCATGATTTGGTAGCAATCCTTAATAATTAATTAGGCCAGAAAATACCAATAGAAACCAGTGAAGGAAAGTGCAGTGAGGATTAACTTAGTCACATACCTTCAAAATATTTTCAATTTCCAAAACCAAAGAAATAATTTTACAGGGAGACCTTGGTAGATATCAGCTTAATCAAATGATCATCAGTAATAAGACTAAACCAGATTTCTTGCCATGTGGTAAGAACAAATGAGAAGCCAGCATATTCCTACCCCAAGTTACAGAACCTCATAGCTTGACTGGATTCATGAGGAAATATGGACACCTTTACAAAGTAACGGGTCTTTAATGCTTAAAAATTCCAAAACCGTGAAAGTGGCATAAAGAATAAGGAATTATTCCATGTTTCAGGAGACTAAAGGGCCATGAAAGCTGAATGCAATGCATGGTATTAGAGAACTTTTTCACATAAACCTTTAGACAGTAGATGAAGAGTTTGCTTATAAACATTTGTCGATTTATATTTACCTTATGTATGCATTTTAATAGTTATTTCTAGATTACTTGTGAAAACTGAATCGGACAAGCAGAAGATCTTTTCAAGGCCTTGCCTTATCACAGAAAAATCTTCAAAGTTAAATTATGCTCCTTGCAATATAGACACAAACCGATTTTACGTAGTTTTACATTAAAATCCCAGCTATGACACAGATAATATAGCAAAGTGGATTTACCAAATTTTTTTTAAAAAGAGTCAACTCCAAATTGTATTTGTGACACAATTAAATAAATTGAGACCTATCCACATGGTCTAAGGCTAACTTTCCATAACTCGATTATGAGTTGCAGTCATGTGGTGTTTGATATGCTTCTTGTACAGTGTTTTCTTTGAGCTAAGGATTAATTCACAGATGTTTACATTTTAGCTACAGCTGGCTGGATACTAGGTTTCCAGGTAACTCTGAATAGCAAAATTACTTTAATACAAGAAGAAGACAGAAAAGAGAAAATATTGACAGAGAAACCTTTATATTATATTAACCCTCTCAAGACACTTTGTGAAAAAGAGAATCCTGACAGCCACACAGTCGTTCACTCTGGGGCAGCATCTGCAAGCCCAGGTCCAGTGTTCACACATCAACCCGACAGTCACCAGAGACATGGTGCTAGATGATGCGAGCTTTTGAACCAGACTTGGGGAAAGAGGCTGGGCCAGGTACTGCAAGCACACACACTCCTGCATGGAGAGT
>NW_022900935.1:36923297-36928111 GCF_012274545.1 Fukomys damarensis | reverse complement strand
AAGGGTTCCTTTCTCCCCACAACCCCGCCAACATTTGTTATTGTGTGATTTCTTTATAGCAGCCATTCTTTGTGGGGTGAGGTGGAATCTCAGTGTTGTTTTTGTAATAGCTAAATCTTGGAAACAGCCCATTTGCCCATCAGTCAGAAACTTGATAAAGATGTGGTTTTTCTATAAAATAGAATATTACACAGCCATAAAAAATGAGAAATTAGATTCATTCATAGGAAAATGGATATATATTGAAGATATACTCCTAAGTGAAATAAATAAGTCACATGTGTAAATACCGAATAGTTTCTCTGGTGTGAATAAACTATAATAGTACATAAGATCCTAATGATATAATGGACAATGTGAAATAGGAAGAAAGGGGCTAAAGGTGTAGGGAAAGTGGGAAGGGTAGGGAAAAGAAAAAATGAAAAATTGGAAATGAAGTGTTTGTAAAGGGGAGGGTAGGACGGGTGAAGGGAGGGCAGGGACAAGGGGAAAATATGAGAACCAAGACCTGTCATGTAAAGGTACAAGATCCCAATAATGAATGTAACTATACTGTATACCTAAAATGTACCAATAAACTCAATGAGGGTGAGGTTAAAAGGCTTAGGTTTATTCTTGATTACAATATCTCATATGAGAGTTATTCTGCTTCTGTGGTTTAAAAATATTTTTGTTGAGTTTGTTGTTACCCTTAGGTATCATATTCATCACTGAGAATATGTACATGTGCGTGATGTATCTTGATTCTTATTTTTCCCCATTCCCCTGCCCTCCCTTCAATCTCTCCACCCCCTATATACAAAAACTTTGTTTCCATCTTTTTCTTCTTTCCATTCTTTCCTTTCCCCTGCCCCATCCTCTCTAGTTCCCCTTTTCTTTTAAATATTTTCTTCCTATTTCACAATATCTACTGTACATTTTGGTCCTCATTTATACCTTCAGTTTCTCAAACCGAAGAAGTAAGTTAGTATTTATACTTGTGTGTCCTATTCATTTCAGGTAGGGGTATGGCCTCAAGGTGCATCCATTAAGCTATAAATGTCTCCAAGTTTATCTTTCTTTATGGCTGAATAGTACTGTATTTTATAGGAAAACCATATCATCTTTATCCACTCACCAGTTGATAGGCTTTTGGGCTGTTTCCAAGTTTTAATTATTTCAAACTGTGCTGCTGCTAAACATGGGTGCACATATTGCTTCTGTGGTTTTATCAGAGTCTCATGACAAGTATTTTGAAAGCTATGATGCTACAAAGTTCAGTTATGCTGTACTCAAGGATTACTTGTCATTCCAGCCTTCTTTCCATCACTGTCCCACCATAGTGAGCCCTAATAATCAGCACTGAGTTTCTGTCCCTTTGCCTCCAGTTCCCCATGTGGCAGGTACTGGGATGTGGCCAGGGTGGTGTCCAGTGTGAGCTATGGAGGGGAGGACCCTTCTCAGCCCTCACATTGGAAGCAAAGGCGCTGAACAAGACAGACAACTCAGAGAGGAAGGAATGGGCAGCTCCATCTGCAGGGCCATGTGTGTCCATGGGTCCCCATGATGGAGGAGCGTAACAGGCATAGGGAAGTAATTTAGATGTTAGGAGCCCTGCTCTGTCATTTACTCACTTATACTTTGCTATTTCCTTTTAAGGTTGAGACAGATTACATAGTTTTGTTGTTGTTTCACTGACTGCTCCCGTGGTTGTTTATTAAATGAGTTTTGTTCGGTTTCAGGCCGGATACCACTGTCTGAGTCAGCCCAGACCTCCCACTCGATTAATCTGCACTCTGCTTCTTCACCCCACAACTAACCGCTAAAAGGCTTTGGCTTTTTGAGCTTGGATTTCCACTGTGTGCGCTTTGGTGAATTCAAGTGGTTGTCAGGCAAAAATAAGAGGTTCATACAACCCCCAAGGTCAGGTTTTGCAGGAGGAAGTTGAAAATACCAATTTCTAGAGACAGCAGGGCCACCTGAAAATACATTGTTTGTTTTTGTCCCACAGGAAAACGCGCATGCCTTGGAGAACAGCTGGCTAGGTCTGAGCTGTTTATTTTCTTCACTTCCCTTCTGCAAAAATTTACCTTCAAGCCCCCGAAGAATGAAAAGTTGAGCCTGAAGGTTAGGGTGGGTAAGACATTGGCCCCGGAGAGCTACAACATCTGTGCTATCCCCAGGGCATGATGCTGGAAAAGGAAGTAAAAGGCAAGAAAGAAGAAATGGCAGCTCTCTGAAGCCTCTGGTTCCTACACAGATGTGAGGGGACAGAATGGAGGTGGGGGAGGGAAGATGGGAAGAATTGGGCTAAGAGCAAATTGGACCACAATTCAAGCTCTGCTATTTCCCTCAAAATTGATGCAGAGCAAATCATTTGTGTCCTGAATGATTTACCTTTTTATTCTGGCGATCGGAAGAGAATGGGGATTCCTTCTCATATTAGTTCTTTGTAAGAATCAAAGGAAATAATGGAATAATGGAATTTAAGTGATTTGTAAACAATAAAGCACATGATAAAGTCATAGTTACACTGTTCCTTTTACTTGCCTTCTTTCGCAGACATGTACTTGCATATGAGCTGTGGCAATTTCTCAGCTTCAAGTGTTACAAAATAGCCAACAAGAGTTAGAAGTGGAACCTGGGGCATAGCCCAGGAGCATGGCAAAAATTCTCTGTGGTATGGGAATGCTGCCCAGTGCTTGATCCTGTTTTTGCCTCAGAATGAACTTCTGAGAGGGCATCAGGGAGGGTATCCTTCTGTTTTCACAAGCCATGAAACATATGGTATAGTTGCAGTTTCTATGATGTATGTAAGGAAACACACCTTGACCTGCGACCCTGGCTAGGTAGATTGTGAGTGCAGCTGACCAAGCCTGGAAAGCAGGTTTATAGAGCAAATGTGGAAACTTTCTTTGTTTTCAGATAATATTCTTGGTCCTAAAATGGCAGAGCAGTGAGTGACAGGAACTCAGCTTCTCCAGGGCAAAGTGTCTAGGTCTGGGAAACAATAGTATAGACAGGAATCAAAGTGAATGGAGGTTAATGGGGAACCTCAAAAGAATTGATAGAGGAGAAGAAAATAAGATTAAATGACACCAAAAAATATGTTACACTGCTGAGGAGAGACCGTGCAGTGCCACTGAGTGAGTGGCTGGCTAGCTGCTAGGTGGGAGACAAAGTGAAATTAACAATATTTTGGTCACAGAGAAAGAAGAATTGCATTGGTACTGAAAGAATCCTCAGCAGTTGGAACCAGCAAGGAAAACAGTGCTTCTGGAGTGGACTTATACAGTAAACACCTGCTGGGAGCCTCAGTACAAATGTCCACAGCCACAATCGCGGAGCCAGAGCTGGGAGTCCACTGTAGGGAGGGCTGAGTGTTTGAACCTGGGTCTCAGAGCAGCTCCTTGGCTTCTTCACACTGACAGGTTCCCAAGGTGGATGAAGGAAAGAGGCACAGGAGGCTGCCATCAGTTGGAGAGTAGATGTGATGTGTTACTTTTCTCTAGTCACTGAGACAAAATACATGATACCCAAAGTTAAAGGGGGAAATGTTAATTTAGAGCACTCTGTAGAGGTTTCAGTACATAGCTTGCTGCAAGACAGGGTTGCATTTGGCAGAGGGGGTACGTTTCATGGCAGCAGAAGACAGCAAAAGCAACAAGGGAACTTAACAATATCCTTGTGCCCCATTTATCTTATTCAGACTACTTAGGGTGGGTAGCACCTGCACCTTTAATCCTAGTTCCCTTGAGCCTACCGCTGCACCATGAAATAAGTCACACACTCTAGATTCAGCCATCTCTGAAAAAAGCCCCACGTTGTGATAGCCAACCTGACTCCGTTTGTGTAAAGTCCAATGATTCCAGGTGGTTGCTGAGTCCCCTTCAGTTAATGTGTAACAGACTTCCCTGCCCCATCTTGTGTAAGTCCGCTACTACATGTTATCTTTGTGACCTTTTGGAAGAGCAATCTGCAACTATGTTATCATTTCAACTTTGTAAACAGAATACTCTGCACCTGTGTCATATTTTGTTTCAATTAAACTATGTGAAACTTATCCTGACCCCACTAATATAGCAAACTTCTCCTGTGAAATTGTGCTTTCAGGACCCCTCTCCCTGAGCCTCCCTCCTCAATTAGTAGAGCTGGGTTTTTTGGGGGAAAGGGGAGTACTGGGCATTGAAATCCCTCCAGCCCTTGCACTTGTGATGCAGGGTGGCTCCAATGATCTAAATCCCTGGCCCAGAAGAGCAGTTTAAAAGGACCCTGAGAGCCACTCTTGAATGCTGACTATGATAATAAAGGACTCAGTTTGATTCAGAACATGGCACATCTCTATAGGGCCAACCCATCCTTTCCTATAACAATGTAAGGCCAATATCTTGTACTTGCTTAATGATATGTAGTAGTGACCATGCTTTATCAGAGCTATTTTTAATGATGCTACTCTAGAATGTTATCTCTCCAGATGATGATTAAGATGCTAATAAAAAAAAATGGCTCCAGGTACCACAACAGCAACAGAACTTTGCTGTTTTCTGGGTATTATTCTTCTCTTTGTTTTTTGTTTTGTTTTTTTTAATGGAGTGTGCTGAATGTCTATAATTTTGTTCAGATGACTGCAGAACCTGGAAAAGCTGTTGCTGCTATTGATGCATAATATACTGCTATTACTGGTCTTTTTATATAAATATATATACATATATATATATATATATAATTTGAATTTTTGGAAACTTTAACTGTGCTGTCGACTTTGGAAAAAGTTATCCCAATTTACTGAGTTGAATTGGCATTGTACAGAAATTAACAGCCATAGTGGTCTAGAA
>NW_022900935.1:36921403-36923069 GCF_012274545.1 Fukomys damarensis | reverse complement strand
AAGGACCATTTTCTTCTTCAGAATTAAGGATTATTTTAATTTTACATCATTGGCTTTTCTCTTTTACTTTCCTTTTTAGTTTTATTTTAGGATTCCCTATTTTTAATGTTCATATAGAGATTTCTTTAACTAAAATACCGAATAGTTTCTCTGGTGTGAAAAACTATAATGGTACAGAAGATCCTAATGAGATAATTAGTAATGTGAAATAGGAAGTAAAGGGCTAAAGGTGTAGGGAAAGTGGGAAGGGTGGGGGAAAAGTAATAAGGGAGAGGGAAAAATACGAGAAAATGAAAAAGTGGAAATAAAGTGTAAATGGGGAAGGGAGGAGGGGGTGAAGGGAGGGCAGGGACAAGGGGAAAAATGAGAATCAAGACCTATCATATAAAGGTACAGGATCCCAATAATGAATGTAATTGCATTGTATACTTAGATTGTACCAATTATCTCAATGAAAATTTAAAAAAAATAATGTAAGGCCACATGAGGCTTTGGGGGATATCTAGACAAAAGCCATAACATTCTACCTCTGGCCTCTTGTTGAATGCTGTTTTTCACCAGTGGAGGAGACACAGCCATCACGTTCAGTGCACATTAACTGTGGGTCAAGACATGGGTTGTTAAACTCTAATTGTGGATTTCTTCTCTAGGCTAAAGCAAAACGCAAAACACAGGCTTATGGTATGTTATCTCTCAACTAGCTCTGCTAGATTCCAGTGTAATGGATTAGCCTGTTGCTGCTGTAGCTTCTTTGATTGCATAGGAATAATCTCAACTCGATGGACAGTTTTATGTCAGTGAATCTGTCTGCTGAATCCACTGTCACACACAGGGAGAGAGACAGCAAGAGTGCCTAACCCCCAAGCTCAGACTGAATTCGACTCTGCAAGAATGCCTGACACCCAGCCAAAAGAGGTCCAGAGTATGAGTGAGGTTCAGTACTGCGGTGGAAGGATCAGAGGAGCTTTTGGGCTGTGAGCACTCAGACTCTCTGGCAAAGAAACCACTTGGGAATTATGCATACCATGTCTCATTGGAGTATTTAATCTGGGCTCCCACTGGACATTTTGGTTTGTTTGTTTTTTTTCTTTCTTTTTATTGAGGTTATTGGTACAATTTAGGTATACAATACAATTACATTCATCCTTGGGATTCTGTACCTTTACATAATAGGTCTTGATTCTCATTTTTCCCCTTGTCCCACCTCTCCCTTTACCTTTCACCCACCCTTCCCACTTTCCTTACACCTTTAGCTCTTTACTTCCTATTTCACATTATAAATTGTCTCATTAGGATCCTGTGTACTATTATAGTTTTTCACACCAAAGAAACTATTCAGTATTTCAGTTAAAGAAATCTCTGTATGAACATTAAAAATAGGGAATCCTAAAATAAAACTAAAAAGGAAAGTAAAAGAGAAAAGGCAATGATGTAACATCAAAATAATCCTTAATTCTGGAGATGAAAATGGTCCCTGAACATATTTAAATTGCTTCTCGCTCTTATAGTCTTATCTTATTCTTTTTTCATTATTTAGGGAATACTTTATTAGTTTCTGTAATCAAACCTACGTAGATATGACCTTACATATTTAGTATGATATGTTACCCCTGTACACATGGAAAAAAATAAAAAATAAAAATAAATTAACATTTCTAGACCAATA
>NW_022900935.1:36912187-36920006 GCF_012274545.1 Fukomys damarensis | reverse complement strand
CCCTCTGTTTGGGAAGTTTTCTGTCATTAGTTCTGCAAACAGCTTTTTAAAGTCATTTGTATTTTCTCCTGCTACTTCATGTATTCCTATCAGTCTTACGTTATTCTTCTTTGCATCATCTAGGAGTTGTTGGATCCATTTCTCATGATCTCTTACTGTTTTTAAGAGACTTCTTTTTTCGCTGTCACTGATTGCAATCTTGTCTTCTATATCTGAGAGACTATCTTCGCATTCTTTTATTCTGTTGCGTACACTTTCACTAGAGTGTTTAATCTCCTGGATATCTGTTTGAATCTGTTTTATGGATTCCATTTCTTTCCTATGTTGGGTGTTTATTTTTTCCATTTCTTTCTTATGTTGGGCCTTCATGGCTTCTATCATGGTCCTGAGCTCATCTATTTTTTTCTCAGTTTCTGCTCTAGAGTCTTGAATCACGACTTCCATTTTGCTCACTATCTCTATGGTTATCTGGGAAATTATTTCTGTTTTGAATTTTTCTAGAGCCTGATTGATCTGTTTTGTTACTTCCTGTGCTTTGAGTTCAGGGTGTCCTCGTGGTTCACTATCGGCTTTTTCATCCTCATTTGCCCTACTGCTTGCCACTGGTGAACTAAAGTCTGTCCTTGAGTCTTGCTTAAGTGTTTTCTCATTTTAATTTTTGTTGTCGGACTGTCCTTTGTCTAATCTCTGGATTATCACCCAAATCTTCCTGATATAGTTGCACCCCAGCTTCTGTGTCTCTAACGACCCACAGACATTCTCCTCTTCATAACATCAGAGAAAACAGCTCATCAAATCAATGGCAATGCTTTACACCAACTGATACAATCAGCAACACATTGAGATCAAGCACAACTTGGACACTGACTACCTGTGGTAGTCACTAGTCTAACACCCTTAAATCATTTGAATTAAATTGAAATCAAGAAGCAGTCCAGAACGTGTCTGCAGTGAACAAACTTTTCAATATAGTATATTTACCATTTAATGGCTCAGACAGAGCCAGGATGCAAGACCCCTGATCTCAGTTAGCTGATTGCTGAACCCCATGATGCTGACTGACCTCGGGCTGCAAGGCCCAGATGGAGTTACCCATCCTTCTGAATGGTTGAACTCCACAACGTTCTATTACAGGTTTCCCACGCCTTTTCTTTAAAGGTGTTCAAAGTTGGGAACTCAGAAAAATACCCTTGATGACCTTCTCTGTCTTTGCAGAGTGGGTCCAAAGACTGGCACAGTCAGGAGGTCTGAGAGTGCGGGGGGGGGTATGGGGATTCAGGGGTGTCCACGTGGCTACCTTCCCAGCGGTTGAGCGATGGCTGCTGGGTCAGGAGCAGGCGTGGTTCTCCTTCATGGACATTTTGTAGGTTGAAGTTATTTTATGTTTTCTTTACTTATTTGGTATGTCGGGGTTCTATCATATTCTTTTATGGTTTCTTGTACTTATTAGGTTGTTACTTTTGTGGATTTCTTTTTTCATGGGCCTGATTTAATAGTTTCTAGGTTCTCTTTCTCATCTCCCTAACTAGTTTCATTAACTCAAAGCCCTGAGACAATATTATTAAATTATTATGAATCATTAAAATATTAAAATATTTCTTTATTCTTTTTCCTTCTCCCAAGTTTTTAAATTCTGCATACTCTGCTCTGTCACAGTCACTCCTATATTCCCCAACATTGTTCCTTGATCCTCCCTATCCCAAGCCATTGTCTCTTCCATATGTTACCTTGCTTACTGTCCTCCCTATCAGGAAGTTCTGACAACCACATAGCTTTCCTCTGTTACAAAGTAAACCCATTTTCGCCCATATCTCATCCTTTTCCACACAACACACCATTTGAAAACTTTCAATACTAAGTCCTCAATCAAAATAAAAGTATCCAATAAAACCATACTTCACATCAACCTTTCTTTCTCATCTACTACTATTCCCCATTTGGTCCTCCCCCTGAGTGTCTCACACTCCTCATCCTATAACTTCCCATTCTTCCCACACTACCTCACCCACCCCATTGCAGAAAAACCACTAATACCAAACTGACAGTGAGCATAGAAAGTAGGCAAGGGGTGTATCTGTGTGCGTAACTGCAAAGATTATCATGTACAGGTGTCTTCAGATTGGATGCTGTTATAACCAGAAGTAATTCTTTCAGAAAAGCATAGGGAAAGAGGGGAAATCACCTAGAGTAAATAACAGAAGGAGGAAATACTAGCACTAGACACACAAAGCTGAAAATGATTCAAGGGAAGGCAATATCCTACTAAAAATCTTCATATAAATCACAAACTCTACTCATTTCTCAACTCCTCAACCTGAGCTAACAATCCCCCAAACAGGAGGGGAAAAATAAAGGGTCATGTACAAATTAAAATTATATATAAAATAAATACAGAAAAACTCATAGGAGAATGGGAAAACAAGGAAATAGATCTCCAACGTGACCCCAAATGTCCAAAGGCAGAGCAAGAGGTCATAAAGGAAGAAGAAAACAAATACCAACTAGGAGAACTGCATGAAAAGTTCACAAAAGGGATAAGGAAAATAGCTAATTTCAAAGAGGACATGAATCAGAAATTCACAGCAATTTCACTCAGTATGCCCACAATGAATTTTGGGGAAAAAGTAAACAACGACAAGCTAATCAAGTCAATTCAAAAGTTGAATGACACACTCAACAAGTTCAAAGAATCAAAAAGATGTCAGAGAAAAATACCTAAAATAAAAACCTTTATGGAATTCATACATAGTAGAAATGACCAATTTGAAGACAGAGTGTCTGATACTGAGGATACAATAATGAATTATAATAAAGAGCTCAATGGCACTGGCAAAGAAACAGACCCAAGGTTCAATGGAACAGATTAGATAGAAGATAGAGAAACAACTCCAGCCATAGTCAGTCACCTCATCTTTGACAATGGAGCCAAACACCCTTACTGGAGGAAAGATTGCCTATTTAATAAATAGTGCTGGAAAAACTGGGTTTAAACTTGCCAAAGATTAAAACTAAGACCTCTATGAATAACTAGACCTTTATCACCATGCACTAAACTATAATCAAAATGGATCAAAGATCTGAATATTAAAACAGAAACACTAAACTGGCTGGAAGAGAGGTTAGCTAAACTCTTGAAGACATGGATGTAGGAAAAGACTATGAACAAAACATCAGTGGCATGGGAACTAGCATAAAGAATCAAGAACTGGGATCTCATCTTATTGAAAAGCTTCAGCACAGCAAGATAAACCACTGACAGAGTGAAGAGATGACCCACAACGTGGGGAAAAAGTTTTACCAGCTGTTCCTCAGAGAAAGGTCTACTATCTAGAATATACAAAGAACTTAAGAAAAGTTAGACCTCCCCAATTTAAAGATCTGATCCAGAAATGGGCATCTGAAATTAACAGACATTTCTCAGAGAAAGAAGAAACAGTAAATAAACATGAAAATATTCAACATCACTGGTCATTTGAGAGACACAAATGGAAACAATACCAAGATTCCATGTCACTCCAGAAAGAAATCAACCAATAACAAATGCTGGCAGGGCTATGGGGAAGAAAGAAACCTTTTCCATTGTTGGTGGGAGTGCTAACTGGTGCATCCACTGTGGAAACTGGTGTGGTGATTCCTCAAAGAACTAGGATTAGAGATCCCATTTCACCCAGCTATTCCTTTGCTGAATATCTCCCCAAAAGAATTAAAAATATTGGGCTGGGGATTTAGCTCAGAGGTTCAGTGGCCTGCTTTGCAACTGCAAGGACCCGAGTTCAATCCCCAGTACCCAAAAAAAAAAAAAAAAAAAAAAAAAAAAATTAAAAAAAAAAAACACAAGGATCACCCATGTTTAGAGCAGCATAGTTTGTAATAACTAAACCTTGAAAACAGCACAAATGCCCATCAACTGGTGACTGGATAAAGAAGATATGTTTTTTTAAAATATAAAATGGAGTACTGTTTAACTATAAAGAATGAGAAACTAGAGACAGTTATAGTCATGTGGATGCATATTGAGGCCATACTCTTAAGTGAAATAAATAGGACACATGTAAATACTGAATAGTTTCTCTGGTGTGAGACAGTGCAAGTGTAAATTAGGACCAAAATGTACAATGGATAGTGGAAAATAGAAAGAAAAGGTCCAAAAGAGAAGGGGAAGTGGTGGTGGGGGATATGAGGAAAGAAGGAAAAAATGAAAACAAAGCATTTGTAAATAGGTGGAGGGGGTGAAAAGAAAGGAAGGGAAATGGGGAAAAAACAAGAACTGAGAGATATATCATGTACAGGTACAAAATCCTAATATGAATGTGATCATATTGCTTACCTAACATGCATGAATTAGCTTAATGGAAAGAAGTGATAACGTTAATAAAAATATATACACTGAAAATTGGAGCATAAAAACTGCTGAAATGACAAGATGAAGTAAACAATAACAAATAAAAGAAGAGGATTTTAACACCCCACTCTTGCAAAGAGATAGCTCAATGAAGCAAAAAAAAAAAAATCAGTAAAGAAATTTCAGAGCTGAACCATCTCCTTGAACATAAGTTACTTAATGGATATGTAGAATATTCTAGCCCTCTACAACAGAGTATATGTTTTTTTCAGCAGCTCATGTTTGTTCAAAACAGGTCAAATAGTAGTCCACAACACCTACTGTATTAGACTCACCGATGTTGAGCGACAGGTCATTGAGGTTTTCTTAATTTTTTGTAAACTTTTTTCTCTCTGTGCTTCAGTTTGAATAGTTTCCTTTGTTTTGTTTCCAATCTCATATTTTTTTCTGCAGTGTCTAATATTAAATGATTCACTAAATGCTATATATTTTGTTTTCCCACTCCAGTTTGAGTTGGTTCTCTTAAATATGTAGTTTATATTTCTCTCAATTATTTCCATGTTTCCCTTTATATCGTTGAATATGTACAATCTGCCTAAAATCCTTGTCTGGTAATTTTATTAATTCTATCATTTGTGCTTCCATTTCTAATACCTGGTTTTTCTGCTGATTATTAGCCACCTGGTCCCACTTCTTTGTATGATCATCAATGAAGCACAGACTATGTCAATCTTCCCTTTTGAGTGCATAGAACAAGTTGTGTTCCTTTAAAGAGTTGTTTTGCTTTGGTAGATGGCTATTAGAGCTCTTGGATCTTTTAAAGGCTTGTTTTAAAGCTCTGTTAGACTGTGTCTTTAATGGCCTTCATCGTAGTTTCTCAAGGTGACCTCTCTAGCACTGCTACTGTTCAATGTGCTCTTTCGATTCTGTTCAGAATTCAAATAATTCCAACCCAGTAAAAAGCAATAGCAGTCGGTAAGCTGGCACCTCTCTGGTGGTTGTTTGATACCTGATGGATGTTTTTGCCCTAGCCTCATGCAGTCTCTCACTCTGTATGTGCAGACTCTAGTATTAAATCTCTGATGATTTCTTGAGCTCTTGTTGGCATAGGTTCTTCCTTTCTCTGTCCTACAAATTCCAGCCCAGTCACTTCAAAACTCATTGTTGTACTTTCTCATCAGTTCCCCCTACCACCTTCTTAGCACGGGGACCAGGGAATGCCTCCAGGAAGAAAGCCAGAGGCTGTGAAGCTCACTGTATTTGTTCCTTTCTCTTCGGAGTCACAGTCCTGAACTTCTGGATATCTGAAAATGTATGTGTATTTACTTTGTACATTTTTCTGTTTAAAGCGGAAAGGCTACAACATTACAGTCATAGAGTAAAACAGAAGCCTTATCACAGTTATGTCATGTAACTTAAGACTGGCTGAGAATAATGTCTCGTATGTATAGCCCTTTCAGTGTGATTTTACAAATATCCCCTCAAAAGACAATCTACTTATAGTTCCCTTCACTCTGGGCTGGCCTAGAGCTCTTTCTTAACTGCAGAGTATGATGAAATGACTTTTCTGGGCCTAGAACCCAAGAGACTTTGTATGTTTCTGCTTGCTTTTTTAGAACGCTTAAGCCCATATTATTTTGATGGATGATGAGAAATGACAGCCCAGTCATTGCTGTTAACATTACCCTAACTGTCATCAGACAAGCCACCAGAGTTTCACATAAAGCCATGATATAAGCTGGGTACAAGAAAATTTAGTGGCTGGACTCACATGCATGAGAGAACCTGGAGATGAAAACATCCCAAGTGTACCAGCCTGCATTTCCTGATATCCTTGTGTAAAATATTGGTTAAGGCAGTGCATTTCAAAGTGCAGTGTTACACTGCAATGGTTAATTGATAATAGTCTTTGGGGGCAGGAGCAGTGTCTGTTTTGCTTAGCTCCATTTGCAGTACCAAGAACGGTGCCAGGAACATCATGGCAATCAATAAATAATGAGTTAATGAACAAAACAGGCAGAGCGATTATGGGCTGGTGCTAGACTGGACCTGCTTTCAGAAGTCAGTTACTAACATTGCTCCTCAGTCCCTATCCCAACACAATAACCTGTCCATCAAGCCTGATGCTAACTGTTACTATCTTTTAGAAACAGAGTTGAGCATGGCTTGTTCTTACCAGAGTTTCAGTTCCGGCTCCCTGCTGGCTTTTGAAGTGGAGCCACTTATCCCATTTCCCTGTGCTTTTTCTTAAAAGCAAGCTGATGCCAAGTGGGTATTTTCTGGGTCACACTAGGCCTGGTGCTTTCAGAATGAGCTATTCGTTCTGCTCTGAAAAGCTCAGATTTTTTTTCTTCTTTTGAGATAAAAAAACGAAACTAAGCAAGAAAGGATCAAGTGCAAAGGGCCTCTTTCAAAGGCTGGCACCAGACCATTGATGATGCTGGTATAGCTATTAGGCTCAGAACAGAGGTGTTTTGCCAACATACTTCAAGGGATCAGAAATATCACAGGGCTCTCATGCACATAAAACTATGTTAAAAAGACTGCAGGGGATGGAATGAAGAGCCAGATGGACTAGAATTTGGAGCTTTGTGGCTTAGTCTAAATTTAATTTTAAGTTATATCATTTATCACTCTTTTGCTGTGAATTAAACAGGTTACCTTATTTTCCTGATTAAAATGCAAAATAGAATTAATGACACACGGTATAGTAGATTATTGCTTAGTCGAAAAATCTGCTGACTCCTTTCTAGTGTGTTGTTCCTTGTGGAATTCCTCCGTGGGGAGTGATGAAATACAACCACGCTGACAAATGCAGGAAAGGCCATTTGATCGGCTTTCTTCAATAAAACAACAGAAAGTAACCTAAGTAACCTCTAGGTGCCTAACACCCACCTAGTGTTTCTTTGTTCTCTTCAAGGTACCAGCCACACCTGGATAAAAGTCTGTCAGCCTATTTCTAGCATGATGATATAAAGCAGAGTCACAAAGTCAAGGTGGTCATGTGACGTGTGAAGTTCAGATATCTCATTCTTAACCACTAAAATACTGGTATTGTTATTGCAGCATAACCTACCCTAAGCTGACTGAAACACCTACCTTGTACTAGTTGAGGACCAGTGACAGGAAGGTGGCGGAGTATTCTTGACAAACTCAGACTTAAAGAGTAATTCTGTGGTGGTTATTCCGGTTATTTGGAGAATTTAAGTTTTTTGCTATTACTTTTTCACTTTGTAAGAAAATAAAGTATATAACTTAAAATATAAAACACAAAATTAATTCAAACTCTTTCAGTCTACTACATACAGAAAGAGCTACCATTTAAAACTGCACAGATTACATTTTAGGAACTCAAATTTTGAACTTATTTCTAAATACTTTTTTTTCAATTATATTTCCTCTCAGGATTCACAGAACGATAAAATCTTCTGCTGAGCATAGAATAATTACACTTTACTTAGCAAGACCCCCCCCCCC
>NW_022900935.1:36898802-36912070 GCF_012274545.1 Fukomys damarensis | reverse complement strand
AAAAAAAAAAAAAAAAAACAATATATATATATTATAACCAACATTTCTAGGACTCTGAAAACTAAGTTTTGCAGAAATCTGAGGCTTTGCTTAAAATAGAGTCGTCTCAGAAATAACAAGCTGCTTTAACTAGCTGTAACCATCATCTTCTTTTCTCCTATCTCTGCAGAACCCCTGAAAAGCAACCTCACAAGTGTGATCGCTGTGGCTATCAAGCAATAAAGGAAGCAGTATGGGTCCAGATCACCCTAAAAGCCCTCAAAACTGTCGAGACCTCCCTGAAAGTTCTTGAATTTTCATTCTCATAAATTGTATTGACCTGTCTCCAAGAGAGCTCTGCAAAAGCACCCTGTTTTGAGTCATAGCAACTGTTCATTGCATTAACCCAAGGTGGCCATACCCATCAGTGCTAACAAAAGGACCAAATGGAAAAATTGGGGGAAAGACACCCACTGGGACTTCAAGTTTTATCTTGTTCCTAGGAATATAGGAGGAAAGCACATGTATGGCTATGTGCTTCCCAGAAGTCCTGAGCAAGCATTTATGTCTCATCCCTTGTTGAACCTCAGGTTCTGTGTAAGGAGCAGAAGGCTACAATTCGGGGCAGAAGTTGCCTGGTCGGTGTTGAAGGTATTGCTGACCACACACAGAGAACTTGGGACAGGCTGAGACTTGTCAGTTCAATATATGTATAGAAGCTTCACTCCAAAATCAGAGGAATACTATTCTAACACAGCAGATAGTCCAGTGGCCGCACATGGTGAGGAATAATTTTTACAGAATCAGGCCAAGTACAAACAACAAAAGTAACAGTTACAACAGGCCCCTGGGAGTACAGGAGGGGACAGATCTGATTTCTAGTGTCTACACATCATCTAAAATGCTAAATTCTGTACAAAATATTAACAATGCAATGAATAGGAAAGTATGTCCCATACACAGGATTTTTTAAAAAGCGTATGCTAGAAACTCCCTGAATAAGCCCAAGCATTGGATATCCTACAACAGAAGATTTCATTATGTATGTGCAAAGAATCTAAGGAAATTATGTCAAAAGAACTGAAGATAAGTATAAGAACACTTTCTCATTGAAAATTAATAAATTAATTCGAAAAGCAACTAACTAGAAACTAAAGTTGAAAATATACATAAACTTTAAATACACCAGAGGGGCGTAGTGGTATAATTGAGCTGGCAGAAGGAAGAATCAGTAAACTTTATGAGTCAATGAAATCACCAACTCTGAAAGAAAATAAGAGAATGAAGAATAATGAGCAGAGATTGAGAGACTTATGGGACAGGCCAATAAATGCATAAGGAGGGATGGGTGGAGGAAATGATATAAAACGGACAAAAGTATATTTCAAGAAATGATGCTAATTCATCATTTAATAAAAAAATCTTCAGACCCAAGTTCAACAAACTGCAAGTAGGTTAAATGTGAACAGATCCACACCCAGATAAATCAGTCAAGATATGAAAATACAATGAGGATCCTGAATATAGCACCAGAGTGTATTACATCAATAATTACCAGCTACTTAAATCCTGCTTAAGTATATACAAAATAATTGAAATTATCCATGCATCTGAGATCATAGTGCACTAAAAGTAGAAATAGCAAAATAAACCAGATAAATTTTACAAACAGTTGGACAAACTCATCACTCAGTGGGTCATAAGAAGAAATCAAGGAAGAAACAATTCCTAGAATCAAACAGCAATGCCAGTATAACACGCCATGATTCATGGGACACAAAGAAAGTAGCCCTGAGAGGGAAATTTATAGCTGTGAATAACTCACATCAGAAACCATAGCAAATAAATAACCTAACAATAAACCTCAAGAAAACAGAAAAATAGTAACAGCCCAAACAGTCCACCAGAAAGGAAATCATAAAGATTAGAGTGGAAATTATTAAAATAAAATTAAACTAAAAGCACAATACAAAGAATCTATGAATTGCAGTGGTGGTTTCCAAAAAAATAAACAAAATAGACAACTAGCCAAACTTATCAAGAGGAAAATAAATCAATACAATTAGAGATGGAAAAGGCAAAATTCACAACACACTACCAAAATCCAGATCATTAATAACTGCTGTGAAACACTGTACTCCAACACTAAAGAATCCTACTTCAACACGAGAGAATTCTAGACATGTAAGAATTATAAAAATTGAACAGACATAAAAACATTGCAAATAGCAGGCAATGAAATTGAGGGAGTAATAAAAATATCTACCAACTAAGAAAAACCCAGAACCTAATAGACTCATCACTGAATTCTACAAGAATTTCCGGGAGAGCTGGGGATTTAGCTCAGTGGGGCTACTGCCTGCCTCACAAGCACAAGGACACAAATTGGATCCCAGGTACCAAAAACAAAACCAAACAAAACAAACAACAAAAAGAATTTCAGAGAAAATCTAATGCCAACACTTTTCAAACTTTTTAATAAAATTGAAAGGGAAAGGATACATCCAAACTCACTTATGGAAGCTAGCATTACTGTGATTTCAAAACTAGACAAGGACCCAACTAAAAAACAAAACTACAAGCCAATCTCTCAGGAACAGTTACAAAAATCAACAACATAAAAGCAGAATGCAGTAAATCGAAAAGATCATACTCATGACAAAGGTTCAGCCTCAGGAATGCAAATATAGTTGAACTTAAGTCAATAAACAAAGCATTACATAAACAAAACCAAGGATAAAGGTCGTGTTATTTTACCAATAGCTTCCGGAAAGGGCTTTTGACAAAGGGTAATATCCATTCCCGATAAAAACACTGAATAGGTATAGAAGACCCTTGTTTCAATCTGATAAATTCCACTTGACAACTGTCAACATCATATTAAACAGGAAAAGCTGAATGCTTTTCCTTCAAAGCAGGAACAAGACAAGTGCATCCATTATCACCATTCCTGTTCAATATAATACTCAGTCATTAGCCAGAGCAATCAGACAAGAGAAAGAAATAAAAAAAAGATGTATAGGGAAAGGAGAATTCACCAACTATAGAAATGATCCCTGAAAGTATAGCCTTGGGAAGGAAGAATTCAAAGTTTTGGTGTGCAGATGACAGCATGATCCTTTACATAGAATATCCCCCTAACAATCCACCAAGACTCCTAAAGTTAATAACCAAATTCAGCAATGTAGGAGGATACAAAAACACACAAAAATCAACAGTGTTCCTGTATACCAACAATGAACCCAATGACAAGAAATCAGGAAAATAATATCATTTATAACAGCATCAAGAATTAAATCCTTAGGAATGAACCTAACCAAGGAAAATCTCTACAATGAAAATACAGTACTCTGATGAAAAGAGACTGAAGAGGGAAACGTATCACTGGTTCTTGGATTATTAGAACTGTCAAAATAGCCACACTTCCCAAACTGATATGCAGATTTAATGCAATCCCAATCAAAATATCAACAGCATTTTTTACAGAACTAGAGAAAACAGTTCTAAAATTTTATATGGAACAATACAGAATAGCAAAATCCATCCTGGCCATCAAGGGCAAAGCAGAAGCCATCACAATCCTAGACTTCAAGTTAAAGTACAAAGCTACAATGATAAACACAGCAAGGTAGTGACACAAAAACAAGACATGTTGGCCATTGGAACAGAATAGAGGATGCAGAAACAAACCCAAGCATACTACTGACCTTTGACAAAAGGGCCAAAAACATGCTGGAGGAAAAACAGTCTCTTCAGCAAGTGAGGCTGGGAAAACTGGCCATCAATACATAGAAGAATGAAGCTAGACCCCTATGTATCACATGTAATAAACTAAAATAAAAATGGATAAAATTTTTAGAAATATAGCCTGCTAGAAGATGAAATAGGTAAACTCTTTTAAATCACAGGTGTAGTTTAGAACAGAATCCTGGTTGTGCGGAAAAAACATCAAGAATTACAAAATGGGGTCATATCCAATTAAAAAGCTACATAGCAAAGGGAGTAACCAAGAGTAAAAAGACAACCTACGTAATGGAAAACATTTTGTCAGATACACCCCAGTCAGAGGAGTAATACCTGAGATATATCAAGCAATGAAAAAAATTAGACCCCCCGCAAAAAAATGAGCCACTGAAATCTACAGACACCTCTCAGAAGATCAAATGGCCAATGAATACATGAAGAAAACGTTCAGCACTGCTGGCCATTAGAAAAATACAAACTAAAATAACAAGATTGCATCTTACTCCAGAAAGACTGCCTGTCAAGAAATCCAGTAACAACAAATGCTGGTGAGGTTGTGAGGAACAATGAGCCCTTTTACACTGCTGGTAGGAATGTACACTAGTAAAACTAGTATGGAAATCATGAAGATTCCTCAAAAAACTCAAGGAGAAACTCCATTTCTCTTCCAGGTATCCTCCTAAAAGACATCATGTTACAGTTATCGATGAAAAGCATATTTATAGCAGCACAATTCATAATAGCTGAATCTTGGAAGCTGCCTAAATGTCCATCAACAGATGAATAAAGAAATTATAGTATTTACACATAATGGAATACTAAAGGAGGATAATTTGAATAATGTAGCAAAATGTTTTTCCCCCCCAGTGGAGGGATCAAACTCAGGACCTTGCATTTGTGAGGCAGACACAGTGCTACTGAGCTAAATCCATGGCACTGCACTTTAAATTCATGTTCGGTGAAACAAATCAGACACATAAGCTTTTATGCTATGTTATTTTTCTTATATGAGAAGCACAAAGTATAAATAAAGAGTAAAAGACTGATAATATACAAATGGAATGAGATGGAGGGACAGAGCAAAAGGGAAGATAAAAGGAAGTCAGATGTGTTATGTCCATGGACCAACTACACATAACAAGTATACTCATTATGTACCACAAAAATGTATTTTAAAAAATCACAGCCAACAATTAGAAGCAGGTTTATTTAAGTAAAACATTTCACAACTATTATTGGACAATCATTTATTTAAAATAATATTCTAAATACATACAAAAATAAATCAAATATTGCTTCTATTTTTGAAGTGTCAAAGTCTTTGCAATAGAAAATAGAAGGGATATTTTTAAACATTACTTTTAAGCTTTCACGTGTTTATTACTACACAGTATTTTATGGTTTATGCTTTGCAAATTTCCAAACTTCTTCTTTGCAATGTACATGTCACAATGAGAAGGTATGCATACAACCACATACACAAATTTTTATGAAGGAATATTTCTCATTAAATATACACATAGAGACTGTAATACAGACAGCGTTGTGCCCTAAAAGCCATACCTACTCCCCAAGGGCAAGATATGCCACAACATAGAAACTAGTATGGTCATGGAAGCATTAATAAATCAAATCAATTACTAAAATCAGAACTCCAGTTATCAAAGATGAAGGTACCCTAATGAAGAATATTCATTTTAACATTCTAGACAGAGACATTCTTAAGCTATAATAAATTAGCCTATTGACTGTAAAAATAGAAAAACTTCAAAGATTTCTCAATATATTAAGTTAATCTCAAGATAAACATCACTGTCATATGTATACAATTTAGAAAGAAAAAGGAAGATTAATGTTAGAGAAAATTTTCAAAATTAAAGACCATTTCCTTTCTTTTTTCTTTTCTTTTTTTTTTTTTTTTTTTACCAGGGATCGAACTCGGGATTTTGTGCTTGCAAAGCAGGTGGCAGAACCACTGAGCTAAATCCCCGGCCCTCAAGACCATTTCCAAATTGGTCTGTGCTTTTACTTTATAATCATGGATATATTCAATTTCTTATCAAACAGATAAATGCTGAATTATCTCTTCCACAATATATGCATTTAAGTCTCCCTCACAAAACAGATATTAGAAATCATGGTGTGTGATGAACTATTAATAATGCGTCACCACCCACAGGGTGTCAATCTTACTACATTAATCAGATATGGAAAAGAATCTCAGTTCTGATCAGTTCCTGAATTGCTGTAGTAAATTCACAATACAGAACTTCAAATTACATTATGCTCTTCTTGTATAAATACCTATATAATCAAATTTAAATTCGATTTATAAACTAGAAAAATGATAAATGAGAAAAATCTACTTTTTCTCTATGATGAAAAAAAATTATCTTTAAGTCCTTATTCAGAAATGGTTTTGAATTTTTTTAGGAATTTCAAGTATAATTGAAAATTTTATTATCAATCTAACTGGAAAGCTGATTTACTGAAGTTGATGTTTTATAATACAGTCCATTAAAAGAGAGCTTGAAGAGCTTATAAAATCTCAATTATGAGCAAGGAGAAACATCAAAGGGGTAGGATGTATTAAGACTAAAATATACTAAAATGCCACAATATTTAGAAAATTTTAAATAGCATGCTAACAAAGTCTTATTTCATTTCACCAAAAGTCACAGGCAAGTGGACACTACAAGAGTATACAAAAATGCAAACCAACAATTGTAGAGATAAAAAATAGTGAAATCTGAGAGGTAGTCAGAAGTAACCCTGATAAACAAAATATGCTGGCAGATGCTCCCTAATCTGAGACCCAGATGCAGCATGAAATTCTTATAGTTTTAGTCATTAAAATAATAACTGGCCAAGTTCTCTAAATGAATACTGCAAATGGAACAATACTCTCATTTGGAAAGAATGTCTAAGAACAAAAACTGGACCACGGGTGTGGAACTTACTAGCCACATCCAGCTTACCTGTTGCTGTAAATAAAATTTTATGGAACTACAGCAACATCCCTTTTGTTTACATATTGTGTATGACTTCTTTCATATCTTAAGGGCAGAACTGAGTACTTGAGACAGAGACTATGTAATCCACAAAGCCTAAAATATTTACTATCTGTGCCTTCACAGAAAGTATGCTGCTCTCTGGTCCACACATACTGGTATTTGTTAAAAAGCTCTGGAAAAATTAACTATAGTTATCATTATATATGGTATTTAACTACATAGTATATAAGATATTATATAACAATTCAATTTCTCATTATTTCTGACTAGTTCAAATGCTTTTTATTTTTTGTGCTTTAATACCAAAAAACGTATTTCTAATTTTACTTTTACAAAAAGATTAAGTACAGCACTGTCCAACAGAAATCTGCAGTGATGGAAATATTCTATATTTGGACTGGGCAATAAAGTAGCCACTAGCCACATGAAGCTAGTGAGTGCGAGATATGTGGCTGGTGTAACCCAAGACTTAATTTTTTGTTTTAATGAGGCTAACCTCATAAACTCATTAACTCATGTGGCTTCTGGCAACAATACTAAACAGCACAGACATAACACAATTTAACTGATGTTCCAAGTTGAGACTTTCAGAAATGATCTCCAAAGTTAGAAACATATTTGAAAATAAGAGCTTTTAGCAGAAATTAACTGAAACCACAAATTCAGCCTATGATAAACTCCTTAATAAGTAAACAAAAATCAAACTGATCATAAGCTGT
This sequence comes from Fukomys damarensis, assembly GCF_012274545.1. Taxonomy (NCBI): domain Eukaryota; kingdom Metazoa; phylum Chordata; class Mammalia; order Rodentia; family Bathyergidae; genus Fukomys; species Fukomys damarensis. Next base: position 36,904,614 of record NW_022900935.1, on the reverse strand, counting down.
TTCATTACTGTAACATGTCTCTTCAATAAAGAGGTAAAATTAATATATTATGGAATGTCATTTTTAGGAAGATAATTTTAAGCTGAAAAGCAGTAAATGAGAATATCAATACATTCACATTGATTACATTTAAAGGAGGTGAACATTTCACACCAAGTATTATTTTTCAGCTTGCTTTCTATCAGTCACCTCTTAAAAATGTGAATTATTTCCCACCTTCTAACACTTGAACCAAGCTCTCCAGAAGCCCTTGTTTTTAGTAGATACATGTGAAAACTATGGCCTTTTCAGAATTTGTGGTCTTTCACTATGGCAAAGTCATTGCCATGGTCAAATATGCCAAACATTTCACTTTCCATGGTGTGCCAAAATACATCTAATCAAAAGAATGTGTAGATAGAAGTAAAATCTCAAATGTATCAAGTCAGAGAAATCACCCTTGTATAGTTTGCCGTGTGCCTACATCAAGACTATTATTATATGAACCAATAACATAAATCTAGATTTTAAAATTGTATATTACTGATTACATGCTGGAAATTAATCACATTTCTGGCATAACAGGAAAACATTAAAATAAAGCACAGTCGAGTTGAAATTACAATACTCAAAAGACAAATGTTTGTTTGACATGTGCTTAATTATATCTTTTAATTATTCTAAATGTGCTCCCCAGACAGACAGCTAATTTTGTACTCTGTTTCCAAAGTTAGCCAGCAAAATCAATTTGTGGCATTTTGATTCCAACATAGCCTATGTCAATTGTGTCAAGCATCTTCATCTTTTTTAATCCAGTGGTGAAAAATACAAAACATTTTAAGGGCACTTCTGTTTCTGTTTTCTTTTGCGGTTTAATCAGATGTTGCAGCGGGAACCCTAACAGACAGATTCCTTCGGGTGCTGGTGATGTGCCGCTGCTGTGCCAAGAAGGATCGTGCAGGGGTGCAGGGGCTGGGGTCTTTGCAAGCGCCGCTCACGAGCCTGGACTCCATCCCCAGTTTCTGGATTGCCAGACTCTAAACAAAAAAAAAAAAAAATGGAAAAAAATAGATATGTGACAAAATATGTAGTTTACAAAGTACCTTTCATATATGTCATTTAATCCTCAATCCCAGGAAGCTGACGTTTTCTTCATTTCTATGGACGGAAATGTGGATCTAAAAGCTGACAGATCATGGCAATACTAAAAAAAGGCAAAAAACTCAATTTGTTTACTTTAAAGTACTAAATGTGAAATCAATAAAAACAGTAGTTTAAAATAATATGATGAAATTAGGTCAATTATAATAATAGAAAAATGTTCCAAAGCAAGTTTTTGTGTTTGGACATTCTCTACACTGGCTCTGCACAGACACAGGACACAGAACAGCTTACACAGTCCTTCGAGTATGGTCCCTGCATACTTTGATATATAATTACTATAGTTTTGACTGTTGGGCTTCTTGTGAGAAAAAGCATTACTCTCTCAATAGATAAATCTCATAATGAAACAGTTTTACGGAACTCAGCATCACTAGTAGCCAATTAAGTACATGGGATATAGTAAGATACTCAACAAATAATAGACTGAAAATAAAATAAGTGATTTATTACTTGGCTCTGTTATCTTCATTGATTTAAGACATTAAGAATTTATAGAGGAATAAAGAGAATAATATATAGTCCCTGCCCTCAAGTAGGATGGAAAAACGGATGGGGAATAGTTCTGGAAACATCCTTCATGAAGTTCCCTCAAGATCCTCCTAATATAAGCCAGATTTCCCCAAACACAGACAGAAAGTACGGTGCCGTGAAAGAACAAGGCGGGCGTGATGCCTCACATGGAAGGACAACTAGTCTTACATGAAGTGTGGCATTCACCCATGACATGTCTAAAATTCTCTCAGACTGAATGATGCATAATTGTGGATCATGGAGAAACGATTTTCTATTCTGATTAGAGTAACTCAAAAGAACCTTATATCCCTTGAAATGCTATTCTTGAAAACATTTCACCGATACTAAGGATTATAAAACAAAGTATTTTTCAAATTACTTCATGATATTTCTTCCTTGGTAAGACAGAGACTATTATGGAAGAGTAATGCCTGCCTAGTTTTGCGTTACTCAGATATTCATACATTTCAGACACCCTTCATGAGTATAAATTAAAAATTTCAGTTCAAATATGGCAATTACTTGTTATGTCTGTGCTTAATGAGCATCAGCTAAAACTTAATGAGTCACAACATCAATTTAGTGAATTATGACTAATATTTAAAGAAATAGAATATGAATGAAAATGTGTGAGTGTAATACACAGTGTCAGTGTAACTTCTGTTTTGGTTAGATACCTAAATACTCTATGTCATGTCCTGCTTTATGTAATGTTTCGTCCCATTGCTCCTCATAAAAGTCTGATACACCCTGTTCGAAATATCCCATCATTGGCTAAATTTTCACTCACCTTATTATACCAGGCAGAAACAATGAGTTTTTCTTCATAATCACGGAATTTTGCTACTTTACATTCACTCTGGAAAAAGGTATGAGAAAAAATTAAGATCTCCCAAATTGCCCCTTATTATCCAAAACAGAATCATTTCTTCACTATCTCACTGTTCAAAGAATAAAAGAATGCATTTCTGAGGCACACAAGTCAAATGTAAATAGAATCATGCAAAAACACATGCACAGCACCTTTAGGAAAGAGTAAGATTTGTGACTAATAATGTCTCAGATTTTACTCATAGAAACTGATTTCAAAACACACATATACACACACACACACACACACACACACACACACACTCCTAATACTTCTTGTATTATTGTTCCCCATATCTTGAGAAAGCAAAACTGATTTAGGTATTAAAACAAAGTTGCACCCATGGAGGAATCAAAAGTAAGGAGGAGGAGGAGGCAGTAAAAACATACAGAATTTGCCCTTAAAGTATGTGGAAAAAAAACAAGACAAAAGGACAAAAACAAGCTATGCAATGAGTGAGCTCCAAGCACATGCACTAATTACAGAGAGGTAACTAAATTTAGACTAAGGAAGATAAGAAGAGTTATCCAGAGGAAAGAACACTTGGGTTAGGCCTCAAAGAACTACTACCCCCTCTTCAGACACATTATCCCTTCTCAATGCTTTTTCAAACACAGGACACGGTCTGAGCAAGCACTGACAACGAGTGCACATCAGCATGGGGCCTCCTCTAGATGGTAAGGTTGTTAAGTGTTTAAGTAAAAATACTTCCAATCAGCCCATACCTACTTGCTCAGAAAAAATACCAGAAAAAAGACACATGAATAGGATGCTTTTCTTTGAAATATAATGTTCCCAGTTAATTTAAAATGATAACAACTACCATTTCTGAGAATTTCAAGGCCAGAGCATAGAATTCAACCTGCCTCTGTAAATATGCACATGTTGTTAAGAGGAAGTGTATAACATCAAGTCTTATCACAGTATTAAGAATGGTATTTTATAAAATACTTTGCAAAACAAACTAGAACATGCCCAATTATAAAATCTAAAGCATATAAGTACATATTAATATTCTTACACAAGCTCATAAAAATGATAAAACCATAACCACTGGCACACAAAAAAACTTTAACATGTAAAGACTTAAGTAATCAATAAAATCATGCCATTACTAATATAACTTTGCGTGATTATAGATCACTATTTCTGGGAATCGCTGGGATTCTGTAACACCTTCTCCTAAACATTACAGCTAGGTTTGTTTGGGTGCAGGTAGAAATCAGGGAGAAAATTAAGATAAATAGGATTAACTGAGTGCATACAGTATCTCCTTTAGAATTTGAACTCAGTTCTTTTCTATTTTTGTGAGTGAAATCACATTCATACAATTATAAGAGGGATGATAACAGGATTCTATTAGAAAGTTAAGGGCATGTACATGATTAGCAGTCACAGAGGGAAAGAGCTATAGGGCAGCAAATAAAGATACATAAATATTGCTATGTACAAAGCTACTGAGGTAGTGATATGCTTTGTAATAAACACACTAAGTGGTGAATATCAACAGTTGGAACTTTCTACAAAACTTGATGTTAATGACAACATATGACAGCAGTTGATCACCAGGATCCACAGGACAATTAAGAGGATACAAGAATAAATGTGGAAGTTTTACCTCCAAAATCTCAATTCTTCTCTCTTTCTCTGCCAACTGCTTTCTAAGTAGCATTATTTCAGCTGACGCTGGATTTAATTGGGGATCTAAAGTTTTTATTACCTGTTTGAGGGGAAAAAATTATGTTTACTTTATGTTTTAAAGTACTGAGAATATAAGATCACATCCTATAAAAACTGTAAATAAAGCAGAAAATTCTCTACAGAGTCCCAGAAGCTCATTTACAATTTCATTGTGATAAGTGAAATAACTTATCTGAGGCAAGAAATGATATAAAATTTCAGTACAAAAATGAGAAGATCCCTATCCCAAAATCAAATTTCCTGTCTCCAAGGCTCAGTACTCAGGCAGGTATTTTAGCCTTTTCATCACTCAAGTTTGAGCACTGAGTTCTTAAAATAATCCTTTCCACATTAATCCTAGTAGTGAATTTTTAAAATTTAACATGAGTTCAGTAACAATAGTAGAATATGCTGATTTTACAAAGTACGAATAAAAAATAAATTCATAGCAAACATTCCTTTTACTATCATTTACTCAGCTGTCAAATGTAATTAGCATATCAGATAACTATAGATACTACTGATTTTATCTGCAAATATTAGAATGCTCAATTGTATGTATATAAATGACTAAAGTTGGGTCAAAAGAGGTGTTTGATCAGAATGTCATAGAAAGACACAGCTAACCTATATGGACAGTGTTCTGTTAGGAAACCAACTGTGAAAGGTAAGAATTACAAGCAAAACTTACAATAAGAGTATCTGTATGAGGTAATACAAGTCTACTGTTAAGGTTTTAAAATTATTTAATAACATAGGAAAATGTCATTCACATTTACAGAGGTAACACAAAAAGAATAGAAGAACCAAATTTTCCCTGCGGTTTACACATTCGAGTGTGAACACAGGCAGGCACATGGTGCTGTAGATGAGGCTCTAGCAGATCACAAGAGTCAGGGCACCTGGATCCACTGGGCCGCAGCAGAGCACATTACTGAATTCAAGTCATCCTTTAAGTTAAATCAATTTGTTACCTCTCTTGATAAAATGTATGGATGTGCTGCTTTTATATTTAAATTTTTTTTTTACAGTGGACATAGGTTATTTTAACCACTATTTTAACATCTGTCCCCAAACAAAGTAGAAAAATAAGAAATCACGTTTATCAAAGCAATCAACTGTCTTTTAAACAACAGTGTTGAACACAAGGAATTTATTGCCATGTTCAAGTAATCCTTTTAGAAAATAATCTATAAACACTTAACAAATATCTTAACACAGTCTTATCCTTTGATCCAATCATTTTAATTCTAGGTATCAAAATTAAGGTAACAAACCAAAATAAGAGGAAAGCTTTCTGTATAAATATGTTCCCTATATTTTTAGGAACAAATAATGTAAAGGAAATAAAATCTACTTCCATCAGCAATATAATAATTAAAGAAACTACAATATAGCCCACACAATTGAGTATTATGTAGACATTATTTTACTTTTGTAGTCTGCTCCATAAGAGTGGTTCTGTCCTGTTCACTTCTACATTCCCAATTCTTAGCACGTTAAATACTCAGTAAATATTAAACCTTATAATTATACTTATATAACACAGGGAAATGATTTAAGTTTAAAAATACACATGCACACACACACACACACACACACACA
>NW_022900935.1:36893287-36898769 GCF_012274545.1 Fukomys damarensis | reverse complement strand
TCATAAGAATACTGTTAGAAAATACACCAGGGGCTGGGGATTTAGCTCAGTGGCACCGCACCTGCCTTGTAAGTGCAAGGTCCTGAGTTTGATGCCTGGTACCACAAAAAAACAAAAATATTAGTAGCAATTAACTTTATATTTTATGTAAGTATGTGAACTCTTGCAATTGGAAGAAACTTAACTATGGCAAAAGGTGCCCCAATCTTTATCAAGCAAGCCTATTTCCTTTTCTCCTCTAGAAACATAGTGGTGCTGTTTGCCTCCCTACAGGCTGATACGGCCATGTGCCAGAGTTTTGCAAAAGAAGTGGGAATGAAAGTGATTTCTGCCACCTCCAGGCCTGAGCCACCAAATATTTTCTCTGCAACCTATGTACCAGCTGGACTATGTAAGGTGAATGCAGAGACTTGCTGAAGGCAGAACCTCCCTGGGCTTGGGCCTCAGAATGACTGCACAGAGCTGAACCTCTCTCCATTCACACCTAACACCATGTGATCACAGAGTAAACTATCAATTGATGCTTTGAGATCTTGGCTTCATCTTTTGTTACTTTAATTCATAAGTATTACATGAGTTTTAAAACATTAAAAAGGCTGACACTTAACTACTTTAAAGCTGCCCCATAAAATTCTCTTTTTAGTCAATAGAAGAAAGACTACATTAATCTGAAAATGCTTATATACAGTAGTTAAGAAAATAAGATTTTATGGAAAACATGCACTTACAGAAATTTTTTAAAAATATGAAACAAAGAAAAAGAATAATTTAATGATCATTAGAACATTCACTGTCCAATCTAGAGTAAAACCTAAAATAATTTCAAACAAGTTTAAAAACCTAAATTTTAGCCAATAAAAATTCTGGGTTCATTTTGCTAAGAACCAAAGGCTCGCTCCAAGGTAGTAGTCCCGTTCTCTAGCGGGGCCACGACATTCAGCATTTAAGCTGTCCGTGTAATGCTGCGTTCTCTGATGCTGGCCCGACACTAGGGTGCTGACAGAGTAGAAACCAACATGGAGACACCCAGGAACCCGATAGGAAGATAAGGCAACAAAGAGCAGAGGGACTAGATGCCGACCCAAGAGGAGCAGAACCGACAGAGGATGAGGCCTCATTAAGACACGGCACACCAAGGCCTGAGCTCTGGAAAAGAAAGCGGTCACTCACGTTTCTGGCTTTCTCTAAGTACATTTTATATCTTTCTTCCATTGCTTTCATATCTTCATCTTTCTTATGAAGAGCAGCTTCAAGTTCACTGATCTTTTGTACTATTAGTAAAAGTAAAATGAAACATGATTATTACCTGTTTAAAATAACGCATCATCAAATGAAATGATACTTATTGAACCTGTTTTTCAAACAAGAGAATTTAAATGCAAAACTATTTCTTCTTTCTAGCGAATTATCTCAAACATTTGAACTACAAGCAATAGTTGTAGTTCAATTATTATCTATAGCCTACTTTACCTAGCTATTTTTCTATTAATCATTTCAATAAGCAAATAAACTTTCCAGTGTAAGCATAGCCATAGTAAGAAAACACAAGGCATTATTTTGAAGTTGTTTAATCTGATTTGAAATTATTCACATTCCCATAGTATTCATTCTATTACATCTTATAACATTTGATATTCCTATATAAAAATCAGTTCACTATTAGATTTACAATTTTTCTTTAAGTTTAGGTATCTTAACTCAGCACTGTAAGTTACTGTGGTTCTTAAATGCAATGTATCTACATATTGTGTAAAGATGACTTTTTTATACAGTTCTTGTATCTTTCAACCAGAGAAGGTAAATCCGTAATACAGTGTGACCCAAAGTTTTACAAATACCTACCATTTTGACTTATATCTGGCTGAAGGTCTTCAATGAGCTCTTGTTTCTTCTGTAACTCTTCATGGACCTCTGTTAGTTTTTCCCTAAGTAGTGGAAAAGAGTATGGACTTGGAGTCAAACAGACCTAAGGAAGCAAACTGGGCTCTGCCACCTACCATTTGTGGATCTGGACAAGTTACTTTCTCACCTTTAGTTTCCTCATCGGTGAATGGAAAGTGTACCTGCATAATATACCTGGCTGTCATGAGGAGGTATACAGCCCGGCACATGATGGATGGAAAATGTGTTAAAATTTCTTCCTTGTCAACCTCAACTTCCAGGAAGAAAAAGAGCTATTTTATAGGTTTAAGGCCCATAAACCTAGTTGTAATAGTTGTACCAGTAATTTTGATAAACTCTCCAAATGATATTAACAATTTTAAAATGTATGAGTTTGGGACGGTTGTCAGGCTGAGACTTTTAGCAGGTTTTTCTTTTTACTTTTTGGTGACAATGGTGCACATTCAATTATTATCAGGATATTTGCTTTTTTTCATCAAATCTGAAAAAGGAAATTAATTTCAGAAGTTTTTACAATCCCTCCCCTCTTCTATTTGAAATGCAATATCAGTTTTACTTACATATGAGCTTCCAACTTCTGCTTCAGTTTGCTGGACTATGAAATTAAAAACAGTTGCTGTAAAATTACTACCTTTACAAAGGTGAATTTTCCAGACATCTTTTTACCTCGTTTCAAAGGTAAAATTGTTAATGTTTTTAAATTTTGTGTTTCTAATTATATTTTAAAAGCATAAAACTCTTGGTATGATTTTTACATCAAAAAGGAAAGGAGGATAAGAAAGAAGAGTAAAATGACAGAAAGAAAAAGTACTTCTGAACACAATAAAAACTAAGTGAACTTGAAGAATAGCAAATGCCAGCTGACTGTGATATATTGAGGAGTTTCAAATACTTAAATTTTTAAAGGATCATTCATTCAAAATAACATTTTAAGATTTATCTTAATAAAATCTTATCATTAGTAATGCAAGCACTTTCCTGTAAACACTAAGGTGAAGCAACTAGATTTTGCTTTAAAAAATTAAAGCGTAAAATTTACTCTTTTAAAGAAAAGAACATTATATTGTCACAGTAGTTCTCTATCAATTAAATAGTTGCAGGGTTTAAAACACATCATTTGAAATATAACTTGGACACCAGTAAATAAAAAATAAAAGATAAAAAAATCAAAACATCCTTTCAGCACCCTAGCCCAATTTCCTCCCCCAAAGCCCATTTTCAAAGTATTCAATGACGTGGCTAAACATCTCATATTAGAGGAAATATGACACTGTATATATGCATATGAGAGATGAATGAGACAATTTCTATTTTCTGAACCCCCGGGGAAAAAAGATAAAATCATACTAAGTATATAAAAGGTAGAAAGCAAATACCTTCTGCTTCACTGTCTTTTCCATCTCCACTTACTCTAGATTTCCCTCCACTAGCTACACAGGCATAACCATCATCCTGTCTCAATCAATCTATGCTTCTCTGACATGTATCCAGCCCTACCTTCCTTCAGTGCATCTTTAATTAAATACATCCCTCTCTCAATAATATGTACTTTCCTCTCCACTTAGTGAGATTAAATTATAGAACTGGCAGCTATATTGAGGTGTAGGCTAAATTAGATCTCTTTTTAAGCCCTCTTATCTCTGTATCACACTAGGGATCATCAAAAGCCATCAGAAAATGGCTGATATAAATAAGCACATGTGGAAGTGGGGAAACAAGGTGACATCTTCAATATTGCACAGAGGCTCCTGTCATGTCAGTGTGCTTCACTTCTTGAACGATCTTTGGTTGAAACTTTTTTGTCAATTCTCTATTTTCCTATTGGAGGTTTACATAATTGTGATTGCTGATTTTTGTCATTTGGATTTTTTTCAAGCAGCACTGTCACAATCCCAGCAAGTTCTGCGGCCCTTAAGTGTGGCCTACTCTGAATCAAAACTCATGAACTTAGGTGCATCTGCTGAAGTGGGAGAGACAGAAATCACTTTACAATACATACTGTTAATGGCTCTAATTTGGCAAAAGCTCTGCATCTCTTATATACATATATATGGTATTTAACGGTGTCCGCAATGACAAAGGTAGCACTTTCAAGTGCAAGATTAATTGAGCTGTCAGGAACCATTAAGAGAATTCATACACAACAGAATTATTATAAGTTCTAAGTTACTCACACTTTCACCTTCAGACTTGGAGCCAAGTTCTTGCAAAGACTTTTGGAGGTCTTCAATCTGCTGCTGCAGTTCTCGGATTTGCTCTTTGCTGAGCCTATTTTAATATGACTCATAGGTATTTATTTGTATTTAAAGTCAAAGCTAAAAATCTATAAGCTATATTCATGTAATTTAATCACATACACACACAGGCATATATACATATGCATCTATAGATTTCCAATTACAAATGTATACCAAATATCTGTGACTAATTATAATATGTAGAATTTAGATTACTTCCTAATGAAATATTTTAAAAAGGGACATTTTTTCCCCCTGAAAACATATATATTCAACATTTTTTGTTTGTTTGTTTTGGTACCAGGGATCGGACTCAGGACCTTTTGCTTGCAAGGCAGGCATGGTGCCACTGAAATAAATCCCCGGCCCCACACTCACATTTTAAAATTCAAGACACAGGAATACATGTCCATGTAAAAACAACATTTCTGCACTATAACTCCCTGGTAGAAAAATTAGAAAAGTAGTTCCATTTTCCGACAGTTGCAATGAATGGAAACTAGGTTTCCTTTTTCTGTTTCAGATTTCACAATGTTGGGAGGAAAGACAGTACACCATTTCCCAATGATGAATTTGTGACTGCAGATTTTAATTAAATAGATTGGCTCCAGCAGCTAGGCCATAATTTAACTTGACAAAATCCCACACTTTAAAACTCTTCTTAAAAGTTATCACTATTAGAAGCTACAACCAAGGGCTGGGGATTTAGCTCAGCGGTTCGGTGGCCTGCCTTGCAAGCGCAAGGACCCGGGTTCGATCCCCAGTACCAAAAAAAAAAAAAAAAAAAAAAAAAATAAAACAGAGTTAGTACCTCTCCTCCTTTATACACATAGGCACACACAGCTCTCCATACATAAGACACAAATTCCTGCCCGATATAATTCTCCACTGTTTCTATGATCATTAATATGATAATTATTTATTCATATCTAACATATTATTCTCTAAAAGCTTAAATTTAGAAAATCTAGTGTTAACAAGACAGCAACAGTTAATTCTCTCTTCAGAAGTTAAAATGTTACTCCTCTTTTAGTACCATTTATGTACTAGTAGTATGCATATAAATTCTGGAAAATGCTTTAAGTGCCTGCAAAATTCCTAGTGCGCCTGTAAGATCAAAGAAGATGAAGGCTGAATAAATAAATGCAAATACCTTCATAGTAAGTGTGCCATTTATAAAAGGCAGCTTAGCACTGTGGTAAGAGTAGAGACTCAAAGTCTCAGGGTGACAGAACATTTGAATATGAAATTCAGTACTTTCTAGCTGTGTAACTATGGGTAAATTAACTTCTCTGCATCTCAGCCTTTTTTTTTTTTTTTTTTTTTTTTTTTTTTTTTTTTTT
>NW_022900935.1:36864919-36893195 GCF_012274545.1 Fukomys damarensis | reverse complement strand
AAGTGCTGGGTACAGGTGTGTGCCACCACGCCTGGCCTCAGCCTTCTTATCCATAATAATCCTGATCACTACCTTCACAGAGTCAGTGTGAAGATTTACTGAGTTAATATCAAAAAAGGACTTTGAAAACTATCTGGTACACAGTAAATACTACATAAATACAGTACATTTTATTGCAATAATATTTGAGCATACCATTGGTAACAAATAAATATACCATTTACTTTAAGTACTTGATGTGGAATATTTATAGCTGAAGACACTGAGAATGAGTTTAAATAACTTGCTCAGAAATAAACCATTAGTGAGCTGAAGCAAAAGTAGGATTTAAATTTGACTCTGCAATCTATATACTATCTATGCATCAGACTACAAAAGAAACCAAACCATCCTTTATTCACTTGTTAAATCTCCTGTCATTTGTGAAGATATCTAAATGAAATTCAAGAAAAAGCAGCCTTGTTAACCAAGTCTGTTAAAATTAACGGATCATCTACATGCTTTATAATATATTTGAAATGAATCACTTGGCTGTCACAGAGTAAAGCTTACAGTAGTGAGAAATTACTAATAAGAAAATAATTGCAAACTACTTCTAGATAATGCTAATTAGTGCAGTATTTTCCACCTCTGTGGATGAAGATTTCACAGCTAGGGCACTAAATCGCCACATTCTGCAGTGACAGAAAGGAGTAGTCACCTTTGCTCAGTTTCCAGTTCGTTCATCTTTCGGTGCTTCTGCTCCAGCTGCTCCTGTAGCTCTGCGATGCGTTCATTCTCAGTACCTTCCTGCTGTAAGCGAAGCATCTTGTTTTCATGCTGCAGCCGAATAAACACCTCTCTGATGTGGAAAAGTAAATTTGTTTTAAAACTTTTAAAATGAGTCACTCTATCCTGTACAAAAAGAAATTTGTGTCTACCCAATAGGTATTATTTTAAAAGGAGTTCAGTACTTCTGAAATATTTTAAGAAAAAAATTATGTACATTGCATGACTATGCCTTAAAAATATGTAGTAAATTGTTAATAGCCCAGAACTGTTATACATTATTAAATGATTGTTACACAAGCCCCAAAGAGACAGTAGAATTGTTTTAATTTATTAACTTCAAGACTATTCACAAAATGAAGCAATGTACTTATAAATGAAATGCAAGATGATATTTTCTATAACTTTTGGGGGGAATTTTTATTAAGGATTTATATATATATTTTTAAAGCAAACTGGCTGGGCAGAGTTAGCTCAGTGGTTTCAGCGCCTGCCTCACAAGTGCAAGGGCCTGAGTTCGATCCCTGGTACCAAAAACAAAAACAAAAAAGAAAGCAAATTTAGTATTTAAATAAAGATGCGAATGTCTATCTGGTATTAAATTTTAAAAATCATACATTCCTACTTGCTCCATTCCCAAATTTCATTCTCCAAAGGCAATTCTTACCCTCAATATTTTTGTTCTAAAGGCCATCAATATAACTGAAAAATAAGCTCACATGGCTTTTTAAACAAATAATTAATTTTAGCAAATGATTAAGTCTTAAAAAAAGTAACTTCTCACTTTACACATCTACCATTTCCCGTATTATAGGTTTGTTAGTTTTTTGTCTTCTAATAATTTTGTAACTTTCAATTATAAAATTAAACCTCCAAAATTAGAGCAACTTTGTGTTGCATGAACTTCAGACAATAAGTTTTCTTTTTTAGAACACAGCACATGACCTTATTACCTAGCAAAGAAAGTGATGGTATAAAAACTAGAATATCTTATTTAGCAACCCTGTAAAATTTTGCTTCTAATGAGTTTTTATATTGTTGTGGTAGCAACAACGTGATTCTGAAAGTTTAAGCAGATAAGACAAAGAAAATTTTGGTATGATTTCTTATTTTCAGATAAATGGAAATGAACTGAGCAGACTATCCAAAACAAGAAGATACCAATTACTAAAACCTGCATGTCAATCAAGCATGTAAGGAACTTAAAAGTCCTAACCTTGTGAACAGTATGCTAAGTAAATAAAGTTAGTCCAAAATGGCCACATACTCTATGATTCTAGGTATACAAAATGTCTATTAACAACAACAACAACAAAATAATTGGTATTAGTCACTTAGAACTAGGATTTGAAGGGAAGGAGGAATCCAGAATGACTGCTAATGTAGCACTGGTCTCTTCAGTGTAATGAAAATGTTCTAATAAAAGAATGATGATACTAAGACTGATATCATATCGTGACAACTCTATAAATATAATAACCACCGAACTATATATTTTAAGTGGATAAATATCTCAGTAAAGCTATCTAAACAAAGAATAATTTGTTTAAAATAATAAATAATACTGTTACTACAAAAAGAGAAAAAAAATGCTAGATTAATCAAATATGTACAAGTAAACAGAGAAAAGACAAAAAGTTAGATTAAAAGGAACTTTTAAAATTAGTACTTTAACTTCTGCTTAACCCCCCTGATTACTGACAACTCTTCCATTTTTCCATCTATTTGGATTTAAGTGGACAAATTTTTCAGAGTTAAAAAACAGAAAAATAATTTAGACAAACGAGAATATGTTATGGAACAACTCTATAATATTTAACTTCTGATAAATTTTTAAATTTCTGTGATAGCAATAAAAATATGATTTAGAAAGTTTAAGATGAGAAAAAATATTCTAGCCCTATAAAACACACACACACACACACACACACGCACACACACACGAAAGGTCAACCAATTTACAAAAAGGAGAGACAGAAATGAAAAAATCACACACTAACATTAAGGATGGATTATCAATGGAAAGAAATTTACCTATATTCCACTGGCATGATCTCAGCAGCAAGAGTCTCATAACTCTTTATAGAAGATGTGTCTACACAACAAAAAACAGGTTAATGTTTTACTACTTTGACCATTAACAAAATTAATTTTAAATTTAACTAAATTCACCTGTTTGACTTAGGTGATTCTGCTGTACTTGTGAACAATGGAGCTCTTCATTTGTTTCTTTCAGAGTATCACGCTGCTCTATCAGTCTCTAAAGAAAAATTGCTGATATTAGCAAATTATGCAATTTTGTTCAGTTCTGCTTACAGTATCATGTTAGTTTGATGATTATTGAATTAAAAATGATGTTTAAGTTTTAAGAGGCTGATCTTTTTCTTGCATAAGTCATATAGATAATAAGCCTTTAACAATACATGGTTTTTGATTTCTCATCATATAGTTTAATCTTTGAACGAAATGAATACACTTATATAACAAAGCACAAATTCACAAATGATTAGGTAAAAGATGAGCATGGCCTTTGGATGCAAAGACACTACTGTTTAAACTCCAGTTTCAACACTTCCTAACTATACTATCTTGGACAAGTTATTTAACTTTTCAGCTTTAGTGTCCATATTTTCTAAATGGAAATACAAACACAAAATCCTTCTTGAAGAGTTCCGAGTAATGAATGATATAAAGCTGAGCATCTAGACTATAGATTGGTATATAAGATGTGCAGATTAACTTTTTTTTACCACTGTTGATTTGAAAATGTGTTTAGAAATATCATCTTAGAAGCATGAATTTGTGGAAAAATACCATTTCCCAAAGATAGGATACTGGTACTTCAAATCATTGGCTTTTAGTTACACCAGTGGGGGCGAGAAAGCCTCTGTGTTTTGAACAAGTCACATTTAAGGCACATTCCCAGAACCTGAACACAAAAATCATACTTTAAATATTATGTTTCAAGTCAATAAACAAAGCCTTTGCAAATTTAGCAACTGACTCAAAGATCCTTAGGCTGAAGTCCACAGATGCCTGAGGGATCTTTGAACCTTATAAATTATACCAAGATGAAGGCATGAGGAACTCTATAAATTTGTCCTTCCATAAACACATTGCAAACACTAGAAAACTTATCCATATCCTAATTGTTACAGAACTCTGGAAATAAACCAAAGGCCATTAATTTGATTTTCTTGTTGTTGAGGAAGGGTCTTGCTATATAGTCCAGGATCACCTCTTACTCACAGCAATACACCTACCTCAGGCTCCCAAATGCTGGGATGACAGGCACACACCACTATACTCAGCAATAAGTATGTACTCAAGTAAATTTGCCAAGCATTCATTAAAATGTGAGATTTTTGCTCTTTTAACTTGTCTTATTCCCACCCCTCCTCTTCAGCTCTGGAGTAACCTGGAAAAGTCAGTAGCTTCTTCACTGTAGCTGTGAAAATCAGGAGCTTCACCAGTCACCGGAAGAGGCAGACTGGACAGACAGCTCCTCCTAAAATGCCCCCTCATCCTCAGAAAATGATCACTATATGGACTGTCCTGTAGCTCTCACAAGAAGCCCATTTTGCAGAGATTTCCATTATCTGACCCAATTCAGGGCTTCCTATTCAGGAAAGGCCATATTCCAGAGGCACTTATGAAAAACAATCCTCAGCAACTGCTTACAACACCAGTGCTGAAGGCTACGGTATGAGCTATGGATAAACAAGAGCCTGGTCAAAGTGCACAAGGAAGATCTGAGAAAAAAAGGGAGTCCGCAGGAGGAGGTGGGGAGCTCTGACAGTTTCCTGGAGATCTAAAAGGCAAACTATTGTGCACATGCCAAGAAAATACCTGAGAGGGCCCCAGTATCTCAGCTCTAAAGCCCTATGCAAGCAAGAAATAGAGGCAAAGGCAGAGCCATAAATTTTATGAACTCTTGAGAGCTTTCCCTGGTACACACTGAGTCCAGTCCTTTGGCAAAGGCTGAAAGAGTTACTGGTTAAAAGGATCTAAGAAAATCTTTGACCAGAGTCACAATGGTAACTTTGAAGAAACCAGGGTTTGCACATTACAAATAATATAGGCTTTATAGAATTATTCAAAATATCACTAAAATAAAACCAAAACAAAGAATAAAATATATATCTCCCAAGGGAGAATGATGAAATTTGAAGTATACTATAAAATGTCAGTTTTTCAATAAAATACAAAATATAGAAAGAAACAGGTAATCTACATATGGAAGGAAAAAAATCAACTAAAACAGCCAATGAGATGAGCTAGTGAGTAGACAGACTATAAATTACAGATTATAAATACATTCAAAGAACTAAAGCAAACCGTGTGTAAAGAATTCAAAGAAATTATGACAATGTCTCACTCAATAGAGTGTAAGATAAATTATAAAAAAAAAAAACTAGGAATTCTAGAATTAAAAAATACAATAAAAACAAGTATTCTATAGATGGGATTAGTGCACAGTTAAGCAGGAAAATAAAATAGGGAACTTACAAGTAAGCTAGTTGAAATTATCCAGTCTGAGGGATAATTTTTTTTTAAATTTAACAATGAAGAGAGTATGAATTTTGTGGGACACTATCAAGTGTACCAATTGTATGCATACTGGGAAATCCAGAAAAGCACAAGAAAAATACGTGAAGAAATAATGGCTAGCCATTTTTTAAATTTCTTGAAATACAACCAAGAGATCCGAGAAGTTCAACAAACTCAGAGACCCACACATAGACACATCAGCCTCAAATTGCTAAGAATGAAGAAGAATCTTGAAAGCAGCAAGAGAAAAATGATTCTTTACATAGATGGAATCCTCGATGATTTCAACCACTTTAACAGTTTCCATCAATGAATCCCAGAACACAATGTGATGATCAATGCGGAAAGAAAAAGGCTGAAAAAGAAGAATTCGACATCCAGCAAAAGACTCTTCAAATACGAGTACACTGAAAAAATTTTCAGATGAGGCAAAAATACAAAGTAAAACAGACTTTGTTATTACATTTGCTTTGGAAAGATATACTAAAAAGAGCCCTTTATGCTAAAATACTAGAGAGTAATTTGAATCCAAAAAAAGTTAACTAAATGTATAAATATGTAAGAAATGTGAAAGTAGTATTTAACCCTTTTAATCTTCAATCTGACTTAAAAATTAATAATACAGGGCTGGGGATTTAGCTCATCAGTTCGGTGGCCTGCCTTGCAAGTGCAAGGACTTGAGCTCAAACCCCGATACCAAAAAATAAATAAATAAATAAATAAATAAATAATGCAAAGCAGTCATTATAAAAGTGTCTTAAAGTGTTTATAATATACAAAGATGTAATTTGTATGAAAATATAGTAATAGTAATAAGAGGAAAGAGATTCTATTTTGGAACAGTATGTTCAAAAAAATATTGAAAGATACAAGAAAAAATAATAAAACACAGGAATTAAAATGGCATATTAGAAAATATCTGATGTAAAAGAGAGGCATAAAGAAATAGAAGAAAAAAAAAGAGCACATATAAAACAACAAAATTTCAGGTCTAAGTACTCTCTTATTAGTAATTATGCTAAATACGAACAGATTCATAATTAGACACATTTTCTTGTGATAATATCTGATTTCAGTTCAATAACGGATGGAACCACTACACAAAAGTCAACACAAATAGAATACGTAAACCATTAGAATATGTAAACCAGTCATATACACAAAACTTCATCCAATATCAGCAAACATTATTTTTAAATATATATGAACATTCTCCAGAACAGACCATATTTCAGATAATAAAGCAAGTTTCAATGAATTTAACAGGATTAAAAATATAATATGAAATATATTCTCTCACAACAGTGGAATTAAAGGAAAAATCAATGAACTGAAAAGAAATCATAGATATTCATGAATATGTGGAAAATGAACAAAAGTCACTCTTAAGCAATCATGGCTGAAAGGAGAAATCATAAGGAAAAGTAAAAAATAAATTGAGAAGAACTAAATCAAAATACAATATGCCAAACTTATGGGATGCAGCAAAATAAATACTAAGAAAACTTACAGGTTTAAATACCTACATTAAAAAAAAAACCCAAAACAATGTCAACCTTAAAAAACTAGAAAAACAAACTAGACAAAGAAATGTGTGTTCCTTTACCAAGGAATCTACAAAGACTGCGGCAAAAATAGGGGCTGGGGATGTAGCTCAGTACACAGTGCCTGCCTGGCAAGTGCAAGGTCCTGCAGTAGGTCCCCAGTGACCACCCCAAAAAACACAAGATAATAAATAAACAAAATAGAGAACAGGAAAAAATAGAAAACCAGCAAATTTTCTTTGAAAATATTCTTTGAAAAGAATAACAAATTTGCAAATCTTAGCTAAAGAAAAAAGAGAAACACAACTTATAAAAATCATAAAAGGAGAGAATATTACTACTTATATAAGTCCCCTTGTTAGAAATAAAAAAATATAAATGGCAATTAACAATTGTGAGCCAATAAATTAGGTAGATTAAATGAACAAATCTCTAGAAAGACACAAACTCCTGAATCAACAACAGAATCTGAACTGAAAAGATTCAATCCACAAGTAAAGCTCAGTTCATACTGCTAAACTCTACCAAATATTTAAAGGATAATTAATGGAATTTTCACAAACTTTACAAAAACATACAGAAGCAGGAAATTTTCCCAGCACATTCTATCAGGCCACTTTGAGTCTCCTAAGAAAGCCTGTAATAACCCTACAGGAAAACTACAATCAACACTTCTATAATTTAGATGGAAAAGTACTGAAGAAAATATCAGCGAAATGAATTCTGAAACCTATAAAAGAATTATATTACTATGATCAAGTGGGATTTGGTCACAAATGCAAGGGTGGCATTTATTTGCAATAAAAGAAAAATAATATATTTAGAAATTTTTAAAAGGTGCAGGTCTTACTCACTGACAACTAAAAAACACTGCTGAAAGACTGTAAAGACCTAAGTAAGTAGAAGGATATTCACATTCATGGATCAAAAAATTAGTACTGTTAAGAGGGCAATGTTTCTAAGTTGATCTACGAATTCAAGTAATCCCTATCAAAATCTCAGCTACCTTTTTTTTGCGGTGGGGGCAGAAATCGACAAGCTGATCCTAAGATTCTTAAGGAAATGCTAGGAATAAGAATAACAAAAATAACCTTTGGGGAAAATAAGAAGAAGCTAAAGAAAATACACTTTCCAATTTCAAAATAAGATAATCAAGGCAGTGAACACTAGCTTAAAACGAGATGCAAAAAACCATGATAGAGAACTGAAAGGCCAAAACTAAGCCCTGGAGTTTCTGGTCAAGTAATTTTTAAAAGTTTTTACAAGAAGACTATTTTTGAGCATGTTCAGATTTATAGAAAAAGTGAACATGAAGCATAAAATTGTTACATATTCCCTCACCATAATTCCACTCTGAATTTCCCTATTAAAATCTTACATTAGTGTGATAAATTGTTAGAACTGATGCACTAAAAATGATCTTAAGAGACAAAGAAAGTCACTAAATATTGATAAAAGAAACAAATCAACTTGAGGAGATAACAATTATATACACATATATGATGAATATGATGAATAATATATATGAATGTTGGCACACCAATTTCATGAAACAAAAAAACCAAGGACTCAATCAAAAACTGGGGCAATAAAATGCATAAAATGCATAAACTCAAAAGAAGAAGTACAAATGACCAATAAGTACATGAACAAATACTCAACATCTTTGGTCATTACAGAAGCGCAAATCAAACAATACTGAGATTCCATTTTACCCCAGTAATAATGACTATCATCAAGGACTCAAAACAACAAATGCAAGTGAGGACGTGGAAAAAAGGAACCCTTCTACATTGTGAGAATGTAAACTAGTGCAACTTCTTTGGAAATCAGTACAGAGATTCCTCAAAAACTGAAAATAGAAGTCCTACTTGACCTAGCCTAGGTATATTCCTGAAAGAGTTAAAGGTACAATGACACATGCATACCCATGTTTATAGCAGTGCAATTCACAAAAGCTAAACTGTAATTATAGAGCAGATTCCATCAACACATGAATAGATAAAGAAACGTGGATAAAGAATGTACTACATACATAGTAGAGTATCATTTGGCCATAAAGTTGGATAAATTTGAGTCAACTGTAGGAATATGGATGAATCTTGAAACAATAAAAACAAGTAAAATAAATGAGACACAGAAGGTTAAATATTGAATGGTTTTAGAAATATAAGTAATTTAGAGCCAGGGATTTAGCTCAGTGGCACCACGCCTGCCTCGCAAGCACAAGGTCCTGAGTTCAATCCCTGGTATCCCCACCAAATGTGAGAAACGTAAGTAATTTAAAGAGCAAAATAAAGGACAAAAAATAGGAAACAGGGAGGTAGACTTTTCAGAAATGGGGAAGGGAATCCAGAGAAGGGAGAAGAGGGGATGGGATAAGATAAAGATGATAAAAATGGTCAAAATACTATATACCTGCAAAATTATGTATCAAAAACATATTCTAATAAAAAAGATGAATGAAATCCTATCATTTGTACCAAAATGGATGGAACTGAAGGACATTTTGTAAAGTAAGACCGACAAAAGGCAAGTACTACAAGTTCTGTCTCATATGCACAACCTAAGAAAAGTCACCGTGAATACAGACTAGTGATTACCAGAAGAGAAGGTAGATTAAGGAGGCTCAATTTGATTAGTACACAGTGCACAAGTGTTGAAATATCATATGGATGCTCATTAACATGTACATCTTATATATGCCAATCAAAAATAAAATATATTGTAAAAAATGAATGAATAGTTAATTTTTATATCCAATTTCAAAAAAATGAGTAGTTATTACTAAGAGCAAGGGTATCAATATATTTATCACCTCTTTTTCCTTAAGTAAAGCTTCATGTTTTTCTTCAAGCCGCTTCATTTCAAATGCTAGAGTGTCTGCCCTTTTGGATTCAGAAGAGAGTTTAAGGTGCAGGTCCTGAACCTTTGGTCAGAAAAAAAGGAAAAAAATAACAGTATATAATATTCATGGGATTTTCAGATATGAGTAAATGAAAACTGACTGGAAATAAAATGTCTATGCTAAAATTACAATCTAAGCATTTGGAGACAGCATATAGAAAAAAAGAACATAAAATCTGAAATAATGAGCCAAAAATGTTAAAAAGTGTTAATATTTCTTTAGCTTGTCTGATGAATAGAAGAACAGAATATTTGAGGTTACAGTTCCATTTTCTACCATCCTCTAGGCATTTGCCACTGATGGCCAGAAATGTATAAATAATTAAAAATTTAAGATCAGAAGGCAATGAGTTTGAGACCCAGATAGGTCAAATTCTTTTATCAAACCTTATATTAAAATTACAGATAGGAGAAATTCTTCAGAAGTTTACAGATTATTAAAGGACCAAATAGAGTATCAATGTTGAACTCTCTCAAGTACTTCAGTTAAAGTTCAGATATTCTCTTACCTGCCGTTTGTATGTTTCTAACTGTGCACGTGCTGCATTCGCCTTCTTCAGTTCTTCTTCTAAGCTGACTGTGTTATGCATATACATCATGTTTGCATCCTGTAAAGTTTTCACCTGCTTGCGGAGGTCATTTAGATCTTGTAGCTTCTGACGATATATCTCCACGGTTGATTCCAGTTTATTAACTTTATCAGAGGTAGCCCTTTAATAATAAGGAGAAATCATTCAATTTTATTCTGGCTGTAAAATGAATCTTCCAAGCTATAATACACTTGTGCTTAAAATTATTTGAAGTTCAATTTTTGTCAAAATTAAAAATACCTCAACTACGACACATTAAGTTACTGAGATCTTCTTAGCACAAAACATAAAAAAGGAGTATCTTAGGACATACACTTGAGCAAACTATATACCATTCTGTAGGTTATGGGAAAACCTTGCTTTGCATATATCATTTAGCTTATACTCAGAAAGTTGGCTCATTTTAAAATTTGTCTGACAAGAAACTTTTCTTTATAATTGCACAAGACAAATAAATCATTAATTCACATGGGTCCAAATTACTGACTATATAGATTTTGTTACAAACATTCATTGTAAAAATTCTGTTAAAACTGCAAAAATACAGCTAATTAAAAAAATTTAACAGAAAATACACAAAGTCATCTGTCTAGTCTTCTTAATGGATAACATTTCATAGGCAAAAATGAAATTAGACTTTTATATTCGCAAGATAATCACCCATGAAATAAACAGTAAGGTTCTCATATCAAATGCCAAAATACAAATTATGATAATACATATTCTTGCAAAAATTTCTCAAAATATAATGGGCACAAGGTCTTTAGAAAAAGTCTCATCTTGGGTTTAAAAGTTCTAATACGAAACTGTCCTAACAAAAATTGAATTTTATTCTTACGTGTAATAAGCATAAAGGACTAGGAGCCTGAATAAAGAACTGATCAATATTTAAGACACAAGGACAGCCTAAAAATTCATGAATAAAATATAGACCACTCAAATAAGCCAACTAATAATTCACATAAGCAATACAATTATATTTAGGTGAGACATACCTAAGAACGTCAATTTCATCTTTCATGGCTCTTGTTTCTTCAGCGATACCAGTCAGTTCATCATTCCTGTGCTGAAATTCAATCAGTTGCTTTTCAAGTTCTTCACAGTGAACACGGTAATCATCTTTTGCAGCTTCAAGTCTTAAAGAAATTTATAATTTCCATTACTTGTCTTCCTATTTAGACATAACCTTAGCATGATATATTTAAATTCTACATTCAAAACAGGAGAGACTGAAGGAATAAGATATATTTTGGCTCTAATTTTGCAATAGATAAGGTAAACAAACTTACTATTCTTACTTTTGAAACATACTTGTCATCTCCTACTTCTAATTTTAGTGCATGTGCTGCCAAAGTCAGCACTGTTATCTCCTACTTCTGACAGCAATTTTAACTTCAAAAGATGAAGTTAAATATAAGTTATATAAGATAAAAATAATAAGTAGTTTAAAATATATATCATATAAAGAGATACAATATTAACCTTAGATTATGATAAGTTAAAGACAATGAGTGTGGAACATTCTGTTGTGTCAGAAAATAAGAAAGAGTTAACACGCCACCAACTGAAAGGCTTCCCACTGAAAATATCAAGAACAAGAAAAAAGTGATGATGTGGAATTTTTTTCTTAATGCTTTACATTACATATTTGCATCAAAAGTGTAAAAGACTCACTTTGTCAGATTTATAAACAAATCTGACTTACAAACATTCTCCCAGGATGGAAATCATGTGAAAGTAGAGGACTAATGATTTTTTAAAAAGAAATACAAACATTAAAGTGAAAAGCATCTCTGTAGTCAAAGACTTACATTGTTCCATTTATTTTCAGATTAGCTCTCTATGTGAAAAACCTCATGTTTTCCTAAGCTTCAGCAATCACTCCCCTGAACTCCTAGTGTCTGTGTGTGTGCATATATGTGTGTGTGTATATATATAATTAATGCTATTAATATTATTTAATATTATGATCTTTTAGCTACTAATTTAGCAGACAACCCCACTAAATAATTTCTACCTGAAGTTTTCCTCCTGTAATTGTTCAAGTTGTAACTGTGCATGGAAATACTTTTTTGCAACCATCATATTTGGATCATCAAATGAACCATCCAACTGATCAAGTTTTTCATTCATCATCTCATTCTCAGAAACCAGTGAATTCTTCTCATCTTGAAGTGCTGTCACCTAAAAAGCAAACACACAAATATAAGGATTTGATAGCAAAAAACTTCTTAAGAGTTGGGGGTTCATAATTCTACACTTGATCTTAGCCAAAAGGCCGAGAAGCGATTGGGGGTTCATAATTCTAATTCAGACTAGGCCATCAAACAAACCTGGTAAATCAAATCGGATGATTTCTAGCAATCCTTCCAAGTCTAGAATTCTGAGTGCAAGAAGTTTGGTTCAAACAAAAGAAATCAAATCAATACCACTATGTAAAATATAGAGTAAGAATGTTTTTAAAATGTTACACCTGCTGTAGTTTTGAGTAGAAATGTTTCTGTATATTTGAAATTTAATGGGTGGAATATCAGAAAATTTATTTGTCTCTCTTTTAAGTACAAACTAATGATGTTCCTATTCAGGCAAATTTATTATTTTAGGTTTACAGCAGAAAAATCATCAATTACATGTCATGTATTCAAAAGAAAAGTACATCTGGTTAATAACAAAAAGCTAAATTATTTGCATTTGTGCTTATTATTTAAAATAGATAAAAATATCCAAGTACAGAACTAAATCAATATTAGTATCTCATTTTTTACTCACTTTTCAAACAAGCTTGTTTTGCTTCCTTGGTTCTATTTCTTTTGCATTCAAAAATAACTTTAAAATTTTATGGCTATAGCTAGACTGTCCATTAGATCAGATACTTATATATGACTGTACTAAGAATTACTTTTATACAAAGTATCCTTTTTATGACATCCACTATATTATTTATAAGTTTGCAACAAATATTATTTTATAATAAAAACATTTTCAATTGTTATAATTCCATCAAGTTAGACAGATGAGACTATATACTAACACAGGTAACATGAAAGTAAAATCAACTGATTGCTTTAAATACAATATAGGCAAGTTAAAAATACTGCTCTGTTAAAGGAAGTTGAAATGGAGACCAGGCCTGAAGAATCCCTGAGCAGAAAAAAATCAGGCCTCATAAATGATCTAAACTTTGATCTGAGAATATAAATAAAACTTAGCTTGAGTTATTTCTTATAAATACCAACATTAAAGAAAACCAGAATTTAAACATACCCAGCCCAAAACAGTCAACAAATCTGTAATTATAGAACTAGGCATTTTTGACCAATAAGGCAACTATATGACTATAACCAATCAGATATTTCTTTTGCTTTACTTCTGTTCCTGTTCTTTTTAAAAATTTTTTTAAATTTGGTTTTTGAGACAGGGTCTCACTATGTAGTAGAGACTGACCTGGAACTCACTATGTAGCTCAGGCTGGTCTTGAACTCACAGCGATCCTCCTACCTCAGTCTCCCAAGTGCTGATTACAGGCATGTGCCACCATGCCCAGTTCCTGTTCCTGCCCTTTAAATTCTTAGCCATTGGGTATTCTCAGTGGCCTTCTGGATCCTACTCTGGTTTGAAGCTCCCTGATTCATGAATCAAATAAAGTTTCTGAAAGTGTACTATTACTTCTCAGTTTATTTTTAACACCTCCAAAAAACCAAGTTGGGAAACTGTCCCTAGGCAGATGATATAAAGAAGCAATGCTCTGTTCCTAAAATTTAGTGTCAGTCATGTAAGCAGCCTCAGTACTATTATCTGTCATGCCTGATTCTAAGTAACTGACCTGGCTCACTATGTAGCTCAGGCTGGTCTTGAACTCACAGCGATCCTCCTACCTCAGTCTCCCAAGTGCTGATTACAGGCATGTGCCACCATGCCCAGTTCCTGTTCCTGCCCTTTAAATTCTTAGCCATTGGGTATTCTCAGTGGCCTTCTGGATCCTACTCTGGTTTGAAGCTCCCTGATTCATGAATCAAATAAAGTTTCTGAAAGTGTACTATTACTTCTCAGTTTATTTTTAACACCTCCAAAAAACCAAGTTGGGAAACTGTCCCTA
This sequence comes from Fukomys damarensis, assembly GCF_012274545.1. Taxonomy (NCBI): domain Eukaryota; kingdom Metazoa; phylum Chordata; class Mammalia; order Rodentia; family Bathyergidae; genus Fukomys; species Fukomys damarensis. The sequence goes on along the minus strand of NW_022900935.1, from coordinate 36,878,739 downwards.
GGCAGATGATATAAAGAAGCAATGCTCTGTTCCTAAAATTTAGTGTCAGTCATGTAAGCAGCCTCAGTACTATTATCTGTCATGCCTGATTCTAAGTGATTCAGATAAAAAAATGTAACTGTTTCTGATCTTAAGTCTCTTACAGCAGAAATGTAAGTAAGAGATGTCGAAGGAGGAGCTCTGATAGAAGCACACCATACTGTGGAGATGGGAACAAGGGAAAGCCTATAGGTTGAATATTCTTCACCTGAAATGACTGGGACCAGAAGTGTTCCACTTATCAGAGTCTCAAATTTTTGTATGTACCTATAGATTATCTTGGGCATGGGTCTCAGGTCTAAACACAAATTCATTGGTTTCAAATACATCTTTGGTACACAGCCTGAAGATAACTTAATACAGTACAAAAGTTTTAATAATTTTCTACATGAAACAAACCTTGTATTACTGAAACATCAGAAAGCAAGAGAGTCATCATTTCAGCCACCCATGTGAACAATCTTATGCTTGTTTGGCATCACCATTACTCTTGACTATGAATGGATAGGCCACAGATCAACTATTTTATTACACTTATACACAAGTACTTATCAGTAAAAATTATGATGCATTAAGTACAGTGAAAAAGTTTTGTGTTCCAGTGGAATAGATAGCACGAGCATCAACAGAATCCTCATATTGTTGATTAAACAGTAACAGCAAACAATAGCTTTTCAGTCTATGTTTCAATGCTATGTCTTGATTAACTTTAAGGTGAGGAGTATGAGAATCAGTTGAGGGATCCCAAGTCAGTCCTTCAGGAATGAGGAGGCATCCTGGTAGATGGCTTTCTCAAATGTTGTCTTCAGAATCTGTATCCTGCAGTCTTAGATTTTTTTCAAACTGGTTCCTTATTCTGTCACAAACTCATGTGGCTCTAGCCCTTCACTAAGCCCACAGTTTCATCACATCACCTATAGATGCTTCTTTATGCAGCATTAACATCTTCCCTGTCACTATCAACGTGATCACCTCGATTCAGTAGCACTGGTCAGTATAGGAACAAATGGAACCTGTTCATCATTGTTCAGAACTGCTCCTAGGGGCTCAGGGTGTAGGGCCACGGCAGAGGAAGTGCTTGGCATATGCAAGGCTGGAGCACTGCAAAACACATGTGCGCACATATACACATAAACATGCACAAAAACTTCTATACCCATTTCCAGCTGTTTCACTGACAACTCTGAAGGTAAACTTTTTTTTAAAGTGAGGTCAAACCTCACTTCCCTCTCACTTGACATACAAAATTCTTTAGTTGCGACCTCGTTTATCATTATGAGTGAATACAGCATGGGCAGAAGCTTTGTCAGGTGTGCACAACTGTCTCTGTTCACTGTGTTCCAAGCACCAGCAACAGTGTACACAGTCCTTCACATTAAAGTCCTTCTGAAAACCTTCTATCTCCATGCCTCCCTTCACTGCTGCCAGGGTGTTGTTCAAAAAGATGTCCTTGTATTTACCATTTATTGATCTGAAGATATCCTCCACTGGCCACATGGCTGATTTAATAACAGTCTTATTTGAGGAAAGGACATGGCACAAGCATTACATTTTATAAGAATTTTATCTGGAAAATGAGAATAGTTGTCAAGCAATAAGAAAATGTTGCTGGCATCCAGTCCAACTTCACTGTGGTGAGCACAAGCCACTACCACAAAATGTTTGTGAACCAGTTAGAAAAAATGTCCCTGCTGATTCTTTTAGCTACCTACATCACAGACAGGAAGGTGAGGAGAATATTAAATGTTCAAATTGCAGGGAGACCCAGACCCAACCTATGACGTGGAGTGATGGACAGCAGTTCTAGTATCTCTCCTAATGAGCTCCCATAGTGATATATATATATATTTTTTTTTTGGGGGGGGGTTGTACCGGGGATTGAACGGTGATATATTCTTTAGCTTATCCCTGCACCTGCCTCTATCCCTTGCTGTTTGGGATTCCTAAACTTTTCAACTAAAATCACAAGATTACATATCTTCATTCTGTATTACTATAGAATTTTGTGTTCTATACTAAGAATTTCTCAGAAAACGACACAGAAATCCTCTGAGACTAGTAGTATCAGAATGGCTCAATCCCCTATTCTTTGAAAGAGTGGTATTTTACAGGTGAACATAACCCTGTTTGAAAAAGTAACACATTTCAGGTCCCTTGGGTGGGAGGGTGTGTGGGTGGGTGTGTGTGTGTGTGTGTGTGTGTGTGTATGTGTGTGTGTGTATGCTTCACTGTGTACTTAAAGATGCACAGGGGAACAGAGACAATTTCCCCTACACCTGAGATTGTTGGATCATTCAAATACAGAGGGCTATTTTTTGTTTTTAAGACAAAAGTAAGAAGACCTAACCTCTGCTGCTGTCACTAACCTAAGTGGTCAGTCCCTGTGACCAAGTCATGTCATTAATCCTTATGTAAAAATCTTTGGAATTAAAACTATTATCCAGCCTCATATAAAACTTATATATAACTATTATCCAGCCTTATCATATTTTAGGTATTTATTTCATCTAGCTAGAATAACAGTAGTTACAATATTGGTTCTTCATCCTTGTACATGTCGGGAAACTAGTTCATCAGTTGAACAAAGAATGTAACACATATATAGCACAAAATGAAGGTACAATTAATCTTTTCTATACTTTTTTCTAGACATTGCCAAGACTTAAGAGCATAATTTTCACACTTGTAATTTCACAGAATAACTATATAAGCAAATATACACATAACATCTGTGTGCCAGATACTATCTAAATGCTCTGTATAATTTAATCCTTATAGCCATTCTAAATAAATATTATTGTAACTCTTTCTCTCAAAAGAGAAAGCTCAAGTACAGAGAAATTAATTTGCTTGAGTGCATACAACTAGTAATATGGTGAGGTTATGAATATAGGAAGCCCATCTGACAGTCTATGCCCTTAATTGTTGCTGCTCGTGCCAGTTTATCAATGTAAATTTATAAATATATCCATACACATATACACACTAGTAAAACAAACAGCAAAAGACTACACTCACACACACACGTCACCTCATTTAATATTCATAAACAACTATAAAGTAGGTATTTTAATTTTGCCATCTTAAAAGAGACAAAACTGAGTCTTCATCAGAATAGCAGAAGTCCTCCAATTAGCATGATATTCCCAAAGAAATAGGCCAGCAATTTTCAACTCTCAGGGAAAAGTATTTATGAAGTCCTTGTTTAAATACCAACACTTACATCAAATAGGTGGATGTCTCCTCCGTGAAGTAAGGCTAGTAAGTCAGGGTCAGAGGACACTCCGCACGGGCTGCCCTCATCCATACCTGCATATCCAGTTCTTGGCATCTCTGCTTCAGCTCTTCTTTCTCTGCTTGTGCTTCCTGAAGTTCTTCCAAAGCCCTTTTAAGCTGAAATATAAAATGTCATTCCTAGTAAATCATGTTTTAACAAAAACAGAAAAATATAATCTTCACACACACACACACACACACACACACACACACACACACACACACATATGCTAGAAATAGGTTTAAAAATTTGCCTATTAACAAATTAGTCTTAATTTTGTTATCCATGTGTGAACCCTACTGCCATACTCTCATTAACATTTAAGGTTATGGTTCCACAGAAATAAAATGTGTTTGAATCCTTGTAAAATATTTTCAAATGTTTAGAGGAGGTATTTTTTAATTTTATTGCAGAAAAAAATTAGAAAAACAACATATTTAGATTTAGACAAAATTGTAATCAAAGATATTTGAAATACTTTTTGAGATGACTAGTCACATTTGTGAAAAAAGATATGTAGAAATAAAATAACTAGATATATAAAGTTGCAATTTTCTCTCTTCCCCTACAACCAGACTGGGTCATACATTAGAAGAGAATGAATTTCCCCCCACGTAAATTAGTCCTCTAACAGAATCCTGAAGCACTCCGCCATCTCTTCAACGTCAAGTAAGAGAACAGCAACAACAACAAAATATTATTTTATTATTGAAACTTAGAATATTTTTCAGGTATTTTTTACCATTTAAGTATTTCTATAACGATCTGATATGGACCAAGTGTCAAAAGGAACGTCCAATACTATTCAACACTTGGACCATAATCACAAAAACCCCAGAGACCATCACTGCTTAAATTAATGAAGACTGCACAGTAACATTCAAATGAAATCTAACAGCAAAATAAGCCTATATCAGAAAATATTTTTGTATGCAACATTCTACATAAGCCTTATGAAGTAGAGAGAGGAACCATACTACTGTTTTCAACACTCTCAAATACTGAAATACTCACCTGCTGCTCTAATTCTCCAACAGCATCATTTGTAGGTGAGCTCACTATTTCTTTACTCATCAACTGGGAAATTAAAATACAAAATTTAGTACAATAAAGTGATGCTTATAAAACAAATACATATTTATTTAATAGAATGGAAAAATTATAGCTTTTCCTTGCCTTAGTATGATGATCCTTAGAACCTTATTCAAATAAAAATTTTATTAGAGATTTTATCTAAATAACAATGTTTGATCCTATTAATGGGAACATTAAGATTACTGAACATGAAGCCAGGCGTGGTGGTGCATGCCTGTAATCCCAGCACTTGGGAGGCTGAGGCAGGAGGATCGCTGTGAGTTCAAAACCAGCCTGGACTACATAGTGAGCTCCAGGTCAGTCTGAACTACAGAGTGAGACCCTGTCTCAAAAAAACCAAAAAAAAAAAAAAAAATTACTGAACATAAGCCAAAATAAGCCACTCCTCTATAAAAAAATAGTATTAAGCTTATGATAAGCTTATGAGTGAGGACATCCTGTTTTCTCTCATCTCTGCACTCCATTTCATCTGACAGTCTTAGCTTGATACTAAGAATCAACACTACACACTGTAAATTCTGAATCCTTCTGTCTCTCCTGAGATAATCAGAATAGCTTAAATCCAGGCAACTTAGCTACAAAACAGAAGTACCACCATACTGCCTCAGAAATCTAACATTCTAAAATACAGATGGCATACTCACAAAACTGCTTTACAGATTGAATGCAATACCAATTGAAATCCCAACACTATACTTCACAGAACTAGAAAGAAGAATCCAAATATTCATTTGGAACCGTAAAAGACCTGGAATAGCAAAACCCATTCTAGGCAAGAGACACATGGCAGTGGGTATAACAATTCCCAATTTGAAACTATACTACAAAGCCACTGTGATAAAAACAGCATGGTACTGGCAAAAAAACAGATCTGAGGATCAGTGGAACAGATTGGAAGACACAAAAACAACTCCAGATGCACTCAGCTACCTCATCTTTGACAAAGGAGCTCACAGTCCCCACTGCAGGAAAGATAGCCTCTTTAATAAATGGTGTTGGAAAACTGGATCTCAACCTGCAAGAGATTAAAACTAGACCCTTATCTGTCACCATGCACTAAATTAAAATCCAAATGGATTAAAGATCTAAATATAAAAACAAAAACACTAAACTTGCTGGAAGATAAGGTAGGCAGAACTCTGGAACATATTGGCATAGGAAAAGACTTTATGAACAAATCCTTAGTAGCATGGGAACTAGCAGAAAGAATCAACAACTGGGATTTCATCTTATTAAAAAGCTTCTGCACTGCAATAGAAACCATCAAGAGAACTAAGAGACAACCCACAATGTGGGAAAAACTTTTTACCAGCTGCTCCTCAGACAAAGGACTATTATCTAAAATATATAAAGAACTCAAAACAACCAGTCCCCACAAATACAAAGACCCAATTCTAAAATGGGCATCTGAAATGAACAGACATTTTTCTCACACGACGTAAAAGCAGCAAATAAACATATGAAAAAAAGTTCAACATCACTGGTCATTTGATAGTTGAGATGAAAACAACACTGAGATTCCACCTCACCCCTCAAAGAATGGCTGCTATCAAGAAATCACACAACCACAAATGTTGGTGCGGTTGTGGGGAGAAAGGAACCCTTCTCCATTGTTGGTGGGAGTGCAGACTGGTGCAACCACTATGGAAATCAATATGGAGATATCTCAAAGAACTAGGATTAGAGGTTCCATTTGACCCAGCCATCCCTCTGCTGGGTATCTCTCCAAAAGAATTAAAAGAATCATACCACAGTGATATATGCGTACCCATGTTTATAGTGGCACATTTTGAGGATATACTCTTAAGTGAAATAAATAAGTCACACATATGCAAATACCAAATAGTTTCTCTGGTGTGAAAAACTAAAATAGTACTCAAGATCCTAATGGGACAATTAGCAACGTGAAATAGGAAGAAAAGGACCAAAGGTGTAGGGACAGTGAGAAGGATAGGGAAAGGGGAATAAGGGAAAAGGAAAAAAATATGAGAAAATGTAAAAATGGAATTAAAGTGTTTGAAGGTGGGGAGGGGAGGAGGGTCTGAAGGAAGGGAGGGGAAAAAATGAGAACCAAGACCTGACATGTAAAGGTACAAGATCCCAGTAATAAATGTAACTGTACTGTCTACCTAGAATGTACCAATAAATTTAATTTAAAACAAAAAAAAAATACAGACGGCACATATAAACTACAATCTCAGGAAAGACTTCTCTCACTGGCAGAAAAAAGAAATTAAAATTCTTATCACCTGTAGATTGTTTATCCTGTTTTTTCTTGATTAGCTGAAGTTAAAAGAACTTGACAATATTAATTTACCAAACAGTTGTAGAAAGAGATGTGCTAAAACAGAGGCTTAACTACTTTTTAAGATATTTTTGAGTGGGAAAAAAAGTAAGACTCACTAGCTAAAGATAGGTAAATCCACTGCAAAGGGCAAGTTTAAACAAAGAAAAATTCATTTATTTGAAGGTAAAATTTATGTGAAAAGCTCTATGTCATTTGGTTCATATTATCACAATCAGATGAACAGGACATAACTCACCTCTTGAATAGCAGTCATGACCACATGTTGAACAGACTCTTCCAATGTCATTATATTTTTAATATGTTCTGTGATTTAAAAAAAAACACGAAAACTTCAAAAAAAAACCCCATTGCATAAAGTACCTTTACCATCCAATAAACAAAATATATAAATGTATTACCACAAATAATCCTATAGTTTCACTGTATGTCCATTAAAATAAGTTTTAAATATTCATATTTAATGTTTTCTCATTATAAGAAAAAGGATATTGCAATTAATTTAAACATAATTATGACAGTAATTATCTAATTTTAAGTCCTGAAAGTTTCATTTATCCCCTGCTTAGTTCTTTCCAGGAAGGCTTTTGGAGGGCCTTCTATGGCCTGTGAACTCCTGCTCAGCGTTCACTGTCTCACCTAGCAGGTTTACACCCCTCCACCACAAGCAGTTTTGCAGTAAGTTGAGATGATCTGTCCTGAGAGTGAATGAGAAACTCCAAGAGTCCTTCATGTATTTACAAGTTTAAACCCACTTAAACTGTATGTTCTCCAGCTAAAACAACTGCTCCAAAATTCTAAGGACTTACTAGTTTTCTGATAATTTTTATTGTTTTAACAATTCTTCTGGAAACTCCTAAAAGTCATGTATATCTTTATTTGTGAAGTCAGAAACTGTATAAATAGTTGGATAGGGTGTAGTATGCATCTTATGCATCTGACCAGAAAATAATACTAAAGGGGAGAAAAAGAATGAACTAGGAAGTTTTAGGGGTGACAGAATTTATTTCATTTAAGTGGATTTCCTAAATAAAGTGTTTCAAGTTCATAAAAACCTTTTCAAAAATAGCCTCCTTTCCCATCACAAAGAATACTGTAATCAAACTAGTCCATTCTTATAAGATTGAGATTGTTGTAGTGTCCTGAAATCATTCTGAAAATAAATTCTCACTGCAGAGTACCAAGGTATGGAGGTTATTTTTATCCTGGACATGTTTTTTTTGTAAATTTTAATTAAATTACTAGTAGTTTATTTACTTATCTGCTCACACATAAAAATGGAGAACACAGACACGTATTTTCAAAAATAAATCTAATTTGATATTTAGATAATTCTGATTTTTTAGATAACAAAAATGAAACTATTTCCTCATACTATTTTTTTTTTCTTGTGTAGCCAGGAATTTAATTTCATTTAAAAAATATAAGGACAGAATTGCTTAGTAACACTCAGATATAAATTATGAACATAATACATCTTCTGCCCAAAAGTGCAAGATGCAACAGAATCATCACTTTCAGGGAAAATGATAGCAAAATATCAATTATAGCACAGAGGAGAAATAGTTGTCATTAAAAAAAAGGATAAAAATTTAAAAAAAATAGAACCAAAGACAAACAGTCTTTGGAATGAATAAAACTGAAAAACTTGGTAACATTAATTAAGCAAAAATAAGTAACAGATAACCAGTAGTTAAAGTAGGAAAAATCTATTACTCAAAGCAAAAGTAAAAAGAATCACAATTAGAAAAGAAAGCTACTAGATTTACACGTTAATTACTTTTCAAACTGTGATTAAATATTTAGGGAAGTTTTAAGGTTCCATAAGAAAACGGCTGTTATGTTTATTTTAAAAAATCCCAATATACAAGTTTTTCACATTCTCTGTGAGAAATAAAAGCATATAAAGAAATACTTGCAGCCAGTGATTTAGCTCAGTGGTGCCACCACCTGCCTCACAAGTGGAAGGACCTGAGTTTGATCCCAGCACAAAAAAAAGAAAAAAAGAAAAAAGAGAAAGAAAAGAAATACTTGCCCTAGGGGAAAAAAAATAGCTACTTGATGACAGAGATGCACTAATATAAAAATTTTCTGATATCTAGTGCCTCTCTTTTTTTATTGGTTAACTATAGTTGATTCTTTGCTATTTTTCTCCTTCTTGAGTTTGTTCTTACTGAATTTATCCTGTCTTGTAGCTTCTAGTCATTGGTTACACAAAGCTGAATGTGGTCAGTAAGGTTCTATTTTACACACTTAAGCAACTAAATGTTTTTTTCAAGCACTCTACAGTGTGCCACATTCCAAAGTTTTATAAACTAGTACATACTATAACCAAGTCTGGAGCAATCATACAGAAAACAAAACAAAACAACACAACAGTGTCAAAACTCTCACCACCCCATCTTATGAGCCCCCATTTAGGGAGATCTAGGTCTGTTCTGTTCATAATTTTATTAATTAAATGCAACCAAAACTGATCTTTTTATATTCAGCAGAATATAGATCACTATCATCCATACTTACCAGGAGATACACTAGGCTGGTATCTAAAAAGAATGAAATATTATCCAAAGAAGGCCAGATTATAATTAGCTGAATATTTGTGGAAAATTGAGTCAACTGATCTTACAAAATAATCTATCAGATAAATATAATGTATTAAATATCCACCAAGTTCTAACCATGGGTTACATTAATCTAGAGTAAAATACATTTAATTTACTTATTGAGTATCAGAACTCAGGTACAAATAGGAACTCAAGATATGGAGCTCTGCAATCACAGAGAAGGACTAGAATTCAGATTCTCTGGTTTGTATTTCAGGTTGCTTTCTGCCAAGCTATAACAGTAAATTTTAATACTACCTTTTAAATGTGGGGGGTTTTTCTAGAAGGTAGAAAACCTCAGTTGGTTGAAATTCATTTACCTTGCTTCTTTTCACAGTTGACCGCACAGCCTAAAATAAGCTGGAGCAATCTCCCAAGCTCCACAGAATCTGAACATTCAGTTATTTGGTTTAAATCAGGAATAAGTTCTTCAGAAATCTGTTGCCCCAAAAACTGCAGTATCAAAATAGTAAGTCAGATCACTCATTTATATAATTACCAAAAACTTTCTACGGTAATTTTAAAAGAAATATTAAGTACATGAAACAACTCAAATTGACAAATGACAAATCAATAATTACTGATCAAAATCAGTTAGCAATATTCAAGCAATCTCTCAATATTTTGAGTAACCAACTATAAGCAACTTAATTTACTTTTGATTTGATGCCATTGTTTAATTTAAAAAAAACATGATGCAGTCTGCTATTACAAAATGTATGTTAAACCAAATGGTATTTATAATGTTTATATATGATAAATTAACAACTGCAAGAAGAACAACACATCTACAAATGAACAACATATCTAATGGGTTAATTTTTCCTGGCCATTTTTTTAAGCTTAATAAACAGTTTCTTGGCATTGAGAAAAGCATCAAAATGAGTTTTAGGAATTTAATGAGTTAAAAAATTTAGGAGAGAATTAAAATTTTTAAAAATTAACTACAAGTTTGTATTACAACCTTAAAAACAGAGACAAAAAATTTTAATGATAAAATCAACTAAAAACTGCTAATCATTAAGTAATTATTAAAGAAATTTTGAGAAAATAATCTATTTAATAAGTATTAATATAAAAGCAACTTTTATTGTAAATCCAATATCTGAACTTCGAACTGATTTTCACAAAACATGTATGCTCTAAAAATGCCAGTAATGTTTCAATTATGAATTACATGTTCATGTTATAAATAAAAGCCAAGTCATTTTTTCAATAACAATATAATTATTTTGTATTTAAAATCAGATACTTTTCATACCTCGTGGTAATAACTCATAATTCCTTGAAGGATCTTCTTTAAATTGCTAGCCTAATGTGAAAAAGGAATAAGAAATACATTTTTATTTCATATTAATGAAAGAAAAGTTATGCCAAGATGAGTGATAGTAAAAACCTTTCCCTGATAAAAGCAACAAAAAAGGGCTGTAGATTTAGCTCAGCAGCACCGCGCCTGCCTTGCAAGCACAAGGTCCTGAGTTCGATCCCCAGTACCAAAAAAAAAAAAGCAACAGAAAAATTACAGTAGAATTCACCAAGAAAAAGAAAAAATAAAAAAGAATTCTTCACCAAGAAATGTTAAAAACAAAGTGCAATGAGCCTAACAATAAAAATTCAAGTTACATAAAATAAACAGAATTGAAAGGAGAAATGGACAAAACCACACTGTCACACAATTAAGAACTGCTCCCCTCTGTAACCGAAATAACTAGACTGAAAAAAATAAACATATTTGACCTAGTCCATATTTATAGAACAACTGTAGAATATGTTGCTTTCAAGTAGACATATAACATTCACCAATGCAGACACCATAGTTAAGTCATGTAGTAAGTCTTGGCAAACATAAAAGAATTTCTCATACAAGTGTGTTCTCAGACAGTAATATAATTATATTAAAAATCAATCAATAAAAGATATTTAGAATTTGAACTACCTACTTTTAAGTTACCCCTACATAAAGACAGAAATCACATAGGAAATTATCAAATATGTTAAAAATAAGAGCACTGTATGTTAAAATGTGTATATGTGGCTCAGTGTTTAATATAAGTGGAAAAAAGGGACCAAAATTGATGTATTTAGGTTTGTACCTTAAGATGAACAAAAAAGAAGAGCATATGTTAACAGAAGAAAGGAAACATGATCAAACAGAAAATGAATGAAATGGTAAATAGCTATTTGAAATAATATACAAATTGAAAAAAACAAAACAAATATTAAGAAAAAATATAAAAACACCAATTATCAATATTAGGAAAGATGAAATACCACTTAAAGATCATACAGCAATTAGCATATTAGCAGCACAATAACTGTTATGAACAACTGTATGCCAATAAATTAGACAATTTATATGAAATCAAAACATACCCCAAAGACACAAAGAAACAGAAAAGAAAGGGTTTTAAAAGCAGAGAATCTGTTTCGCAGTTTCTTGTAAAATAAAAATATATTTACACAGCTAGTAAATCCACTCAAACTTTCCCAAGAGAAATTAAATATGTCTAAGAAAATACTGACACATGAACATTCTTTGCTTTTGAATTCATTGTAAACCCAGAAACAACTTGAATTCCTATCAACAAGTAAATAGCTAAACAAATCGTAGTGTATCAATGTAATTACACAGCAAAAAAACCAAGAGTTACCACTAATAAACCAACAGGGATGAATCCCAAAACATAAATGAAAGATGCTAGGTATAAATAGCAGACATTGTGTGGGTCCACTTGTATGGAGCTCTAAACATGGGATCTATAGAGACACAAAGCAGATCTGTGGTGACCTGAGGTCAGAACAGAGCCAAAGGGAACCGTGAGAGCCAGGTGCATGCTGATTAATAAAAATGTGATTGTCTATTTAATTATGATGGTAATTACATGACAGCATACACCTGTCAAAACTTAAACTGTACAGAATAAAATGCATTCACAAATGAATTTTTAAAAAGATGCAGTTGAGCTTAGTGTTAATACTAGGACCTCTGTGGATCAAGTGCTACTCCCACTCATACCTTTATTCTCCAGTTGTCCCCAACATCCTCCTTAATTCGACATAACCAGGATTCATTAAACCAAGCCATATCACTAAAACAGAAGTATAAATGTCAAACATTAAAATGTTTTTATTACTCAAAATATCAAATTGAATCAACAGGGAAAGTTACTTTATAAGCTTACAGCCTATCCTTATAAAATCAGTAAATATTTGAATAAGCCCACTGAATTTTTTGTGATTCTTAAAGATTTCATTTAGGCTTGTCACATTAAATTATTTAAACCATTAAACACCTTCAATTTAATAAAATACTTATTAAATATTTAATGTTGGACATCTCATTAAGAGGAAGATCTAAAAGTAACAACCCTGAAAGGGTTGAGAATGAACATTTTAATGAGTATCTACCATAATTCATTTAAACAGCATAGTAACTTGATGAAGGATATATTACTATTCTCATTCTTCCTATTCAGCAAGCTGGGTATGAGGTAGGATAAGTAATTTACCACAATGGACACTGGTACATGGCAAAGCGCAAAGTAAATCATTTTGACTGAGAAAGGAAGTTTGAGAAATCTACAAAGCTAAATTTAGTGTTAATTAGAAGTCCTATATTGACACTGAAGATCAAGACAAATAATTGCCATACAAAGTTTTTATGTATTTAATAAGGTTTGGAAGAACAACTGACTGTATTTAGTGAAATATATTAATAGATTATATTATAAACAAATATGGATACTATGTGCTCTAAGAAATTGAACAAGATTGATATGAAGATGAAAAATTTACTATTTTGACTGAGAGTAATAGCTATTTAAGGAAGAAAGCAAGCCCAAAAAAGACTGATAGTGTTCTAAGGGTTAAACAGTTAGAAAATCACAGAATGTTAGTGCTGAAGTAGTTTAAAGGTTTCATTTACATTTTTACTTTATGGATAGGCCAACTAAAATATAAGGGCGGGGGCTTCTTTTCCAAGTCTGAATCTTAAACTTAAAATTGCAAAGCTGAAACAATTAATTGCTTAGCCTTGCTGGCTAGTACAACCAAAAAATGGCTTCAATATTTTCAATTAACTTATTTGGAATTTGTAACAAATTTATGTTGGTTGTGCTCAACTTTTTCCCAGGTGGCAAGACTACAATTACCAAAACAATTTAATTAAATATATAAATGATATATTTACTTGAAATGATTGAACTAATTTCATCAGTAAAAAACTGTCAAAGTGGATAAAGAAGATGTGGTTTTTCTATAAAATGGAATATTACTTAGCCATAAAGAATGAGAAAATAGACTCATTCATAGGAAAATGGATACATATTAAAGATATACTCCTAAGTGAAATAAGGCACACATGTGTAAATACCAAATAGTCTCTCTGGTGTGAATAATATGCACTAATACAGAAGATCCTAATAAGATAACTGACATTTAGAAATGGGAAGAAAGGAGCTAAAGGTGTAGGGAAGGTGGGATGGGTAGGGGAAGAGGG
>NW_022900935.1:36856688-36864701 GCF_012274545.1 Fukomys damarensis | reverse complement strand
TTTTTTTTTTTTTTTTTTTTAATTACTGGAGATTGAACCCAGGGTAATCATACTGAGTTACATACCCAGACCTTTTATTATTTAAATTTTATTTTGAGGCAGGATCTTACTACATTGCTAAGTTGCCCAAGATGAACTTGAACCTGGGGTCCTCCTGCCTCAGTCTCTCTAAGTGCTGGGATGATAGGCATGTTTGGCTTTGACAGTAATTTTATGTGTCAACCTGACTAGGCCATATTACTCTGATATTTGGAGAATCATATCTAAATGCTGCGGTAAGAATTTTTAAAAGTAAGATTAACATTTAAATCAGTAGATGGAATAAAGCAGAGTAACCTCTACAAGGTGAATGAGCCTTATCCATTCAATTGAAGGCTGAAAAAAAAATACTGTCCCCCTAAAAGAAAGCAAATCTTGTCAGGGAATCTTTCTTCTGACTCCTATTCTCTGGGTCTCCATGCGGCTGACAGCCTGCAGATTCTGGACTTGTAAATATGTGCGATTACTTCAGCCAACCCCTTACAGTAAGCATCTGTGCAGGCATGCAGCACACACATGCAGGCACACTCATACTTATTCACTGGTTCTGCTTCTTTGCAGAGCTCTGCTATGCCAGTTTTCTAATGACCCTGAAAAAAATCTAAGTCCAGCACATGATCCTATGATGAGCTGCCTTTAGAAACTGGATCTAGAGATTAATTCTATTCTTGTTTTGTAGTTTTTCAAAAATAGTTCTTTCATTTATCTTGCATTCCTCATCTACCTTTCCACCCTAAATCCTCTTCAGCCCTGAGGAATGCTTCCTAACTTCCCCACAAGAACACATCTCGTGTTCTTTCTTAAAATAAATTCACCCTTCTCAAATAATTGTGGTAACTAATCTTTCTAATTTGATATTCAACTTCAGAAATCTCTGGACATTTTTTTTTCTTTTTGCATTGCTACATCTAAAGTCTTAGCATGTTCCCCAACAATAACTGCTTTTTTAAAGTTTCTAGGAATCTCAATGACACTCAGGCAACACCAAATAAGAAAGAGATAAAAGACTTATTAAATATTAAATATGGCCCAATTATTTTCTAATAAAACTAAGAAAAAAATCACTACATGATTATGTTTAATTCCATCTATGACATCTGTATTTGTCTTTAATAATTTCATCAACAAAACTCAGGTAGTAAGTACTACCTACTGGTTACTGTAACTGCTGTGTCACTTCATAGGACTCCTTGAGACTATGATTCTTGAATTATCAAAGCCTCTTTCTGCTCAACAGGTCAAACTGATCTGTATTTTGGAGATGGATGTATGAACTTTATTTATTTAATACCCCAAATTAAAGATCTATCAGAAGAACCTTAAAATACAAAGTTTCACTTATTATAGCTGATTGTAGGCAATAGCTTTGTTGTCAGACCAAACTGATACAAACACTAGCTTTGCAATTTACTCATTAGTTAACTTTCCAAAAGCAGTGTCACCTATCATCTGTCCTCATGTATAAATTGAAGGTAAAAATAGTATCTACCTTATAGAGGAGTAAAAATTAGATGAAATAACTTACATAATGTAGTCCACATGTCTTTAGTAAATATTCAGATGTTGTTTATGTGTATCATTTTAGATACAATACTCAAAAACATGCTATATGATTGAACAAACGTGTGGATATTCTACATTCTCTATCTCACTTTGCTCCCTCTTACAAAATAATACATCAAAAGACAAAAGAAACAGGCAGAGGTTATAGATGTTATATGGTGCCTATAGCGAGAAAGCCAAGCCTTTCTTTTAGGCAAGTGGCATTCTTTGTAGTTGTAGGTAGTGCCATTATAAAAAAACAAAACAAAACAAAACAAAACAAAACAAAAAACCCTATTTTAAAGTTGTTCTAGCTGGGTGTGGTGGCGCATGCCTGTAATCCCAGCACTGGGGAGGCTGAGGCAGGAGGATCGCTGTGAGTTTGAGAACAGCCTGGGCTACATAGTGAGTTCCAGTTTAGTCTCAACTACATAGTGAGACCCTGTCTCAAAAAAACCAAAAAATAAAAATAAAAAATAAATAAAGTTGTTCTAACCCTCAGTATGGTACAGTACCTGCAAATGGAAATAGGGACTTCCCACATATAATCAGATAAAATGGACTTAACCTGAGTCAGAGTGGGCTGTAATCCAATATGACTGGTGCCCTTAGAAGAGACACAGATACAGACATACAGGGAAGGAAAGCATGTGAAGACACAAGAAGAGGCTGGGTTATGTTGCCATAAACCAAGAAATTCATACTCACATTTGATGAAGAACTTGTGCCATGGCAACTCCATTAGTCAGCTGTTTGACATCTTGACAAGGTGAGGCAGTCTTGAATGTCTGCAGCTAAAATGACAAAGCAAATGACTTCATATGCTTTATTATTCCCATAGGGTAGCATTCCAGAATAAACAAACAAACAAAACCAGCTAAAATTGTCTTGTTCTGTTTAAATACAGACCTATCAAACAAATGAAAACTACGCCATTAAGTTTCTGTGCAGTATGCTCATAAAAATAAACACAGTGCATAAAACCATGTCCAACATAGTAAAATACATTAATGCCACGTATGAATTCTGAATAATACAAAGCCAGTTATACAACTGTAGTCTTCTGTCTTTTAGGAGAACACTGGAAAAAGAGCTCTGAGGTAATATTTGTAAGTTCACATTTCACTCATTTGATTAAAAAATAAAGGTTAGGGCCAGGGATTTGGCTCAGTGGTTCCACAGCCTGCCTAGCAAGCACAAGGGCCCCAGTTCGATCCCTGGTAACCCTCCCAAAAAAATAAAAATAAAAAAAGAAAGATTAGAAATATCACATCTAAAAACTACTTATAACTTATTCATAAGCTCTTAAGTAAAATAGGACTTCTGACTACTATTCAACAATTATCCTTATGTATGAAGACTCAAGAGCCCATCATGTGAAGTTATTTATATCTCTTAGATTTAAATTATTGACTTTTTAAATCTTTTTTTTTGCTAAACATTAATATGTACATGAAAAAGAGAAGAGGAATGGTAGTGATCTTTTTCAAAAAAGCAACTATAAGACAGAACTTTTATAAAGCAAATTATAACACAAGTAAAATGGATCATATTTTTTTAGAAATCTAATCCCAAACCACAGGTATTTTAAATACGCAATTCTCTCTTCAAACAAACCTTTATCTTCAATATTGACTTAGAATTTCTGTTCTTACCACATAAGTACCATAACCCATCACAATTTACCATTGATATTCCATGTGCTTTTGGAGTACAAATCTGTCTCTGGAGAGAAGAATGACACAGGCAGATTAAAGTTAACCATAGTCACTTCTAAAGTACACCTTCCATATGTAAGTTATGTTCATCAGCCTTAAATTTTCTAAGTAGCAGTCTACTTCTAAGCGGTAATCATGGGAAGAACTCAAAATCATAAAATATAACACTTTAAAAATTACCATAAGAGGCATTTCTTCATCTAACCAACTTTTCTTGATGAGGTCTGTAATTCTATTTATCTTAGCTTCGCTCTCCTCCTAATGCTGGAATTACTTACTTCCAACTATATTTTCACTTTCATGACTTGGCCCCTGCTTTTTTAAAAACTTATTTCCCTCTACTTCGTTATTTCTCAGCATATAACATTTCTAAGCATGCTCAGGTGCATAGTAGAGGGCCAGGGATATCTGACAAATGTGTTTCTTCTCCACCTCCCTTTACTCCATAGTTGAAAGAAGCTCTACATTTCTGCCAGGAGCTCTTGCTTGTGTTTGGAAAACTCGTTTCCTCTTATTTCTACTCACTAAAATCCATCAATCCACTATGATACAGTTAAAATTTAATGTATAGCTATATCATATTTAATGGTGAAATACTGTTTCTGAGGTCAGGACCAAGCCAACTGTATTTACTACCACCACTTTGATTCAATGTTATATAAAAGATCCTAGTCAGTATTGTTCCTCCTAATGATATTGTGTTTCCTTGAAAATAAGACCTAGCTGGAAAATAACCAACATTGAAAGCTAGAGATCTAAACTGCCAGCCCCAACCAGCCTGTCCTTGCCCCACCTGCCTTACAGAATAGCCACAGAGAAAGAGAATAATGATGGCTGGGGTGGGAGGGTAGTGGGTAGGCTACTTAGGGCTGGCATCTTTTGACCTCTAGTTTTCAAGGCTGATTATTTTCCAGCTAGGTCTTATTTCATGGAAAGAGGGTAGGTAGAGCAGAAAACAGGTCAGACAAGGGCTAACTGGATGATTTCAGGAGTTAAGTGCTATAATGATATAATGACAGCAGGAGGTTAAATTATAAACAGATGGGATGGGCAACAGATAAGCCACTACTATTTTATCTTTTGTTCTCCTTCTTTTGTATTTTTTATTAATACAACTGCAGTACATAATGAATATGTTCATCATGGGCAGTTGATGCACATACACGACACATGTTCATTCTTTTTACACCCACTCCCCCTCTCCTCTTTCCATCCCTTTTCCCCCATCTCTTCCTGTTCCTATTATCTGTCTTTTATTTTGCTCTTTAATTTACTTATACTTTGGGTATCTTATGTAAGAAACCAAGCAATATTTAAGCTGTATGTCTGATTTATTTAACTTAACATTATGGTCTCAAGATGAATCCATTTTCCCACAAATTATTCAAGTTTATTCTTCACAGTAGAGTAGTACTCCATTGTGTATAAACACAACACTTACTTTATCCATCTGTCAAGAATAAGCAAATGGAATCATATCAAATTTAAAAGCTTTTGCACAAAAAGGGAGACATATACGACATACAGGCTGTTTCCAAGATTTAGCTATTATATAAATTGTGCCACTATAAATAACAGGTATGCATGTATCACTGTAAAATGATGTCTTTACCTCTTTGGGAAAGATACCTAGGAGGGAAGAGCCTAGTCAATTGGAACTTCTAGTTTTAGTTTTGTGAGGTGACCTCATACTGATTTCCATAACAGCTGTACTAGTTTACATTCCCACCAACACTGCAGAAGGGTTCTTTTCTCCCCACAGCCTAAGCAGCAGCAGCAGTTGTTGATGTTATTATTATTATTATTTGATGATAGCCATTCTTTCTGGAGTATGATGGAATCTTGGTGCTTTAATTTGCATTTCTCCAATGGGCAAAAGATGCTGAACATTTTTTCATGTATTTATTGGTCATTTGTAATATTGATATTTTGGGGGGCTCTAATGTTTTTCACTTTATATATTCTTGATACTAGTCCTTTCTTTGAGGAACAGCTGGCAAAACCTTTCCCCCATGTTGCAGATTGTCTCTTTTTTTGTGCAGAAGCTTTTAAATTTGATATTATTCCAGTTGCTTATTCTTGTTGTCATTTCTTGTCCAATTGGGGTTTGGTTTAGAAAGTCCTTGCCTACACCTATGTCTTAAAGACTTTAACCTACTTATCTTCCAGCAGGTCAGGTTAAGTACTTCTGTTTTAATATGTAGATTTCTGATTTGTGTTGATTTTACTTTAGTAAATAGTGACAATTGTGGGTCTAGATTCAATTTTCTTCATGAGGCTAACCAATTTTCCCACCTCTACTTGCTTTTTAAAGAGGGTATCTTTCTTCCTAGATATATTTTCAGCCCCTTTGTCAAAGATCAGACACTTGAATGTGCCTGGGGTTGTTTCTGTGTCTCCTATTCTGTTTCACTGATCCACACTGTTATGTGCTAGAATTTTTTGTTTCTGTGATACTAAGGATATGCTCCACCACTGAGTTATATCCCCTCCCCTATTTATTTTTTGAGATAGAGTCTTGCTAAGTTGTTCATTTTGGCCTTGAACTTTCGATCCTCCTGCCTCAGCCTACCACATAGCTGGGGTTACAGAAAAGTACCACTAAGCCTACTTGAGAAGGGCTGTCACAGAGAATCACTAAAAGGCAACAACAGACCAAAGGTCTGCACAGTGAGAATAACCAGGCACGGAAAACCTAGAATACTCTAGGTAGAAGGAAGAGAAGGGTTTTTTTTGTTTGTTTTCCAAAGTGTATATTAAAAAAGCTAAGCTTCTTAAAAACACAGGAAGTCGATGCAGAATGGTGGGCAGGGAGGTGCGTAGCATGAGGTGAATGTAGAGAAGTTAAAGAAGTGAGGAAGATCATCAACAATGCAGGGCCTGGCAAAAGCAAAAAGAAAAAAAAAAAGTGAAACTCACCAGAAATCACGTAAAGAAGAAAAGCCAAGAGACAAGTACCCTAGAAACTAATACAGAAGACAATTTCACAAAGGAAACAGCAAGTAACAGATGGATAAAATTACAATTAATGCATTTGGCAAATATGAAGCAAAAACCTGAGAGAAAGGAAACTTCACCTAGTATGTTGCGTGAATGAGTAGAGGAAGTAGAAAAGGGGACTGAGGGAGACAGGACATACAGTATAGTTTCAATATGGAGTGAATGAAGTGGGAGCTCTTAGTTTTTTTGTTTGTTTTTGTTTGGTATGGGGGATCGAAATCTGGCCCCTGCACTCGCAAGCCAGGCGGTGGAACCACTGAACCAAATCCCCGACCCTTAATTCTTTTGAAAAAGAAGATTTTAGCACATTTTTGCAGACAGAGAAAGGAGCCAAGGAAGAGAAAAACGGGAAAATACAGAAGAGGAAAAGTAATACAGCAATGTTCTAGAAGAGCTGGAAGGGATAGTTTTAAGCTATAGCCAAAGACAAAGAGGTGGTCGCTGGGCTAAAAGGAAGACAAACAGTAATGAAACACGTTTGCTAAAAGGAAGAAAGAACTGTCTGGTCACTCTTAAACATAAAGGTGGGCAAGGATATGGGAAAAATCACATCTGCCAGCAGCAGCAGTAACTAAGGTAACAGTCTGCTCATTGAACTTTCTTCATGGTATTTTGCAGCCTGAGAGAGAACTGCAGAAGCAAATAATTAACTGTACTCTTGTCTTCTTGATTCCTTATTGGTTTATAACAAGCGTTCAGGTTTTAAGGATGTTTGCTTTCCACTGGACTTACACACAACTCTGTCTACCACTCCAATTAAAACTGATCTATGTCTTCCTCAGCACTTTACATAAGATAGGAAGTCAACAGATACTGGTTAAAGAATGGGTTCAGTCACATAATATTTTAAAATATCACAATACAGATCAAGAAAATGCTGTACTTCGTCAGTCGCACTTAAGTCAACCGCATAAAGACAGGTTTGTTTCAGTCAGATGTTAGAGCACAACATAACAAATTAGGTTAGATCCTTCAATTAACCACCTGTCTCAACAAAACAGATCGCTAAAAATTACATTGCCTTGTTCCACGACGATGATCTTAAACACAGCATCTAAACCCCAATACCTATTTAAGTGAAAACACACGTTTCCAGTTAGCTAGCTGCTTTTTAACTCAGAAACCCTCGACCTCTACATTCCACTTAAGACAAAAGTTATTTACTCCCTATCAAAGTTGCTTTAAATCCAACAGACTTCATACATTTACAGAAACCTTCCGAATTTCTCGTTCTTTGGAACTACAGCAGCAGGAGAGGGCCAGGGAATCTCATCCACCGAGTTAGGAAGGCCTCCCGGTCCAGTCTGCCCACATTCCGTTCTGGCGCGCGCCCTGACACACTGCTCAGCGGTCTGGGGGTGACTCCCAATCGCACCCACCCTTGCCCAATACGCGCTGGGAACACCACCTCGATGCCGGCCCTCTCATCTCCGCGCAACTCCAAGACGTGCGAATGCCACTCTGCTAGCTAAAATAATGCCAAATCTGGGGCTGGATCCTGCCCGTCTGAACCTAGCACAAACCCTAAATATGGAGAAGGCGTACATATGCCAAGTCCTTCTCTTTCAAAAAAAATATGGAGGAAGAGGGGGCCCAGGGAAGAAGAGCGCAAGCGAGCTCCCACTGCGGAGACAGCTCCGTCTCCCCCCCGGGGACACGTGGAAAGCCCTCGAGGGAGCTCGAGGCCTCGGCCCGCAGGACCCCCCGCAAGGAC
>NW_022900935.1:36805645-36856247 GCF_012274545.1 Fukomys damarensis | reverse complement strand
CCCGCCCCTCGCCGGCGCACCTCGCCCGCCACTCTGAGTGACCTGCGCACGCACCAGTCACAAAGAAGGAAAGTGCCCGGGAAGGGGGCGAGCGGAGGCTGGAAGAGAGGCATAGGTGGAGCAGAGAGAGCTGCTGATTGGACGGCCTCTCGTGGGCTCCGACCAATAAACAGAAGTCGAGCGTGAGCCTCGCCGCGGGAACAAGAGTGAGTAGGGAGAGGTTTATGACCTGGCAGGTGCAATACAGGCGAGCCAGGTCTGTTTGCGGAGAAGCGAAGCGCGCGTGCGCGCCAGCGATTGGCATGGCCGTTGCCACCGGGAGGCTCTGAAGAGCACCCGGGCCCGTCTGACCTCCTGCTCTCTGCGGCAGGTCCTCGGACTGCACCTACGGGGACCCAGACTCTACTCCCACCGGGTCTTCCCAAAGAGATCGTGCCCAACAGTTAAAACCCCTGGAGGAAGGACCAACTGACAATCCTGGACCTTCATTTGAAAGAAATGTTTTAATTTGCAGACATGGTAAAGAAATGGATTTCTTGGGGAAAAGAAAGTAGTGATGCTGCTTAAATCTAAATATGCTCTCACAGGATGACAGATCGTGGCCATTTCATTTTAAGTAGGGCAAAGGAAAGGCTGTTTGGAGGTAGCAAATTGAAAAATTGAGATATTAGTTTTCAAAGAACTTGTAAAAATATATCAATGTCCATTTTCCTTTCTTTCCTAAGAAGATTGGTGGCGGTGGTTTAAAATTCGAAGCTCTCCAAGGTGCTGATAATGGCTAAGGTTATCGGGCGGGGCTAGAATCGTCTTAGCCTTGCTGTTGGTTCTCAACCGTTCAGTCATTCATAAATCCGTCAAGTCGTGCTCTACGTTAAGAAAGCAGCTGGCTCATTTAAATTGGTGCATTTATATATTTAGACATGGAAAGTTAAAAACTTTCGCTATAGATGGCTGCAATTAAAACCCCTCAAATGTAAATCAGTCTCTTTCTAAAATATCATACATACATTTGCTATTGAATTCCTTAACATTATTTCAGAACTTAACTTGTTTGGAGTCACTTTACATTCTGGACCCTGGGAACGTTGGTCATGTGGCTTGATGACAACTGCAGGAACTAAGTGTTGAACACATGGTGTGAATTCTGACCACCCTCACCCCTACTGGCTTTGACCTCAGCCTTTTCCTATGAACCCCAACCTCCAAATTCTTAACGTCATTGTAATTAAAACGTAAACATACATTGTACAGGTAGTGTAAATTGCAAATTGTAAACTTTGCAAGTATGAATTACTGTAGTACACACTCAGAAACATCTGAGAACATCTATTGCTGGTCACTACAGATGGCTGGGCTACTCACATAAAATATTTAATGAGAGTAACCAATGGGGAAATTGAGCTATCTTTCTGTGTTCTGTTCACACAAGAGAGTAAATACTCAGAGGAAGAAGGGTGCCCAGTTATCTTCATGCTACTAGATGATTTTTAAAAATGTGTTTAGGACAATCAGTTGATTCCAGAATGTTATGGTTTATATCTGGAGATCTTCACAGAGCCTCATGGGTTCACAGGCAGGGCTTTGGGGAGGTGGTTGAATAGCTGACTTGCTGTTAGGAGATGGAGTCTGGTTGGAAGAGGCAGGTCACTGGGGGTGTGACCCGGAAGGGTTTGTCTCCCTTCCTGGCCCTTCCTTCACTCCTTCCTGGCTACCATGACCTCAACAGCTTTTCTTCCACCATGCTCCTGTCTTTCAATTTTCCTTTTGGAGTGGCCCAGCATGGATTGAAATGTGAGCCAAAATAAACCTCTTTAAGTTGTGGGTGTCCAGTGTTGTGTCTCAGCACCAAATAAATATCAAAAAGAAAAACAAAAATATGAATCACTGAAATAGAACAATAAAAAGATAATGTTGAGGAGTGAGGTGTATTTTCATATACAATTGAAACAAGCATTTTAGAAAAAAATGACAGTATTTACCCAGAAACTTTAAAATATCTACATCTTTTAAACCTATCTTTCCTCTCCTGTTCATACATTATATTGAAATCATGAGAAACGTAATCAAAGGCTTTGAACAATAACCTGTATAACAAGTTTATAGATATCAATTAGCACATCAGCAATAAACAAGAAAGATTAAATATCTTATAGCAGATTAACATCTAATAAAATAATGATTTAAAGGTTATTGAATAATTCAGGAAAGTCATATCATATTAAATCAAATTTAGATATAAAATAGCTCTGAGACTTCAATATTACAAATATTTATATATTTTAACATGTTCACAGTGAAAAGACAAAAGACTCATCAAACTATTATGTTTATACCTATAAGTGATTATATATTTTAATCTTTTATATTTTTTTGTCTTCAATTAACTTGTATAACAATCAGAAGACATGAAGAAATGTCAAGCACAGTATAAGCATCATTTCCGACTTAAGTTGGCACCCACACGTGAGAAATTAATTCTGAAATGCTCATTGTCAGGCTACAAATTAGCACAACCTTTCTGAAAAGTTTTTGGAGAATATATATATCAAGAGCTTTTAAAATGCTCAAAGCTTAGGCCAGTAATTTCACTTTTGGAATCTATTGTAAGGAAATAATCAGATGTCAAAGATGTTGTTGATTGGTAGTGCTATTAATCAAGGCCCAAAATGGAAAAGTAAATAAGTACAAAATGCCCATAAGAGGAATGATTAAATCCATTGTGGTGTATTACATGATCCAATACAGCAAGATGTTTTGTAAGAAGTTTAATTAGAAAAATGCTTTCAAAATAGTAGAGAAAAAACTGATGGTACAGATTTGTGCATGTAGTATGGATATTAACACTTGCATTTGCATGCTTTCCTATGTAATTGTACATTTACACATGCATTCCTATTGGATGTGTGTGGCACATGAATGTATACTGTATGTATACACACATACATAGATTAGATATACATAGACACATAGAGAAACAAAAGGGGGGACTAATGAAAACATTACAATATTAACAGTGATTATTATTGGAATAATAGGTGAGTTTTACCTTCTTTGTACTTTCCAATGATTTTGAGTTTTTTCCCACAGTGATTATCCTTTTATAAAAAGGAACTAAAGGCTGAAAATGATGATTATTAAATGAATATTAATGTATATATACATATATGAATACACACACCTATATATCCGTGTAGAAAGAGAGTAAGATGAGAGTTAGCTAAACTTAGTCAGGTCAGGGGTAGTGGTGCACACCTGTAACCCCGGCATTGGAGCCTGAGGCAGGAGGATAATGAGTTCAAGGCCAGCCTAGGCTAGTAAGTGTCTCAAAAATTACAAATAAAGCCTTAGTTTTGGTTTCTGTATACTAGCATAATACCTAGTATATTTCTGTGTTGATTGGGAATTTTTGGTGGTTAGAAGAAACAAAAGTAACAATTTTTTAAACATGTTGTTGGAAGGATATGGAGAGTTTGGATTCAGAGGAAGAGCGGAAGAAACCAGCATAGGAAGGGGCAGCTCCCAGAACAGCTCACTAGATCTAGGTAACAAAAACAGCTGGGAGACTTTTTAGGACACCACTTGGATGAGAATGATAAAGTCATTTATCACTGGTCTTTCTGAGTCACTCTATTTAAAATTCAAATTTCAGGGAAAGCATCTACTCGGCTGCTAGAGGATATGGGCGTGTCAGACTGGTTGCCCCACCAAGACTGCAGGCTTATGGGACAGTTCCCAGCAAAAGAAGGCTGGATACCTGCAGACAGAAACAAATCAGCTGTCTCCACCTGGACTTGAATGCATGTTATGAGAGTCAAATGCATGTGCAAGTCCTAGATCATAGCATTTGCTCAATACACTTAAAACCTAACATACATGTATGTGAGTTTGTGTCTTGTGGCACAAGAATCTGTGTATCTGTTTAGATTCACCAGAAAAAGTATTAAAATATTAGTAACATTGTTTACAATTGTCTTTCATTTTCCAATTTCAGCACAAGGGACCAGGATTGCCTTTTCAGTTCAAAGGAAACCAAATTGCTTTAAAAGAGAGCGACAGGATTCCGATGGGATTTTAGGCTCTGAACTGATCGACAAGAGAGAATGGGTAAGAGATGAAAATCTCTTGACAAGGCTCCTTAAAAAGAACTGTAGAAGGGCTGGTGATTTAGCTCAGCGGTTCAGTGGCCTGCCTTGCAAGCGCAAGGACCTGAGTTCAATCCCCGGTACGAGAAAAAAAAAAAAAAAAAAAGAATTGTAGAAGGCTCTACTTAAAGAGAAAATCTGTGCCTTACATACACAAGTGATGGAGTAAAGAAACAGCTACGAATTCTGACAGATGGCTAAGCGTGGCACCTGTCAGAGAAGTCTGGCCTGCATAGATGTGGGCCTGGACATGCAGATTCAGGGACCAACAGTTCAGCGAAGCATTCATCTCTGAGGCCAAGTGTTGGGTCCACACTCAAAGGATCCTGACCATATTTCTTAGGTGGAGCCATCCTTTCTAGTCCTCAAACAGATGTCCATCCTCCAAGTGTTGAAGAAAAAAGGAAGGGTGAAGAGAAGAAGCAGAGGGACAAGGAGGAACTGCAGCACAGACTCCATCCATCTCAGCAGCAGAGACAGAGGAGGCAGAGTGGTAGATTAGATCCATACCAGGGATTACCTTCACGTTCTGAACGACAACCTGCGAAGCGCTCTACAAGCCACAACATCCAAAGGACTGTAGCAAACTCCAGCCACTCCCAGTCTGCAGTCAGGTGCAGCAGCAGAATTTCTAGACTGACAATTTTCAGAATCTCTGGGATACTCTGGAATAATAGTGTCAGCAAAACATTTAAATAACTAGATAAAAGTAGCATTTTTCAAATACTTAAAAATAATAGGTAAAGATAGGCACTTGGTGAAGAAGAAGGAGGAGGAGGAGGGAGGAGGGAGGGAGGGCTGTACTGAGAATGTAACCAGTCTAAACTATCGATGAAACATTTACGTCTTGTAAATTTATGTCTCAGTTTAAGAAAGTCACAAGACTTATCATTTTTACACCATGTTGAAAGACACGGGCCATGGTTTGCGTTCAGTTGGTGACCTATTTTTTGCTATGTACAAAAGTACTTCTAATCCATGTAAGCAGGTTTTAAAATGAAGACCAAACAGTGACACAGAGTGGATAATCATTTAATCCACAGATGTTTGTCTATAAAAAGCAAGAATAGTCTGCCTTTATAGCATAATTTCTCAGGCTACCTCCTACTGTTTACTAGCTTGTATAAAATTAATATTTTTTAACAAAAAGATATATCTCTAGTGAATAAAGTCACATTCACAAATAGATTTAACATGTTTAATAAGTGCATAAATTCTGGATGGGTGTGATGGCATACACCTGAAATCCCAGGACTTGGGAAGCTGAGGCAGGAGGATCATTGTGAGTTTGAGGCCAGCCTGGGCTACATAATAAGTTCAAGGCCAGCCTGAACTACATAGTGAGACCCTCCCTGCCTCAGAGACAAAATTTTCTAAAGAAAACTGGGATTATGATGTTAGAAATTCTGTTTATATTTCACTATACCTTGAGAAGACTATATCTCCAAGTATTTTTACTAAATGTGTTTCTCTGAAGCCTCTACATGTAAATGAAAAATGCACTAAAGTAGCATTTTCCTAAAGACATCTATGTTACTTGCTCTCCACATGTTAGATAAATATAGCTTATGTGGAATATATTACGTATTTAAACACCAAAGTGCTAGAAGGAAGGAGTTTATCAGGTCATTTAAGGGCAGAAGAAGGGGAGGGTACTTTATCACAAGCAATAACAAAGAAGGAGAAGTGAAAATGCCAAGGACGACGTGTGAAGTGTTAATTGATGTGAGCAGTTGCAGAAAATACCTGGAAACCCAGTTATGACTATGAAAGTTTTGAAACTATCCAAATAATAAAGTGACAGTTAGTATGACTTGGAAGTATTCCCCAGATAGCCGAAAGACAAAACAAAGTAACCAAGAAATAACAATAAACAAAACTGAGCAGGGCTTAGACTTGTACAGAAAAGAAAGGAGCAGCATATTTCACTCAATTAATGGACTTGACATTATAAAATTATTTATTTATTTTGGTACCGGGGATCAAATTCAGGTCCTTGTGCTTGCGAGGTGGGCTGCAGAACCACTAAAGCTAAATCCCTGGCACCATAAAATTATTTTTTATGAGCACAACTGGTGACTACAAAGATACTTGTCCTGAAGCTATAAGCAACAGTAATAGTAGCTAAAATTTATGAAGTGTGTAATAGGTGCTGTGCTGTATTCTAAGTGTTTAATTGACGCTAATTTGTTTATCCTCAACTCTCGTGGTGAGGTAGGTGATATTTTCCATCTTTACCTTTTGGGTGAGGAGGGTGAGGCATAGAGAGGTGCCCAAGCTCAGATCACTCATAAGCTTCAAACTTGAGACAATCTTCTGGACAGGAAGAGAAGAATCCACATGAAGATAAGAGCTGATCTTTAAAGACAATCTTGAAAAACAAAATACAGCATATGCAATCCTTCTCCAATTAATGTGTTCTATATTTTTCCTTGTTACCAAAATATTTCTTCGGGCAATAAACATTCTTTTGTTCAACACTGTGAAGCAAGAAAACACATCATGCCCAGGTGAGTGAAATAGTTGCCTGTTAAGGACAATGATGGCTCTGGGACCTTGGGTGTATTAAGCTTTTGGAAATATTTTATCTAACGATGAGTTTGAACTATTATTTTTATCCAATTTTGCTAATAAACTTCAACTTATTTTTCTGAAAAAGAAGTAAACTGGCCATTTGGATTAAATATCTGGCCCACTCATGGACCTGTGTTTTGAAATGTATACTTTCTTTTTATTTTGGGTTTAACTGCCACATTCTTGATAGATGGATATAGATCACTTAGGAATAACAGAAATGCATACTTTTTACCTTTAAAAGTTCAGCACATATAGTCTAAGAATAGATTGTCCAATAATCACATGTGCTCATCTCATTGGAGATATTTTATTTATCATCTGATATACTGTCTTTATTTCAGTTTACCTAATTGTCCCCAATTCATTTCTTTTGCTTCCTCCCCTTGATCAAAAATCAAAGAATCAAAACATGATATTTATTGTCATTTTGCTTTAGTCTCCTGTAATCTGTCAGTTCCTCAGCCTCTGTACGTGTACATGAATGTGTGTATGTGTGTGTGCATGTATATGCATGGTATTTCATGACATGACAGCAACACTTTTGAAGACTCTAGCCTAGTAGATATGTCGGATTGTTTCTTCATGCTCTTAGTTTAATTACTTGGAGTAGCAATTGTATTGTGGGCACATTGGAGGAACTGGATTATCTATTCACTGGGGAAAATAAATTTTATAATTTGGTGAGAATGGTTTCCACCAGATCTCTCCATTGTAAAGGTGTTTTTCCTATTGCAAATAATGGCAAACCTGATATTTAGTAATTGTATTGCTTGTCAAATACCCACTGCTTTCAACATCCATTGATAATCATTGCTAGAATAAAACTTTCCTATGGTGACTGTAAAAAAATGGCTTGTATTTCCACTGTCCCTTCTACAGGTGTTAGTTGAATCAATACTGCAAAAAAGAATTTTATCCTTTCTCCACATCTGCTTTTAAATATTTTACCATGTGTATATGGACTTGTGTATGAGTCATAAATGTCACCTGCCTCATGCATATGCTATTGCCCACTCCTGTCATTACTCTTTATCAGTCTCTCCCAGGATCAGCTCATGTGAACCCCTTCACGGTGGCTTCTGCACCCTTTTTGTGCACTTCTGTTGTTTTTCTGAGTGCTCTGTACTGCCTGGCACAAGTCATCCTGGACTCCCTTAGTTCACTCCCTGGCCCAATCCTGAAATCAGTCATTTCTCCAAGGAGCCCTGGTTCCATATTGTAGAGACTTGTGTTTTAGCAAGTCTGGATTTCTACGATCAAA
This sequence comes from Fukomys damarensis, assembly GCF_012274545.1. Classification (NCBI taxonomy): domain Eukaryota; kingdom Metazoa; phylum Chordata; class Mammalia; order Rodentia; family Bathyergidae; genus Fukomys; species Fukomys damarensis. The sequence continues at coordinate 36,848,267 of NW_022900935.1, read as the reverse complement.
ACAGTCTCCATTTCATAATTAGAATTTTATTCCTTGTACATTATATTTGTGGTCTCTTGTTAAAATAGGATTATCCCTGTAAACAGCAGAATACTAAAGCTAGTAGTCATTTATATCTTAGAGTAAAGTACTTGTCAGCTTTCTTATTTAATAAGGGGTAGAAATGTGACAGAATTAGATGCTTGATACCTAGCAGTAAGAGAGCTGAGAGTGATTCATGGAGGAGGAGATAAAGTTAACATCAGTCTTTTCGATTTCGAGAACCATCCCATACACAGTTTACACAAACAATCACAAGAGTCTCATTCTGCACACAAGAAAGTCCTCATCTGTGTCTTCTATCACTCCACGAGTGGAATCTTGCAGCCATGTAAGCAGATCAAGGTGCTGAGAAGACAAGCTTCACCCCTTTTCAGTTTGAAAAATGGCCAACTTTGGTCGTATTGCTATTTTACTTAACGTTGTTCGCTGTGACCTGCATACACAGCCACTTTCCAACCATAGTACAGAATAGGGTTCAAATGTTTCTCTCTATTGCTCAGAAAATCTAGATGAGACAATTTCCTAACTCATTTTCTTTCAGTGGTGATTCAAAAAGAACATATAGACATCTCAAACAGAATGCTCTCTTGGTTGGATTCTTCATAACAAATCCTATTGCCAGAAATGAGTGCTAGTGGTGGGAAAGCTTGTTTCAGGCTTGTAAAGAGACAATCGAAGCAAGTTACCCGAGGAGCAGTGCTGGGTACAATGTTCAGAAGAGCATGTTTTTCTCCACCCTCTGTTATTCCATTGGTCAACTTCCTGAACGCTCTTAGTTCTCAGTTTTCTCACTGTAAATGGAGATAACAACTTGCCTGGCTGAATAAACAGGGGAGGATAGTATTGCTGACCACAAATTATGTATTTTCTATTGTAGATAATTTCCTTTGACATTAGGAATGTGGAGAAATATAAGAGAGCATTTCTACCTTTTCTATGCTTAACATTTAATAGGGGTTGTAGGACGTGAATATAAAAATGCAAATAAATGTCACAGAGACATATTTGTAACACATTGCAGATTATAAAAGAGCAAAGCACTGATCACTGCATGTATAGAAATAATTGTGTGGCTTTTCTTCTACTTTCATTAACATGGTGTTATAGATCAATGAATGCTTCCTGTATTTCAAACCACCCTTGCATTCCTGGAAAGATCCCACTCAATCGTAGGAAATAATTTTTGCAATATGCTGCTGGATTTTGTTTATTAGCATTTCACTGAGGATATCTGCATCAATATTCTTAAGCAATATTGGTTTACTTTTATTGCAGTGTGTTTGTCTGACATTAGTATTAGGATGATATGGCCTTACAGAAAAAATAGAAGGTATTTCTTTTTCTTGGAAGGTATTTCTTTTTCTGTTTTTTTGGAAGAAGATTAATGTTCTTAAACAATTGGTAGGCTTCACCATTGAAGTCATATAGTACTGGACTTTTCTTTGTTGGGAAGTTTTGATTACTGACTTGATCTTAATTTTTTTAAGCCTTCTAAGTTTTTCTTCATGAAACTGTTTTCATAGTTTGTGTGTATAGTTTGTGGTTCTTGAACTTGTTAGTTTCACCTAGGTTATATAATTCTTTTTTATACAAATGTTCATAGCATTCTCCTATTTTCATTTTGTAAAATTGATAATGAGGCCCCACTTTTATTTTTTATTTTAGTGACTTGAATTAATGTTTCTTCTTAATTAAGCTAAATGTGTAGCATTTTTTTAACTAGTTAGTATTTGGTTTTATTTCTATTGTTTTTCTAGTCTTTTCCATTTACCTTTGCTCAAATCATTATTATTTTTCTCCTGCTTCTGCTTCAAAACTTGCTTTTCCTTTGCTAGTTACTCAGGAAAATTAGCTTATTGACATAAGGTTCCTCTTTTTTAATGTAGGAATTAGGGCTGTAAATGTCTCTCTGAGCAGAGTTCTCACTGTATCACATATTCCTATAAAAGTAGGAAGAGGAAGCAACTCTTTCTAAACATGGTAAGGTCCACCTGTGAAAAATCCTGCAGCTGACATATTCAACGTGAAAGACCAAAAGTTTTCCCTCAAGACCAGGAACAAGACAAGAATTCCCACTCTAGCCTCGTCAATTCAGCAGTGTACTAGAAGTTCTAAAGTTCTAGGCAGGACAACAAAGAAGAGAGAGAAAAGGAAGGAAGAAAGGCAAGAAAGAAAGAAGGAAGGAAGGATGAAAGGAAGGATGGAAGGAAGGAAAGGAAAGAAAGGAAAAGTAAGAAAAAAAGAAAAGAAGTAAAACTCCTCCAAATTGGAAAGCAAGAAGTGAAATGCTCTCTATTCCCACGTGACATGATTACATGTAATTTGTCTGACGTTTATCCATCATAAAAGTATTGATGCTAATAAAAGAATTTAGCAAAGTTGCTGGCTGTAAAATCAACATTAAAAGAGATTTTATTTCTATGTATAAGCAAAGAGCAATCTGGAAAATAAATTAATAAAACAATTACACTTAAAATATAAAAAATAATTCAACACTTAAAAGATATTTAGCTATGGAGTGATAAGACTTGTATATATTTATCTAAATTGCTTAAATAAATTGAAGAGCTAAATAAATAGAAAAAAATCCATTTTCACATATTAAAGTATTACTATTTGGATGCCAAAACTCTCCAAATTTGCCTACTGACTCAGTAAGCTCTCATCAAATTCTGCCTTTTTAAACAAATGGAGAGGCTCATTCTGAAATTCCTATGAAATAGCAAGAGATTTAGGACCCAAAATCCTGAAAAAGAAAAACAAAGTTGACATACTCACACTTCCATGCTTCATAATTTACTCTTAAAACACTACAATTATGCAAATGGTGTGATATTAGAGTAAAGAAACATATCGATCAGTGGAATTTAATTGCAAGTCCAGAAATAAATCTATGAGTATTGTATTGTTAACAGGATGTCAAGACCATTCATTCGGTAGAAAACAATCTTTTAAACAAAAAAGAAAAAAAGTGAGAAAATGAAAAAATGGAAATAAAGTATCTGTAAATAGGGAAGGGAGGAGGGGGTGAAGAGAGGGCAGGTGTAAGGGGAAAAATGAGAACCAAGACCTGGCATGTAAAGGTACAAGATCCCAATGATGAATGTAACTGTACTGTATACCTAAAATGTACCAATAAACTCAATGAGAGAGAGAGAAAAAAAAATACAATGATCCCAACTATGTAATTCCAATGAAACATGAGAAACTATGGAAATAAAATGTCAAAAACTCAACTTAAAATATCAAAAAAATAAAGAAATTGTGCTGGGAAAACTGGATATCCACAGACAAAAGAATGAATCTGGATTTCTACTCACTTACAAAAAATCTAAAATAGATAAAAAATTGTATGTGAGTTTTAAAAGTATACAATTCTTGGAATTAAGCATAGGTATCAATCTTCATAACCTTGAATTAGTCAACAATTTCTTAAATATGATACCCAAACACAAACAACAAAATAGAAAAGTGATGTTGTGATTCATCAAAACCAAAACCTGTGCTCATCAAAGGACACTGTAAAGAAAATAAGGCAACCTACACAATGAAAAAAAATGTTTGTATGTTACATATCTAATAAGAAACTTAGATCCAGAGAATCTACAGAACTTTTACAATTTCCCAACAGCACCAACATAAATGGCACAATTTTAAGATAGCTCTAAATAGATATTTCCTCGAGGAAGAGCTATTTAAGGACAATAAGCATAAAGATGGTCAACATCATCCATCATCAGGGGAGTACAAATGAAAAACACATTGAATACCATCTCAGGCCAGTCACAATGGCTACAAAGCAAAAGAAAACCACACAAGACTACAACTACAAAGAAATGGAAAATAACAAGTGTTGGTAAGGTTTAACAAGTTGGAAATTTTGTACACTGATGGTGGAAATACAAAATGGTGCAGCCACAGTATGAAAACAGCTTCGTGGTTCCTCAGAACATTAAAACATAGAATTGTCATACCACCCTGCAGTACCACTCATAGTTATATACTAAAGAGAACTTAAAACATATTAAAATAGAAAGTTGTACATGAACATTCATAGCATCACTATTCACAAAAGCCAAAGTGTGGAAACAATCCAGTATCTATATTAAAAGATGGATGGCTAATCAAAATGTGATGTATATATATAAAAGTAATGAAGTATCTATTCATATTATAACATTCAAGAGCCTTAGAAATATTATGTTAAGAGAAAGAATCTAAATGTAAAAATGCCACATGTTATACAGTTATATTTATATGACATGTGAAGAATAGACTTAGGAGACAGAAAATAAATTAATAGTTTTCATGCAGCGAGGGAAAATGGGAAAGGCCAATTACTGCTTAATGTGCACAGGGTAAGTTTTTGAGATGATGAAGATACTCTAAAATTAGACATTGGTAAAGATTGAAACCATTGTGAATGCACTAAACACTACTGCATTATACTCTTTAAAATGAGTATAAGAGTGAAAATTATATTGTGTATTTTACCGTGTATCACTTAGGATTCATGAGAGGAACAGATTTAATATAAAATACATATTCATTAACCTTCATGACTCACTAGCAAAATTTTTGCTTTCTGTTCTTATGACCTTTATGCTCTGCTAACCTTGAAATCTTAGTTCCAGAGGGTGGATGGCTGGTATCAGGGAGAACAGCAATGATTCCACCAACCTGGATGCTAAGACTTCTCACTGGTCATTTTGGGCTCCTTGTGCCTCTGAGTAAATAACCTTAAAAGGAAATTGTGGTGTAGGTAGAGGTAGTGGATCCAGACTACCAAGGGGAAATTGGACTCCGCAATGGGGAAAAGGAAGAATATATTTGGAGTGGCCAAGATCCTTATGGCGCCTCCTAGTATTGTTAGGGTCAACAACAGAGAAACTATATCTTGGTCCAGGCAGGATGACAAATGGCCCAGAATCTTCAGGAATGAAGATATGGATCACCCTGCCAGGTAAAGAACCACGACCTTCTGAAGCATTTACTGAAGGCGAAGGGGGTAGATAAAGGGTAGTAGATGAATGGTTCTAAATTCCCGCTACAACTTCATGACCTCTTGCAGGAATAAGGATTGGCATTGTCGTGAGTCTTTCCTTTTTCCTATTCTGTTAATATGTTTTGGCATGTATCTCAAGTCAAAATTCAAATTGTACCATGGGTATTGCTTGCTGCTTTTAGCCAGGTTTACACTGAAAATCAGGAGCAGGAAGGCCATTTAAAAAGTTTTTAGTTTTGCCAGAAAGAGAACATCTGTAAAGATCAAGCAGCACAAAGTCTGGGTGCAACCACTATGGAAATCAATATGGAGATACCTCAAAGAGCTTGGACTGGAGGTTCCATTTGACCCAGCCATCCCTCTGCTGGGTATCTTTCCAAGAGAACTAAAAGAATCATATCACAGAGAAGTATGTGCACCCATGTTTATAGCGGCACAGTTTGTAATAGCTAAATCTTAGAAACAGCCTATTTGCCCATCCGTTGGAAACTGGATAAAGAAGTTGTGGTTTTTCTATAAAATGGAGTATTACTCAGCCATAAAGAGCGAGAGAATAGATTCATTCATAGGAAAATGGATACATATTGAAGATATACTCCTAAGTGAAATAAATAAGGCACACGTGTAAATACCAAATAGTTTCCCTGGTGTGAATATTCTGCAACAATGCATAAGATTCTAATAAGATTACTGACATTTAGAAATGAAAAGGAGCTAAAGGTGTAGGGAAGGTGCGATGCGTAGGGGAAAAGAAAAAAATGTGAGAGGATGAAAATAAAGTGTAGATGGGGAGGGGAGGAGGGGGTGAAGGGAGGGCAGAGGTAAGGGGAAAAAATGAGAATCAAAACTTGCCATGTAGAGGTACATGATCCCAACAATGAATGTAACTGTACTGTATCCCTAAAATGTACCAATAAACTCAATAAAATTAAAAAAAAAAAAGAAAAAAAAGTCTGGGTGCTGAAAAGATAAGCTTTAAAAAGAAACCAAGGGTAATGGAAAGGGCAACACAAAAACAATGGCTTGAGAGCAAGTAAGGAAGTAGTAAGACCCCACCCATTGCAGGTTTGAGGGTGCAAGGCTATTAAGTTTTCATTTGAGAAGAGAGCCCTGGGGTCATGCTTGGAAAGGGTCACCTAAGGAGTTGGTTCCTTAGGATTCATTTCACAGTGCTCAGCCATCCAGGCTCCTGGAGACCTCTACAGCCATCATGTAAAAGGGCCTGGCTACGACTTGACCTGGCCTCAGATCTTGGCATTGTCTATCTTGGTGGTTTCACGGACATACAGAATCATGCAGAATGCAAGAGTCATAGGGTAAGCAAGGCTTCCACCCAAATTTCAAAAGTAGGCCTAGGAGGCCAAGTATTAGTGCCCCTGAGAAGGTGGTACGTTAAGCTGTGACAGTGGCGCCAGAAGTGTTGTGAAGACCTTAAGAAGTTGGAGATACCAGGAACTTGGAAGATCACTTGAAGAAAGCCACAGGAAGTGAGCACAGCCATCTCAAGACTGAGGCTATGAGGGCTAAAACCACTGGCAATGCTGTAGGGGCAGAGCTGGCCAAGCCATTTGGAAGCTTTTGCTGGATGTGGACGACAGGATTTAGTGTCTTCCCTGCTGGGTTTCAGTTGAACTTTTGTCCCATTGGTTTCTATTCCCCTATTCCCCTCTTTTGCAATGGGAGTGTTTGGCCTGTGCCATTGTATGTGAACAGTACTTAATGTTTTGTTTTTATAAGGGCTCACAATTAAGAATTTGCCTTAAGTCTCGGTAGAGACTTCATACTTGGACTTTTTCAGCAATTCTGAAATCTTTAAGACGTCAGCAACTCTTAGACATGAACTAAATGGGTTTTGCATAAAGAGCTGTGACTGCATCTTGTGGAGGACAGAGCAGAATGTTATAGTTTATATCTAGATGTCTCAGAGGAGCCTCGTGTGCTCATTGGTGGAGCCTTCAGGAGGCAATTTGATTATGGGCTCTGATAGCTGCCTTGCTTTTAGGAGGCAGGGTTTAGTTGGAAGAGACAAGTCACTGTGGGTGTGGCCTGAAAGGGTTCCTCACTCCTCCCTTTACTCCCTCTGCTGTCAATAATGCCATGAGCATCTGTCCTCCACTGTGCCCCTCTTCCATGCCATCCTAACTTGGAGCCTGCAAACACGAGCCAAAAGAAGTTGTGGATGTCAGGTATTCTGTCCCAGTGACTAGGGAAGTCAATAAGACATACCTTAATTCTAAGAATATACAAGAAGGGAGTTGAAGGATTCTCACTTTGTGTCTAGCATTATGTCAGACACCTTCTCTGTTTCTTCGTTGATTTAAGTGGGCATTTGTCCAAAAATACGTTGTGATTTAATTAAGGAGAATGTCAAACTGTACTTCATTCTTTTGAATTTGCTCTGATTTTATCCACTCTGGGAAATGTTCCCTGAATCATCTTTAAACAGACCAAATTAGTGTATTTTATGCAATATTTTTCTACCGTCTCTGGCTTCTGTTACTGCTCATACTATGGTTTGATTTTGCATTTCGCAGTTGTTTTCTTGTATATTGTGACAGGTTTTATGTTTGTTTTTCTTTTAAGCTCTACTCCATGAGCTCCTGTAGACGAAGATTTGTCTTCTATATATTGCATTTCTGGAGGCTGGAATATCACTTTAGCACAGGGCAGACTCAATAAAGATTTTCATTAGGCAGCTGGATTTACATATTTTGTTGCTATACTTGTACAACACTACAAACTCTTGAAATAGCCATGTCTGTTAGACCTGCCTGTGCCATGCTTAGTCTTCATTTCCCTGAGGAGGGGCAGAAACTAGGTCACATCTGGAACACAGGAACAGTCTTAAGAAAAGTTTCATCTAAAATGTAAACCCTTGGACTGTGTATCAAATATAGTCAACCTGATCAGGCCAAAAATGTCAGTCATTAAAACTTTACTTTATTACTAAATTTGTGGTCTTCACTCTTTTACTTCATTCATTAAATTTGTGGTAACAGAATGATTTACACATGCTGAAAATCATCACAGGATGAAAACCACAAACAGAAATGAAAAATATTATACTTTATGAGTCATTTACATTTTTACCCTACACTGCGGTTATTTTATGGTTGGTTATAAATTGTGCACAAAGGATCTAAAGTACTTCTGCTGTCCTATTTTTTTAAAAAACTTGCAAAAAAAGAGAGGAAAAAATATTGATAAAAAAGATCTCAATTAGATTTCCTGATAGAACTAATAACCCATAATATTCTAATATGATAAGCATTTTGAATCACCTAACTGTGGTGGTTTCTAGGGCCTAACCAAGAATTTACTATCTTAGATATCCATCACTAAAACGAACATCTGAGATGATCAATTTATCAAAAGATAGGTTTTGTTTGACTCACAGTTTTGGAGGCTTCAGTTCATAGTTGGTTGGCCTCATTACTTTTGGAGCTGTGATAGAGCAGTACATCCTGGTAGGAGAGTATGGAGGAGTAAAGCTATTTGCTCATAGTTGGGATGCAAGAGAAAAAGAGAAAGTTTCCAGGGTCCACAATCCCACAAAGTGCAGCCTCCAGGGACCTAAAACCTCCCACGAGGCCTCACTCCTTCGTATTTCTACAGCCTCTCAGTAGCACTACACTATAGACCAAGGCTGTAAACATGGGTGTTTAGGGCACATTCTGGATCCAATCTGCAGCACTCAGGACCCGTCATCACTCCTGTGCTAGATACTAGCCACTGCTTACTATTTTTTTTCTATTATTTAAGTCATGTTTAAATTGTGTGTGTGTGTGTGTGTGTGTGTGTGTGTGTATGAAAATACATCTTTTTAGCCAGGCATGGTGGCGCACACCTGTAATCCCAGCACTCAGGAGGCTGAGGAAGGAGGATTGCTGTTAGTTGGAGACCAGCCTGGGCTACACAGTGAATTCCAGGGCAGTCTCAACTATATAGTGAGACCCTGTCTCAAAAAAACAAAACAAAACAACAACAACAAAAAGAAAATACATCTTTTTGATGACACACCTTTTAAAATTATAAGTCATTCCAGAGATGTGTGTGAAGTATGTGAGAACATTAGTCTCTTCATTAATCATATTTATGTTTGTTCACCTCTGTGCTACACCAAGGTACATAAAACAGTACGAAGAAACAGTATTTTACATTTACGTTTTACGTGCTGGCATTTCTGTTGTTCAGGCTAACTGAATGGATTGGTTCTGATTCTCTTTCTTATTTCAAATTCTGTATTGGGGAAATAGGAGTACCTGATGGAAAGGATCTGAATCCTATGACTCAGATTCCTATGACACTTGCTTTGTCTTACCCTTCCTCACACCCCTTTCTTCAGAGTTATTGACATTCATTATCAACCATAAAATTACTTGCTGCTATGCTTGGCCTATGTAGGGCTCCAAAGAGGGACCTTATTTCCTCCACTATTTCCCTCTAAGTATTTGTTATATCCCTCATGGTCCTGGAAAGATGAAAATGCAGTCACATTAGGCTCTGCTGAGAACTGAATGAAGGCACCTTATGTAGAACTGTGAATGTATCATACCAGCAAGGGATCCTATGGCACCCATGAATGGCTGCATGTAGAAGCTATTGTTATTGTTACTCCTCAAGGAACAGAGGAGGCAATCATGTTTTAGGCTGTTAGGGAGAGCTGGTGTTATGGGAGGAGTCTATTAGGAGTTGTCATAAAAGGAGAAGATAGCACTGAGGCAGTGGAAGAGGACACTTCTTGTTGGCCGAACTGAACAGATAGCCCAAGAGGTGCACTCTGCAAGTTCGGCCTTCAGGACAAGGAGCCTTCCAGAGAAATGAGGGCAGGAGATGCCTGAAGGGAGCACAAGAGAATGATCGTTTAATGTTAGAGCCATTCATGAAGTAGCAGTGTTACTCATCCTTCCGTCACTACAACAAATATATGAGATAACCAGCTTATAAAAAGAAAAGGTTTAGTTCTGGCTCACAGTTTTAGGGTTTCTTTTTTTTTTTTTTCTTTTTGGTATCAGGGATTGAACACCGGTCTTTGCACTTGCAAGGCAGGCCACCAAACTGCTGAGCTAAATCCCCAGCCTGGTTTTAGGGTTTCTAAGCCCCTGATTTATTGTCCCTGTTGTTTTCATGAGGAAGCACATCACAATGGGTGAGGATTAACCCTAGTGACCCAAAGGCCCCCACCCAGTCCCATATCTTAAAGCTGTCACCACTTCCCAAGGGTGCCATCCTGGGAATTAAGCCTTTACCACATCAACCTCGGGGGACACGTAAGGTCCAAATCATAGCACAGCATTATTATTCAAGTCTGACAAGTGGCATTTGAGATAGCTGAGTTTTAATAACTTACAGGAAGTAGTATGACTACTAAATGCAAGATTTAAGATTAAAGTTCACATCTTCTCATTCCACTCCTTTTATACCAAAATGTCTATGCTCCATTTCACTGTTATGATCCTGCCTAATATTCTTTCAGTCTGAGTCTCGCAAAATCTTTATGTCTTTCATCTTTAATGTGGCTATTAGGAAACTCAGAGCCGAGTTTTAAGCTATCTTTACTAAGTTTGCAAAATTTATATCTTGCATTTGTTAGTGATCCTAACTTATTATTAGATCTTATTTTCCTTTTACCTTAATTTCCTTTTTTTAGGGGGCACTGGTGATGGAACCCAGAGAGTTATACATGCTGCCACCACTACCACTGAGCTACATCACTACCCTTTAAAATTTTAAATTTTGAGATAGGATGTCATTAAGTTGTCCAAACTAGACTAGAACTTGTGATTCTCCTGACATAGATGCCCGAGAAGCTGGAATTATAGGTATGGAGTATCATATATTCAACCTTTTGCCTTGGTTTCTTTATCTTTTAATGTTACCTATATTTTGTAGTATGTCTTTTTGGAAAAAGTGAGTGATAGACAAATGAATAAATAAATAACTTGGGCCCACCCTTAATAAGTCTTTACCCTAATATATAGCCATTGCTGTCACTTCATGCAGGCTGCTTATCCCTCACCTCCTCCCTCTTACCCACATACCCATGATCTTTGCTTAGCAGTTGGTTTTGCCATCACAGTCCTTTTCAGCAAAGTGCCCCCCAGCAGCTAGTACCAATCAATGACTATTGGCAGAAGAGTTGAAATCCATTTGCTGTGCTTAATTTCATATGACCAACGAATTAACTGATAATACTACAAGAGTTGATTATGAAATGCCTAATGGAGAGCGACTTCTATGTTTAATAGAGGATAGCTTGGAAGCCTTGCAGTCAGGTTCCCTGTATGTGACAAACATTATTATCATCTAACTGCTTCTCATACTTCAAGTACTTTAGCAGAAGGCAAATAGCTATAAATAAATGCACTCTTCATTCAAATAATTAACACTTTATTTCCAGACTTAAATTTTTGGCTTTATTACAAGGATTCTTAATAGTTATTAAGAAGAAAAAAAAGATACTGTGCTATTTGGTTTAATCTTTCTTGATAAAGACCATTTGGACTTATTAATATTGTTAATTCCACTAAAGCTATGGTGGCACAATTCCGTTATCTAATACCCTTAAGCAGTACCACAGTACTATGTAGTGAATGTGAGCTTCATTTAATCAATTCAAGACTTGAATTCTATTAAAGACCATTTAGTGATGTGCTCAAGGGACCTTTTGAAAAGACACTTGGAAGGATTATAATAGCACAGACCATTATATCAGTCAAAATATTAACTACAGTTCTTTCCACACTTAGAACCATTTCAAAGATGAGCAATGGACACTCAAAAGTGATTCTACCATTACATTGCTTTCCTATATATCGCCTCGTGATATTTTCACTTTATTCTGAATAGCAAACATTCTGATTCAACATTTCCCAATAAAGGTATTAATAGTCTGGGATTCAAAACCAGACAAGATCTTGGTTTCAATGGGTCCAGGGGTGCCAGTGTCCACGGTTTTCATTATCATATTATGGGTTCAAATCTTTCTAATGTCCATCTCTGTGTGGACAACCCAGAGTCAGAAACTGCAGGGGATAAAAAGAAATGCAGAACACCTCGGTCGTGTCCTTTTTGCTCCAGGAGTAATTTAAAGCATGACGCTCCTTCCTGATGCAGGGCACCCCCTGCGCCGTTTTCTGCCCTTAGAAGATTCTCCCTAGCACTGCTCACCTCGTCTTCACTTCTCTGAATGCCGTGACGAGGTCTGTATTCACTGATGTGCTTGCTCCCTGTCCCCGCCACAGAGAATGGGACCTGATCAATGCTCAGTGTTTCTTGACCACTCAGCTCAGCCTATTGTCTGGTCCTCTATTGCTGAATTACAACAATTACAATGTATTACACTGTAATTGCAACAATTACAGTGACTTCCAACTCTTTCACGTTGTAGTCACAGATCATGTCACTCACGTTCTTGGAGCCCTCACTACAATTTTAGCTTCTTGCTCTGAAATAAAATCTTGAAAAATTAGGACACAGGAGTCTTTCTCTATGACAAGTTCTTTTGAAACTGCACCTACGTCCAAATAGGAAAAGCAGATCAGAGACAACACTGCAAGTGGAAAACAAACCTGCTAAAACCTACCAGTTTTAAAACAAAACTCACCGGCTTTAAACTTTTCTGACTAGAAATAGTAGGATCATCATTTACATCCTCTTTGCAATTCTAGAGTTTCAGCTCCATTATTTATTAACATTCAGCACATAATATCTATGACAAAATTAGAATAAAATTATCACTTCTAGAATGAATAAAATATAAATTTAAAGCTTGAACTGGCAGAACTATCATAAGTCTATTATAAAATTCTGATGTTACATAGATATAACAAAATTATGTACATTTCTTACATTATGTACATTTAAAACTAATGAAACATTATCATCATCATAATCTTTTAATCGGACATCTGTACATTTTAGGCAGGGAACTGGGCACATAGTGTGTTTTTGGCAAATGTTTTTGAAATAATCACTATGTACTGCAAACATGCAGATAAAAAATTTTAAAAAGAAAGAAATAAATGAACACATAGACTGTCTGTGAATGCTATTTGACAAGAATTTCATGATATGCAAAGCCATTTATTTCATTTGAGCCTCATAAGAACACAATGAGCTGTGCAGAATAGTGATTTTACCACCAATTCTACCTTAAAAATAAAAACACTGGCCCAGAGGGAGTAGTTAATTTACGCAAGTTCACACTATGCTGGTATGCGCTAGGACTGCTTTTCAAGTATAAATTTTATGACACCAAATCCTGATACTATTCTGGATTTACTTGTATACCTAAATTTTTATGTAGCGGAAGGACTGAGAATTCCTTAACATCCTAAATGGCACTCACTGTATTTTTAAAATATAAAAATGAAAGTGGCCTCTTAAAATATCATAGAATCATAAGTCTAAATCAATGCAAACACCATTATAATAAATTTAGAACCTGAAAATAATTAAATTTGTCTTAGGACTAAAATGAGAAGTAAGCACAGAGGATGTTCACAAAAACACACCATGCTGTTAGTGAGCTGTCATCATCTCTTAGTATGAATGACTGAATAATTATCATACAGTAAGAAAAAGCCATAATTAAACAACAGTTATAACAATGTCCCTCAGGGGATAATTATTTGGTTTTTTTTTTTTGCATTCTTACAGTACTACACTACAGATTATATAAGCCTTATATATTCATTTTTATACTTGTAGTTCATCCGTACATGTTTATAAAACATGGTTTTAATAAACAAATTGATTTCTTAATGTATTTTGCATTTAGTACTTTTTTAGATTATTGTGGAAGACACTCTAAACATTTTAAAATAACCATTGTCTCATTATTTAACAAGAATTGCAGGCCATTGTTCATGCCTGTAGAAGTCTCATGTCACTGAAGCCTTCATGGTGCAGCTGTCTTTGGAGCCAAAATAAAAATTTCTACACAAAGTAATAGGAGACACTTGTTTCTTTGTTAATGTTAACCAAATTTGTAGCCAATCTAAATAATATCTTCAACAGGTTTATAATAAAAATGCAAGTACAGTCCAATAATCTTAGTATAGGCTTAAGGTATACTAGGAGTTAGAGGAGGAGAAAAATGATTTTTAAATATTTTTATTTTTAATGAATACATAATATTATACATATTTATGGTCACAAAACATGGGTACAGTATGTAGTGATTGGATTAGAGTAACTGGCATTTCTATCAGCACAAGACATAATTTTTGTATGTTATCACACAGATATAAGAAAGATGTACATTTTAAGCCTACAGAACATTTGTATGAAGAATATTTGAAATCCTTTCTCATAGCTATCCTGACATATTTATTGTCAGCTGTGGTCATCCTACTGTGTTAGAGAGCATCAAAGGTAATTTCTCCTGTCCAACTACTCCCACGTGCCCTCCGATGTCCATCCGTGACTCTTGCTCACCCTCCCCAGGCTCTTGTAGTCAGTATTCTATCTCTGCCCCTTTAGATCACATGTTTAACCTCCACCGTGTAAGGGAAAATATGTGGTATTTATCTTTCTCATGACTGATTTATTTCCCTGGACATCAGGTCTTCTGGTTCCATCTAAGTTGCTGTGAGTGGTAGCATGTCGTTCTTTTATGGCTAAATTGAGCATAGAGCCCACATTTTTCTTTCTCAGTTCATTTGTTGCTGACCACATAGACTGCTTCCTTATTTTGGCTACTGTGAATAGTGCTGCAATAAGTATGTAAGCACAAATTGATACTTATTTCAATTCCTGTGAATACATACCAGTAGTAGCATTGTAGATCTTATTTCTAGTTACTTGGGGAATCTCCATACAGCTTTCTTATATACAAGTGTGTAAGAATTTCTTTTTCTTTCTTTTTTTTTTTTTTTTTTTTTTTTTTTTTTTTTTTGGGGTGGGGGATCGAACTCTGGTCCTTGCACTTGGGAGGCAGGCAGCCAAACCACTGAGCTAAATCCCCACCCCAAGAATTTCTTTTTCTCCACATTCTCATCATCACCAGTACTTGTTTTTTGTTGTTGTTGTTGTTGTCATCATTTGTTTTGTTTTTGTAGTAGCCATTCTGATTGGGATAAGATGATATTTGAGCTTTGGATTTGCATGTCTCTGATGCCAAATGATGTTGAATATTTTTTCATATTTTTTGGACATTTTATATATCCTCTTTTGAAAATGTCAATTCGGGTCATTCTTCTGTTTTGTAATTGGCTTACTTTTTCACTTTATTTGTTATTGTTGAGTTTTTGAGTTCCTTATATATTATAATGATGAATCGCTTGATAGACAAATAGTTTTCAAATATAATCTCCCATTCTGTGGTTGTATCTTCACTCTGTTGATTGTTTCCTTTGCTCACTAGACGCTTTCTAGGTTGATTGTAATCTCGTTTGTCAATCTTCTGCTTTTGCTGTCTGTTTGCCAGACTAATGTCCTGCAGTGCTTCCCCTATATTTTTTTCAAGTATTTTATAGTTTCAGGTCTTATGTTTAAGTTTTTGTTGCATTTTGAGTTGATTTTTTTCATATGATGAAAGTTAGAGTCTACTTTCTTTGTTCTGCATATCATTATTCAGTTATGTCTATGCCATTTTTTGAAGGCAATCCTTTCTCCAAAGTATGTTGTTGGTGTCTTTGTCAAAATCAATTGGCTGTACATGTGGCTTTATTTCTGGAGTCTCGATACTGTCTCATCGTTCTGTCATGTCAGGATCATGTTGTTTGGGTTATTATCACTTTGTATTATTTGAGGTTGGGTACTGTAATGCCTCTGGCTTTTTGCTTTTCCTCTTTTTGCTTGGTATTAGCTTTGGTTATTCAGTGACTTTTGTGTTTCTGTACAAATTTGAGGATTCCTTTTTCTGTATCTGTGAAGAATTTCTGGTATTTTAATAGTAATTGCATTTAATCAGCATAATGCTTTGAGTAGTATGGATATGTTAACAACAGGCTTCCAATGTTCAATTTATGAACATGAATATATTTCATTTTTTGTAGCCTATTCAGTTTTTTTCAGCAGTGCTTTGTGATTTTTCACCATAGATGGATCATTTCTTTGGTTAAATTTATTCATAGATATTTTATTTTCATAGCTATTGTGAATGGGATTATTTTCTTGATTTCTTTTGCATCAATTTAATTATTGGTATTTTTAAAAGTTACTGTTTTTTGTATCTTGATTTTGTAATCTGATTTTTTTCAGATCTGATTTTGGTCTTGCAATCTTATTGAATTCATTTAGTAGCTTTAACCATTTCTGGTGGAATCTTTGGGCTTATCTAAAAACATTTGTAGCCATCTGCAAATAGGGATAATTTAACCTCCTCTTTTTCTGTTTGTATTTCTGTCTCTCTTTTGTATTAGTGCCCTAAGACTTCTAATGCTATTGTATTAGTTAGGTTTTTCTGAGGATCAGAACCAATAGAAAATATATGTATAATTATGCCAGTGTATTAGGTAGCTTTACAGGATCAGAGGCAGGAGGGTCCACAGTGGTGTCTGTTCTTTGGAGACCTGGGGATCCAGGAATTTCTCAGCTCAACAAGATGGAAGCCATAGAACTAAAGGGTCAGGAATGTAGCAACAGTCCAAGGTTAAAGGTAAGGAAGCTCGCCAGAAGTCCCTAGTGGAAGTCCAAGTCGGAAGACAGAGAAACTGGAGACTTGGAGATGGATGGTGAAGACCTCAGAGTGAAGGATACATCGCACAAGACTGGATCTCTTCAAAACGGGAACACTTTCTTTTTCATTCCCTTTTTGACTCTGTCCAGGCCTCAATCCTATTGGTTGGTGTCACCCACACCTGTGGCACACCCTCCCTCCTCAGCTTACTGACCTGCATGCTGGTCATCCAGACCCACTCGGAACTGTGCTTTCTTAATCTGCTAGGCATTTCTTACTGCAGTCAGGTTGACGTATCTCAATTAACATTCACAACCCTATCGAATCGGAATGGAGGAAATAGGCATCTTTCACATGCCCCTGATTTGAGGGAGACAATTTTAACTTTTCTCCATTCAGCACAATATAGGCCTGGGCTTGTCAAATACAGATGTTAATATGCTGAGAAGGAAGGATAGGATGTTGAATTTTATTGTGCCTTCTCTATATCCACTGAGGTGATCATATGGTTTCTATTCCTTATTATGCTGATGTGACTTATTAGTTAGCAAATGTTGAGCTATCTGTGCATACCTGGATAATTAACATTTGATCATGGTGCATAATTTTTATGTGCTGTCATGTTTGATTTGCTGTATTTTGTTTATTGAAAATATTGATCTATAGTTTCCCTTTTTATTATGCTTTTATCCGGGTTTAGTATCAGGGAAACGCTGGCCTTATAGAGTGATTTTGGAAGGGTTCCTACTTTTTCAATACTTTTGGATAGTTTGCAAAGAATTGAGATTAGTTCTCCACAAGTATGGTAAAATTCAGAAGCAAATTTACCAGGTCCTAGGTTTTTCTTTTTGGAGACTTTTTATTACTAATTCTTGTTACTTGTTATTGGTCTGTTGTTTTTCTGTGTCCTCATAGTTCTATTTCTATAAATTATATGTGTCCAGAAATTTATCCACTTATTCCATGTTTTATAATTTTTTCATATTCTTTTTTCAGTATTGTTCCTAATGATTCTTTGCATTTTTGTGGTATTAGTTGTAAAACCTACACTATATTTTTTAATTTCATTTCTTTAGTTCTTTACCTTCAGAATTTCTGAATTATTTTTATGGTTTGTCTTTGCTGAATTTCTTACACCTATCGTGAATTATTTTTCTAATTTCATTAGTCTATCTTCTCATTAAGTTACTTAAAATAAATCTTTTGAATTATTTGTCAGGAAACTTGTCAATTCCCTTTTCTTTAAGGTCTGTTTCTAAGTTATGTGTTCCTTCAGAGGAGTCATGTTACCATGTTTTATTCCTGCTGTCTGTGCAGGAAGTTCTCAGGAATGTGGGAAGGTGGGTATGGTCTCAAATGGCTCTGTGCTACAAGAGCCTGGGTGGAAGAGGTGCAGCATGGGCTGGGCTCCTTCTCCAAGGTGGTGTGGTGATGTGGTCACCTGAGCTCCGCACAGTGAGCTCAGGTTTTGTGATGGCTGCATGAAGGCTCTCTTGTGTCACTCCATTAGTTTTTGTGCATCCGGCAGGTCAGGTGCCTTTATCAATTTTGTGGTGTAGCACTCACAGTAAAAGACTCGCTGCAGATGATATGTCAGAGGGTGTTGGTTGGATATGCTTTGTTGGCTTTTATTCCAAGCTGGCACTTTAATGTAGTAACCAGGTAGCTTTGTTTACCTGTAGTCGATGTTGGTGATGTCTGTGGGTGACTCGGTGGCCTAGACTATAGGGTTTGTAGGACTGCATAAGCTAGGATGGGACTCCCTTAGGTGGGGCAGTCTGCGGAGCAGCTCTAGGCACAGTGTAATTGGCACTGTGGGGGGACACTCATCAGTTTCCACAGGTCATTTGGTGCCCCTGATGGTGAGGTACAACACGTCCAGAGGTGGTATAGCATGCCTGTTAAGGTCTCAAGGAAACACAAGGACTGAGCTGCACCATTCAGTCCAGACAAGTTTCTTGTCAATGCCTGAGGGCCGTATGGGTAATTTTGCAGGTACTTCAGGGTCTGACCTACGCAAGGAGCTCTGTCCTGCTGCTTCCTGGGGCTGAACATCAATGGGCTGGGCTGAGCAACACCCTTTCTGGACCTCAGTAGGCTGGGTTTCTGAAAATGGATTACTCAGTTGCTTCTTGGGGCTATAGGAGGGTAGGTAGGGCCTCTGTGTTGCTTCCAGAGGGACTTTAGTGGGATGAACTACTCAGGAAAGCTACTCAGATGCTTTCCTGGGCTGCTGTGGGCTGAAGCTCTCAGGGCTAGTTGCTTGGTTGCTTCATGGGGCTTAGGATGCATGGGCCAGGCTCTGTGAGTAGGCAGGAGGGCCACTTGAGTACTCCTGGCCACCTGCCAAAGGTGGGTGAGCAAGGCCACTGACTCTTTTTTGGGCAGTGATATCCTTATGCTTGACTATTTTCTGGGATCCTCTGGGTAGTCTACTTAGCAGGTTCCGGGTACATGGGAAGCTGGGTGGGTCTCAAAATGGCTCTGTGCTATGATAGCCTGGGTGGAGGAGGCACAAGGTGGGTGGAGCTCTTTCTGCAGGGCAGTGTAGTGATGTGGTCACCTAAACTCATCCGAAGTGGGCCTTAAAGGCTGCATGATTCTTCAGCAGTAAGTGCCTTGGGTGTCTGTGATGTGAGTGGGAACATTCAGAGCCCTTCAGCCTTCCCCTTCACACCAGGAAAAGTCCTTCTTGGGTCACAGTGGATCTCTACAGAGGAATGTTAGGCACCGTGTGCACAGATCCTTCTTTACTGAGCCACCATGCATTTCTGTGTCCTATGAGGTCTCTGTCACATCTCCACTGTGCTCTGATGTTCTGCCTCGGACACTCCACTGAAACAGCTGCTGTTTTTCTTTCTCTGGGATCTCTGTTGTGGAGGAAAGCATGTCAGGAATTCACACCCAGCCATTTTGCTGATGCCATTATCTTGGAAACTATTTTACCAGAAATTCATAGCTGATGAAGATGAGTGTGTATAAAACGTAGTCATGATCTCCTTAGCAACTGAGGAAAAGTGGGAAACATTACTCTTTTTGAAAAAATCATTGTTTATTGGTTCCTTTAGGTATACAATGTGGTGACAGTCATTGGGAATTTGTACCTTCACATGCTGTATCTTGGTTCTTATTTTTCCCCCATTCCCCTGCCCTCCCCTCCATCCCTCCTAATTTACAAAGACTTTGTTTCCATTTTTTTCCTCTTCTCATATTTATTCCTTTCCTTCACCTGCCCCTCTCACTTTTCCTTCCCCTTTGGCCTTATTTTCCTATTCCATATTATCTATTATACATTTTGATCCTGATTTGCACTTTTGGTATTTACTCAAGTGTGTCTTACTTCACTTAAGAGTATGTCCTCAATGTACATCCATTTAGCTATAAATGTCTCTAGTTTCTTGTTCTTTATGGCTGAGTAGTACTCCATTTTATAAAACAAAAAGCCAAAAATCTTTATCCAGTCTCCAATTGATTGGCAATTGAGCTGTTTTCAAATTTTAGCTATTACTAACTGTGCTGTTATATACATGGGTGAGCATATATCATTGTGGTATGATTCTTTTAATTCTTTTGGGAAGATACCCAGCAGCAGGATAGCTGGGTCAAATGGGACCTCTAATCCTAGTTTGAGGTATCTCCATACTGAGAGGAACATTGTTCTTAATATTTGCTAGAGCCTGGAGTTCTGTGAGGCATTTGAGATATAGTTCATGGCACAGACTAAGTGAATCAAATGCTGTGACAGCCTGCTTTGAAACAAGGGTATTGAAGTATCCTTCGTATGAGTCTACTTTATGGATTTGACCTTGATGAAACCAAAGACTTGAAAGAGAAAACCTCTGATGCGGGCTGAGCCCAGACAGTGGACAGAATGACATGGGCAGGTGTGCAGATTCCTCAGGAGAAATGCCAGCTGAAAAAAGATTACTGGGAGAGGGGTTGAGGGGTAGCTGAGGAGGCTGGGGAAGATCCCACTTCACAAAACCCTGCATTTCCATGTGAAACAGAATACACACACCTCCCCATCCTATTAAAGCCCTTTGGGGGCTTCCCATTGTATTTGTAGCCAAGCCTGAAGTCCTTCAAGGTTTTTCATGATCTAGCCTTGGCCCCTTTGCAGTCACAGGTCCCTGAACTAGCACTGCACTCCCACCAGGCACCTCTTCCAAGATCTCACATGCACAGAGAGCTTCTCAATGATTCTTCTCCCACCCAAAGTGCTCTCCTGTGCTCTTCTCTCCTTGCCCCTAAGTACATGTCATTTTACACATTCTCTCTGCAGAGACCACTTGAACTTCTACCTGACCCAGCAATATTAAATCATGTCTGCTATTCTTTTCCTTCACAGCAGTTGTAACAACCTATTTGTGCTTTTATTCATTTAAAATCTTGTAATGTGCATATGTATTACAAACATATTTTCTTTTCTTTTTTTTTTTTTTTTCTTTTGGTGCTGGAATCACTGAGCCCAGGACCTTGCACTTGCGAGGCAGGCAGTAGAACCATCAAATGAATATTTTCTATTTATTTCTCCTGAAAGCACTTAAAGGCACTTCTGGAACCCAGATCCTGATTTCTTCATCTTCCATCAAAAGCAACCAAGGCTCTCTGGAGAAGTGACTGATTTTAGGGCAGGGGCAGGACAACACAACATAAGTCTGGAGTATCTTGTAGTGACAGAAAACAAGTAAGGGCTTGAAAAACTAGAGACATGTGAAAAGGACGCAATGATTAACCCAAAAAAGGAGGCAGACGATGTCCCATAAGAACCGTGTAGCAGTAGTGTTCCATGACTAGGAGATGGGAGGAAGCTTGGTCTTCTCGTCTGTAGAACAGGGACATTATTTACTTGCAAGACTACAAAGATGAAGTAAAATAAGCAACATTCCCAGAACATAATTTGCTTTCTTGAAAAGTATTGCTGTTAGTGAGTATAAAGTGAAGGTTAAGAACTTCAGTCAGACATCCATTGATATCTTGGGCAAGATATTTCAGGTGTCGGGTTCATTTTCTCAACTACAAAACAGATGCAATCGTACTTAACCATTTAGGCTTGTAGCGGAGATGAAATGGATACAGATTTAGTCAGGGCCTATCCATGGTGAGATTTTACCTAGTATTAGCTACTGTTGTTAGTCCATGTGCTTCCTATAAATACATGGACTGCCACTTTTTTTCCCCATTTGATTAGTATATGTTTTTTATCCATAATATTTATTATATTTGTCTTGGGGAATTTATACAAACATATGTATATGATCTCTTGATCATTGTTGATCCCCCCCTTTCCCCTCCTACCCTTTATCCCTTGCCTTGATATTCTAGAAAGCCAGAGTGATGTTTAAAATATGGTATTGTAGGGAGAGTGGCTTCTCAGGTGGGATTAGATGAGGGATGGGGCCCCTTCACATCTCAGCAAGCAGCAGACAGCAGAGCTGCCAGCCAGGGTTCTGACACCCGCTTCTGTGTAGCTACACTGCTCCGCCAACCCCTCTCTAAGTAGCTTACTTTTCCCTGCCTCAAGCAAACAAACAAGAAAATTCCCTGGTCCACTCACTTACTGTGGCCCCTGGCAATAAGTTTAGTAACTCATCAAGTGCAGACCTTCAAGGGGGTGGAGACGGACCTCTACCCCATAAAACAGTACCTCTGCCCCAGATTTATGTCATCTCAGCTCTGAGTACCCCCACTCCTTCCCCAGGGTGGCATGTACCACTTCTTGCAGTACCTGCAATAAACTTTTTGCTTTGCCCTGGCCTGCTCTGACTCCTCCTCTTCCTACATGGGAGAGCGAGGCAGACCCTGGAAGGGACCCCTGGTCCCCAGACCCACCCGATGGAACAGAAATTTATAACACACTGAGTTAAATGTTCATATAAATGCAAAAGAGTTGTGGGGAGAGTAAAATAGTAAGAGAAGGCCTAAAAGGGTAAGAGGCCGTTATGTCACTGTGCGCTTACAGTCATAAAGGAGTCCTGCAAGCACTGCCTTACCAACTCAGCCACCTCTATAACAATGTCAACATTGTATTTACAGCTTTTTCCTGTAGATTTTATAAGTTTCCAGAGTTTCTTTGTAAATTCCTCTACTATAAAAGGGCCAAATATATGCTCTCCAAATAAATAGCAGGAAACCTATTAAAGTGTTTGTTGTGAGAAGACCAGCACTGAAACACGTGCTTGAATGCGTAGAGCACAGTGTTTCTCAGCTTCGTAGCACACCTGTGTGGAAACATTAAGGTGCATGTTTTCGAAATTATACTGTGGGAATTACTATGTAGAGATAAAAAAGAAAATGCATGTATGCTCTTAAAATAACTCTATGGACAATTTCTTCAAATACTTTTTAATGGCAACAAGGCTTTATCTTTTAGCATGTGTTGCATCTTCTTTTGGAAGCACTTAAGTAAATAGACCAAAAATCTTACAAGTATGTTGCCAAAAGGATGATATTAAAATTTCTATACAAGACTGGAATTTAAATTAGCACTTTATTGCAGCCTGGAGTGTTAGCAACTGCATGCGTTGCAAAATAGCTAATTTACTTATATTATTCCTTGCTATTGATTGATCTCAAGGAAAGAGATTTTCACCCTTTGCAGTTAAAGACATGATAAAAGTTAACAGTTTCCCATGTTGTATGTCTGTGTGTGGTTTAGGGTCAGGTGTGTACAAGGAGGGAGTGTGGGGTAGGGGAGGTAATCCTCAGCCTGCTGTGTATGACTGGAGAGTTTCTGGCTTGAAGCACAGCATGGAGAGGGGGTACTTAAAAATCGAATAGATGGAAATACTAGATTTAAAAAGATCATTAAAAAATACAATTGCATTATTACTTAGTATTCTACACTTGCTATCTTGATAGTTTCACCCACGGTGCTTTTGGAACTACAATTTAATTTAACTGAAAGTGTTACCTGTCAGTTGGTCCTAGACTCCCCCAGCATGCAGGCTCTTTGTATCCTGAACAAAGAATTGGCAGGCCACACAGGAGTAATAAGAAAAGCAAAGATTTATGAAAGGGGAAGTACACTCCACAGAGTAGGACTGGGCTACTGAGAAAACTCAAAAGTCAGACTGACTCCCAGGCCCCTCCTTTCTGATCAGACTGTACACTGGGGAGAGTTTCAAACAAGTAGCGCCCAGAAATGGCCACTGCTGTAACCTAAGTCCACCCTCGAGAACAGAGGGCAAGCAGAGTAGAGATGGCAGCTGCAGTGAGTTCCAGGGTTGCCTTCTCTTCTGTTTTCCTGGAATTTTCTAGAATTGGGGGGGTGGCAACTAAATGGGCTTCTTTTCAGTCAACTGTGAGTCTCTATCTCCATGGCAGGGGAACAGATTGTGGACTTACAGGGGGCTCCATGGAATGAGCATTACTGCCCGAGCCTGGCAGGGGCATCAAAATCACATTGCTGATGGTGTTATGCTGTTGACCTCAGTTATTCTAAAGCAGTTAGGAAATGTGTCCCCGGGCTCATGCCAGACATCCAGGAAGTGTGCTAAGGGGGAGAGTTTACCTTTTAGGCTCATGTTAAGAAAATGTGGTGAGAACAAGACGTTCTTGCAGTCTCCAAAAGCCAGAAAGCATCATGTTTAGTGTGAGCCTATGTCCAAGATGTCTCTCACAGTATTTGCTGCCTGAAAACAATTTAATTTAATTGAAAA
Organism: Fukomys damarensis; assembly: GCF_012274545.1. Lineage (NCBI taxonomy): Eukaryota > Metazoa > Chordata > Mammalia > Rodentia > Bathyergidae > Fukomys > Fukomys damarensis. The sequence goes on along the minus strand of NW_022900935.1, from coordinate 36,823,933 downwards.
GTTCTTATATTTCCAAATAGAGGTCTTTCTTGATCCTATTTAAAAATTATAATATTCATCTATAAGACAATCATTGATATTACTCTGAGGCCATACTCTTAAGTGAAATAAATAGGACACACACATAAATTCTGAATAGTTTCTCTGGTGTGAGAAACTGAAAGTGTAAATAAGGATCAAGATGTATAATAGATAACGTGGAACAGGAAGAAAAGGTCCAAAGGGGAAGGGGGAGTAGAATGGAAAGGAAAAGGAATAAATATGAGAAAAGGAAAAGACAGAAACAAAGTCTTTGTAAATAGGGAGTGGTGGAGGGGTTGAAGCAAGGGCAGGGGAATGGGAAAAAAAATAAGAACCAAGGTATATCATGTAAAGGTACAAGATCCCAATAATGAATGTAACTGTACGGTATACCTACAAGGCACCAATGAACTTAGTGCAAAAAAGACAATCTTCAATATATTAGTAAATACCATTTTGCTTTACATTAGAAAAAAACAACCAAATTCATAGATACTAGCCAATTATTTGCTGAATACACTTTCTATTAAGACAACATGAAAGGAACACATTCACAGGACTCAAGGGAGAACATTATGAGCTTTTGGTTAGGATTCAAATTGCTGTGATGGTTCCAATGAGTACTATGAAATGCTCTGATCAAAACCTGGGAGATGCTTGTTTCTCTCTCCGAGATTCACAGGCATACGGACATTCTATTATGAGATTATTTATAATGGTATCTATAGTAACATGGTGGGGATCAAAATCAGGGCCTCATGAATGCCAGGCAAGTGCTCTATCACTGAGCTACACCCCACCCCAACAACAAAACTTATGTAGCTCTGGGTTTCTCACTTAGACAACCATGGATCTTTCCTCAGTAGAAGTTAGTGTTATTCTTCAAAATGCTATAGATTGCCCACACAGCAGCTGTTCCTTCTCTCTCATGGCAAAGCCATGATTTCACTGGCACAGGTGTATGCCCAGTCATAGGGAATGAACCTTGATCTTTACATGCAAATCGCAGCATCCTACTGGCAGGCATGCAGTGCAGAATCTAGCCGATGCTACCTACAGGAAGGCTGCTAGGAGGATGTGCTTGATTAAAGGATGCTATGGGGTTCTTAGGCTTTGATGCTGTAGCACTTGTGGCTAAATACCATTCCCACTGACAAACATTCTCTCAGAAAGGTGTGATAAAATCAAAGACTGCCTTTCAGGCTTCTTGTGACAGTGAGGGCTCAATACATGCCTGTTGGGAAAGCCAGTATGATAGAGTCACTCAGGGCTGGGATCAGTTTTAGCTTAGCTAGGAGATTTGCCCCAAGCAAGCTAAGCCACAGGTTCTGCTCATGGCAAATTGACCCTTGGTAAGGGGAAAGGTGGACTTAGTAGTCTGAGGTATCATAGTTGATGATAGTTGTGAGATACGCCAGTTAGGACAGGATAGATTATGCAAAGAAACTTGAAATCTCAGAGGTTTCAACAGCAAGGTAGTGTATATCACTCTGGTTCCATGTAGGTTGGTGAGAGCTCTGCTCAGTCACCCTTTACCAGGCACCCAGGCCAAGGAGGATCCTCAACTAGATTTCTACTGGCTGTTGTGCAAGAGAAAAGAGAGTTCTGAGGATTCTTACACTGACTGTCAAAGTCTTAGCCTGAAATAGCTCATTAAACAGAAGTGGCGAAAAGATCTCTGAACCACAAATTGGCCAAAGAATGAAAGGCCAGCACTATCACCATTGGTGGCAAGCTAGAGAATGGGAGAAGAGCACTGGTAAGAGCTGCATAATGGATCAGGGTCCCCTCTGTGCAGACTTTCTCACGTCATCTACCCCAGCAGGGAAACTGGAGGGCAAATCGTATACTCGCTGCCATTCTGTTTGCCAATTAGAATCCTGTTTGCAAAACTTAGGCAGATAAGCCTCCCTTATGGCCTAACTTCGGACGGGTTTCGTAGGCCAGTTGGAGTAAGTCAGAGTAGCAGGAAAGAGCATTTAACCTGTATTCGAAGGTGAGCCAAGTTTCTCCCCGGCGAGACAGTTCAAAAGTCAGACTTGAAGGCAGCAGAAGCTGGAAATGAGACAATGGCTGCAAGCCCAGCAGGGCTGGGGGTTGGACGAAATGCTATGTGAGGATTGCACTCTGACCAGTGGCTTGGGAATGGTGCAATGAACCATGGGAAAGGAGTCAATATTTATCTTCTTCTGTGCTTAGTGTAAGGACAGGGTGGCAATTTCAAGGACTCAAGCAAAATTAGGCAAACATGTTTGTGTGTAGGGGAGAAGGCTGTGATTTGGTGAGGGCCCCAAGGGCTTAGTGGATAGTGACAGACTAACTCTAGAGCCACGATAGGAAGGGCTGGGGCTGGTATGAACTAGATAGACACTGCCTGACTCAGCCTGGGTCAGCTCCAGTGTGGGATAGAGCCGAGTCTGCAAGACTACACTTCCGGGGCCTGCAGCTTCAGAGTTCAGAAAAGCAGGGCTAGCCATGTCCCAGCATTTATTTCCAAGGAGACTTCCTGGCTCACCTCCAACACCAGCGACCCTGGACTGCCCACTGCATCCCTCAGCTGCCACGTCACCCAGTGCCTGTGTAAGGCTTCTGTGGGTGTTAGTGCTCTGTCCTAAGTCTGACGCTTACCCCTTTATGCTTGACAGATAGTCTTATTTCTTTGGGGCCAAGACAAATACCAGGCTCTTAAAGGAAGAGAGATTTATTTTGGCCCATGTTTCAGACGTTCCAGTCCATGTTTGGCAGTCTCAAACACAGACACTGTGTGGAGGAAAGGTGTTGTGCTTTGTGTCTAGGTGTCCCCCAAAGCCTCCTGCAGTCATCAGTGGAGCTTTTCAGAGGTGACTGGATCTGGAGTGACACTGGGACCGATTCATGGTGTAAAGCTAGGATTAGGGTTTGAGTGCAACCCGCCCTAAGGGCTGGTAGCCTGGATAAGATGGTAGCCTGGAACAGAAAGAGGCATGTTGCTTGTCACTGCTGCTGCTTGTCCTCTGCTCTGCGATGTTCCTCTGCCATGCCATTCTGCCTTGAAGCTGGCCAGTTATGGCCCAACGCATCTACAAGCCATGAGCCTAAATAAACCTTTCCTCCTTTATTTTGTGGTGTCAGGTGTTTTGTCTCAGCAAGAAGAAAAGTACTTAAGACAAAGGGTCTAAGCAGAGGAAAGGTGCTCACTAAAGGCAGTGAAGGAGAAAGGAGATCTCTCCTGGCAGGGTTACACCATCAGTGACCCAACCCTTCTAACTGGGCCTCACCTCCTAACAGCACATTCAGGTACAGCCCACACATCCAGTCACCTCTCAAAAGTGCAATTTCTGAGTGCATGAGAGTTTGGGGTTCATTTTTTTTTCTGATACTGAGAATAGAGCTCAGGACTTTGCACTTGCAAGGCTAGCATGGAGCCACTGAGCTAAATCCCCATTCTTGATCTAAACCACAACACAGGGATACCCTAGCACTCTTGACATAGGAAGGGTTGGTTGTTAATGTAGCATGGACATTTTACCTATAGAAAATGGATATAAAGTTGTCTCATTTGACTGGGAACTATGCCTGCAGGATTTTATAAAACAAATATGGATTGGTCCAGGAGACAAACATATCTGTAGTATTTCTGCTTTATGTCAGGCACTTCACATTTCATCTCACTGACTCCTCACATTAGCCACGAGGCAGATTTTCTTTCTTCCCACTTTATAGATATGATAGGGAAATTATCAAATTAACTGGCTTGTGTGAATTCACATACCTTGCAGATTAGTAAGGAGTGAGGCTGTGATTCGAAGGCAAGAGGTAATGATTCACGACCTAAGGCTTTCTCACTTTACCTCTGCTTGCCAGTGGAAAGAACACAATACTCTGATCCTTCAGTAAGCATCAGAAAGGGTCCCCTGGATATTTATACCTGTTAACAAGGGGAAGTACAGAAGAGAGAGCAGCGAGCGAATAATCATTCTCTGTTGCACAAATAAGGGAACTGAATTATTTCAGGAGAAGCTGCAAAATGCTCTTGCATCCGTGCCCCAGATGCTCGATCTTGGGCTAGTTACTAAGACTCTTGGAGTTCTGATTGCTGCAAGTGGGCTGGCTTTGTGAGCCTGCCTCTCCCGCGTCCAAGGAGGCATAGAAGAGAATGGAAATTGAGTGAGGATGGGTGCTGCAGAGATAAACTCCAGGGGAAGACGTCATCTGGGCATGACTGTGCCCACATAATAGACGCTAATGAGTAGAACATTTGCAATTCAACCGTGCCTTAAAACTGTAGAGGAGGGAGGTAGGTTTGCTTTTGATTTTAATAAGGAAATATTTCTAATTAAGGCTTAAGGCATGACTTAAGCAAATAAAATTTATTAGGTCTTTAGAAACATTTATGCAAATAGTAATTGGAAATGATCTTCAATGCATAAAAGGAATTGAGCATATAATTAATGGGCCAGTTAAGGCTACATTGAAGAGCCTGGATTTATTAGCTGAAGTCTTTGTTTTTACTGAAGTTACTTTAGCAGTACCAGTTTAATAGACTTTTCAAATACTCAGACTATTCCTGGGGGAAGAGTGAGAAGCATCCTTTTTAAAAATGTACTTTTCTTTTTATGTTCTCCTTCTAGAAATCACAAAAGAAAGCTTTGTATTTCAGCTTCCCTCCTACCGCTGTCGGTGGCAGTTAAGCATCTTCGTGGAGACATGCAGTAGCACACAGGGTCTTCCATAACTCAGCAGTGACCCACTGTCAGCATAATTATATCACGCATCTCTGCTCAGTCATTAGTTTCTCATTTAGCAATAATGTCCTTCATTTTAAATTCTTTGATGGTAATTATTTGTAACTATGCCCTGGATTCTAAGTATATTTGTATGCAGCCCTGGTGAACACTGGGTATTTCTGGACTAGGACGTAACTGGTTTGCCATGAAGCAGTATGCAGGAAATGATTTTGTAACAGCATGAAAGTCTGCACGGCTTTTGAGCTTGGACTAAAAACCAAACTGAAGTTGTACGGTTATTTGTGTCTGTGTCTGTGTGCAAAATGGAAAAGCACAAGCAAGTCATTAGGTATGGAGTACGATTTTTGTAACACATTAACAATCGAACCACATTTTAAAGTTTTTCACACTTGCTTAAATTAAGGCACATTAAAATATGCATAGAATGTCTGACCTCAAAGGGAGATTCTGAGATATTTTAGTTCTGCTAATCTTCTTTTTGCAGAAACATGTCTGGAGTTTGTGTAAAGTATTTACCTGTTTATTGAACATTTATTATTTGCCAGGAACTGTTTAGGTACGAAGTATACAAACCCTAAGAATTTGTGCTTCTCAGAAACTCGTAGACCAGTGGCTAAAGTACAGAAAAATAAACAGGATGATTTGACTATCCTCAGTCCAGTGAGAAGTAGCAGATCCAGTTATCTTTAAAGCCTAACTGGAAACTTGTTACCCTCTTGTACTCCTTTAGTACCTGTCAAAGCAGGGTTTCCAGGGAAGTCTTTACTGGAGCCCTTGAGGTCCCCAATTCAAATAGCAACAGTGTGACTATGTTCTAAACCAGCCTAGGTGAACCTTTTAGAGACTGAGTGCCCAAACTGCAACCCAAACCCACTTATTTATTGCAAAGTGCCCACTCGGCAATTAAACCTGAATATCCAATGTTCAGCTGCTGGGGCAACGTGGGAGTGACTTGGTTTGGGTGCTGATCAGCAGGGAGGGCTCTGTTCGCCAGCACTGCTCTAAATATATTGCAAGAGGGCACCCTTTTTCGCAGGACATTTGGACTCCAGCCTAACCCTGGGTATCTCTGCACCTCTGGGACCTGCCACACTTACTGTCACCCTCGTTTTTTCTTCCTCATTTCCTTCCCCTGGCATTCGTCCTCTTTGGCCCTTCTGAAAGCTGCATTTATGATGCATAGTAGAAAACTACAGTGAATATCTAAATAAAAAAATTATAGTAAAAGCTACCTTGCTATTAACCCCTCCTGACGCTCTCCCTCATTTGGAACACACTCTCCCCATTATCCTGAAGCAGTGCTGTGCGTGCTCTTCCTTGAGTACTGTCTTGAGCTGTGTTACTGCGGCTGCCTTCATGTTCTGAACTGACTCAAAACGTACATCTTTTGTGAACATGTTGACTTTACAAAAAGAGTCACAAATCGAATGGTGCCAAGAGCTGGTAAACAAGGTGGATGAGGACTCGCTGCCACGTTGTACCAGCCCGCCTTTCTGTTGGGTGGCGCTCAGTCACTGCATTCTTTATCACAGCCCATAAAGACTGAAAACAGGAAAAAATAATAAATAAGACTCAAGGCAGGACTTCAGGAAGTGGCAAGGAGGATGGATAATTGTGTTTGAGGCTATGGTGATTATTTTGAGGGGATTAGTGGCAGGGTATCTTTTACTATGATAAATAAAAAATTAAACAGTCACTGTTTTTAAATCACACCTCATATATTTTTCACACATGGGAAGTAATTTCTGTTCAGTTAAAAACTTGTTTTGTGTTCCTTGGCAAAATGACTTGCTAAGCAAGGCTGGCTTCAACTTGAAAGAAGAGCTTTCAGTAGGCAACAAAATAAAAGCTCCAGGGCTGGGGATTTAGCTCAGTGGTGCTGCCGCCTACCTCACAAGTACAAGGACCTACTTCAATCCCCAGTACCAAAAAAATGAAACAAAACAAACAAAAAATTAAATTAAAATTCCATAAACCACTGCTCAGACTGTAGCTCTTTTTCATAAAACCTATTATGCCTTGCTAAGCGTGGTGTTGCACATCTGCAATCCCAGCATTTGGGAGGCTGAGGCAGGAGGATTGCCACAAGGTTGAGGCCAGCCTGGGCTACATAATGGGCTCAAGGCCAGCCTGAACTACATAGAGAGACCCTACTTCAAAGAGACAAACACCACCAATTTCGTCATTCAGTGACAAATGGCTATAGAAATCCACACAGAAATGAACATATTCCCAACCAGCTTCATAGTAGGGACCAGAATGCTTTTCTCAAGGATTAGCCTGGATAGGAGGCACAGAGACAGTTCTTTAGAAGTGGTATTAGCAGTGTAGTGAGCTGGTTCCCCCGAGGCACTGTCCTAGGTCTGCACCGCACAGCACACTCTGTTATGGAGGCAAAGACACAGGTAGCAGGACGAACCCCCTGACAGAGGGCGAGACAGAGGCTCACAGGGGAAGCAATGTGCCAAGGCCTTTCTGTGCTCTCCCTCCCATCTAGCTGCTTTCTTTATGGAGATGTCAAAAGCATCCTTGTGTTACCCCACTCCTCACCTCATTTGTGTGTGTTTTCTTTTTTCTATAAAGCAGCAAGAAGCCAAGGTCAGGTTTGGTTTGCATATGAGTAATTGCATATAACGTGCAGCATGCAGGCTGGTCACTCGCTGGGACCAATGAGCAGGAGAGGTGGGGCAGCTGGGCCACACCCAAGGCTTCACGCCTAGACAGAAGTGGGTTTCAATCCGATCTCCACGGCCACTATAATGACTCTGGCCGAGCCTTTTTGTCATTTCTGAACTTTAGCTGTCTCAACTGGATCGGGAGGTTAATGCTACCTATCATACAGTGTAACACTAAGGATTGAAGAGAACAAACAGGAAGGACTTTGCAAATAGTTGGTCTCTGTCTTTCCTAACCACACACAGCTACTGCATTCACTGACCCATTCTGTGAGCTGGCCCAGGCCTGACCCAGCTTCTGGGTCAGAACTCATTGGCTTTGGTCTTACGTCTTGCCCACACTCAGCCATCCTCTAGAATTCTCCCGTTTTCCACTCACCTGGCCCAAGCGCTGACTGGGGTCTAGGTTCCAAATGAACTGGGCTTCCTCCCGCTGCTGGGCCTGGTAGATCAGACGCACAGCCACACCCACTCTCACCCTGGGCCATCCTACAATACGGTACAGTGCTGTTACACAGCTGGCCTTCACAACCGCACAACTGTTTGTACTGTTATTATTCTGAGCATCTTCCAGGAGCCAGGACCTGTATCAAGGGGGGCACAGGCCAGGCAATGGAGCTGAATGCTTTATGTGTATTAATTCATATCATCCTCATCATAATCCTACAGCAGGTATTAATACTATATTTATGTAAAAATGAGGAAACTGAGACTCAAATGCCGGGGAAGGCTCAGTGTTCCAGTCACACAGCTAGTAAATCCAGAAGGGAGCTCCCAAGCCAGGGCTCATAGCCACCGCACCATTCTGCTTTTCCTCCCACCTGCCATCCCTGCTCCCCTTCCTTTTCTGCTTGATGTGCTCCACACAGTGCTCTCTTCCCTGAAGCGCCTCTCAGTGCACTGCGCTTGATTTACCTCTTTGCATCTCATTAGACTAGGAGCTCCCTGAGGGCCGGGACTGTGTTTTGTTTTATTCCCATTGCCCTGTGCTTAGCATAATACTGGGCACACAGAAAATACTCTAAAGGATGGTTGTTGACTGAGTTGTACGGGGTTTTCTTTTCTACTTGTTGAAGTTTCCTTGCATCCTCTGGCCTTACCCATTTGTGCTGTGACAGCTCTAGAATCAACATTAGTCACTAACTCCTGGGCCTGAGATGATGTGTGTGCACGTGTGTGCCTCTGTGCAGTGTGTGTTTGCTCTATCACCTGAAGCAACTGCAGTTTTCCAAACACTTGTCTACCTCAAATACTTTTAGCCGCGGGGCATCTGGAGGCTCATGATGGCCGGCTGCCCATCTGAAGTGACTTTTAATCACTCGGTCAAGACCTCGGCTTGCTTCTTCCCTGTGTAGTTAACATTCTTTTCTTCAAGTAACTAATGGACAGCGTGTGAAGAAATATTTAAAATCATGTGCATATCCAGGATTTCCTCCTGGATTCATCGATGATCCTCACCTGTGCCTCTCTTTAATGTGATGATGGCAAAATGATGATTCCGGACTTAAATGCATGTCTGATCCTAAGTGCATCCTGCCCAGGAAGAGAAACACCATAAAGGACCCAGAATAAACATTGGAGGTCCTACTTACAGAAGTGCGACACCATCTATTAATAGGTGTGAGTCTCCCCTGGATTGAATCGTCACCAAGGTCTAGTCCTATATGAGATCTGTTGTGGTTGATTTTGAGACTGGCCACCGAGGCTTCACACAGAAGAGAACCATACCATGGGAGCAGGATAGAGGCTTCCTTCCTCTCAGGAGGTGGGGCCTGGCTGGGGGAGACAGGTGCAGGGTTCGTGACCCGGAAGGGTGTTTCTGCCTCCCTGGCTCCTCCCTTCTCTCTCTGCTTCCTGGCTCCCATGGTGTGAGCAGCTTCTCCCACCAACACCTTCCACCATGCTGCTCATGTCTAGGAGCCAGGTGACCAGGAGCCGAAACAAACCCCTCTGAAGTTGCAAGTGCTGGATATCATGTCTCAGCGATGACACAGAGACAAGGGCACGTTCCTATGACCTTATGAGGAGCTTCTGGCACCACAGTAGCTCCTGCAGAGGAACTGCCGAGTAAATAATCGTGGTGTTAGAATATATAAAGAACTCAAAACAATCAGCCCCCCTAAATATAAAGACCTGATTCAAAAATAGCCATCTGAAATGAACAGACATTTCTCAGATGAAGAAGTACAAGCAGCATGTAAATATATGAAAAAATGCTCCACATCACTGGTCATTCGAGAGATGCAGATGAAAACAACACTGAATTCCAACAAGCAGCATAAATATATGAAAAAATGCTCCACATCACTGGTCATTCGAGAGATGCAGATGAAAACAACACTGAATTCCACCTCACCCCACAAACAATGGCTGCTATCAAGAAAGCAACCAATAACAAATGTTAGTGGGGTTATGGGGAGAAAGGAACCCTTCTCCATTGTTGGTGGGAGTGCAGACTGGTGTAACCACTACGGGAATCAACATGGAGATACCTCAAAGAGCTGGGACTAGAGGTTCCATTTGACCCAGTCATCCCTCTGCTGGGTATCTTTCCAAAAGAATCATACCACAGTGATACATGTGCACCAATGTTTATAGCGGCACAGTTTGTAATAACTCAAACTTGGAAACAGCCCATTTGCCCATCAGTTTGAGACTGGATAAAGAAGATGTGGTTTTTCTATAAAATGGAATACTACTCAGCCATAAAGAATGAGAAATTAGATTCATTCATAGGAAAATGGATACATATTGAGGATATAATCCTAAGTGAAATAAATAAGTCACACATATGCAAATACCAAATAGTTTCTCTGGTGTGAAAAACTAAAATAGTACTCAAGATCCTAATGGGATAATTAACAATGTGAAATAGGAAGAAAAGGGCTAAAGGTGTAGGGAAAGTGGGAAGGGTAGGGGAAAGGGAATAAGGGAAAAGGAAAAAAATGAAAATGAAAAGAAAGTATTTTTTAAATGGGGAGGGGAGCAGGGGGGTGAAGGGAGGGCAGGGACAAGGGGTAAAAATGAGAACCAAGAACTATCATGTAAAGGTACAAGATCCCAATGATGAATGTAACTGTACTGTATACCTAAAATGTACCAATAAACTCAATGAGGGAAAAAAAAAGAATCGTGGTATTTTGAAATGGAAGACTCTAGTTCTGGTTACATGTGTCTAAGTTCTTTTCTTTATTCGAAGACAATGCAGAAATAATGAAATGATACCTAAAAAGACTTGAATATCAGATGAAAGGCCAGAGGTCCCAAATACAGTGACAGAACCTTCCAGTGTCAGCACCTGCAATCCCTGTTCAGTCTCCATTCATGATCACTGAATATTCTTTCTGGTGTTCAACCAGCTTCCGGAATACTCGATATTTCCTGTCGTAATATCTGTGGGAGAAAGATAAACATGTTGAGCAATCTTAAGGCAAAACTGCCCTGTGGCTTCTCCTTCCACTTAGTTCTAATTATGCCCATACCTCCCGGGTTTTGAATGCTCACAGCCTCCTGGGTGTTGGGCTTGCATTCTTCCAACCTTCTATCTATAAGCTACCAGAAGGACTGTTAGCTCCATTTTCCAGGTAAGGGCACATATCCGAAAACTAGCAGAAGCAGGACTCAAACTCAGAACGGCCAGCCCTCAAACCCTCCACTATGCACTCAAGGGCCTGGGCTTAGTATAGACCTTTTCACACTCCCAGCTTCAATCTGTTTTTTTTTTTTTTTGAGTTTATTGGTACATTTAGGGATACAGTATAGTTACATTCATTGTTGGGATCATGTACCTTTACATGGCAAGTCTTGATTCTCATTTTTTTCCCCTTACCTCTGCCCTCCCTTCACCCCCTCCTCCCCTCCCCATCTACAAACACTTTATTTTCATCGATCTGTTTTTTTCCTCTGACTGGCACAGGTTACAACCAGAGTCTGACCAGGCACGAGACTGAACCTTTTAATCTCTCTTCTGGAGATCCTATGCCTAGAATTCCTCGGCAGACTGCTTTATCCAGGAGTAAAACCCCATGGAAATGGCACTTAGTGCCTTTCCTGTCTCTGGCCCTTCCCTATGGGCACCTTCCTGTCCCCTCCTGCTGACCCTTGATTTGAGACTCAAGAGAACTGCTGCTGTGCAAAAATCAGAGGGCAGAGCGGCTGGAACTGCTCTGGCATCAGAGTCCTGAAAGGCATACACAGCAGCCCAGACTAATGATGCTGGGTATTTTGCAGCTTTGTCCTGACTCCTCAGCTGGGAAGCTGACCGTGGGTGAGAGATGAAGCCAGTTTAGCCTGTGGGAGGTGTGGTGTAAACTTGTGTGTTAGGGCAGAGAGGTTAGAAGACTGACTTCAGTTCCACACAGGACTACTTCTCACACATTTCTCCCTTAGGCATTCTGGACGCACTCAGCCAGGATGGAGCCAAACTCAGAGCTGAGAGGGGCCAGGATCTGCATCCCAGTCTGGCCCACGACCAGCTGTGTGACCTCGGGCGTGGTACTGAATCTATCTGTGCCAGAATCTCCTCATCTGTAACAGGGGTAATTATAGGATCTCCTTCACCAGAATCGTGGTGTGAAGTAAGTGAAGCAATACAGGGAAAGAGTGCAGAACAACACTGACTTGTAGTAAGTGATCGAAGTACTAGGTGCTACTTTCAAATAACTCATATTTTAATGTTATCCGTCTAGCTACCTGTAGATACTGCAAAACCTACTCCAGGAGCCCTCAAATGGTTAATCATGTATCTATTTTTAGGGGCAGAGTCTTCTGCTTTTGCCGGTGCTCTTGGCAATAGAACGTTGAGTTATTCTTTCATTATATGAGATTGATTCCTGACACTGAAATCTCAAAACTGCTAGAAGGAGGCTAGAGGCAGAACGTGTCTCATACACTCAAAGATTTCCAGTTTTAAAAACTTTGCAGCAATTATTTTCACTGGCTTTACTCTTTATATAGGTGGACTCACACAGTATTTGAATTTTTGTGATATCTTATTTCACTTGACATAAACCTTAAGGTTCACTCACATTTAGAATTTCCTTTCTTTGTAAGGCTGAATAATCATCACTTTTTAAAGTTGAATAATAATAAGGCTGATACAAATATATCTATCATTGTTGCTCAAACATTAAAGCACCGAGGGACACCTGGGTTACTCTTATGGTTTAGCTACTGTCAACCATGCTGCTGTGGACATGAGGGTACAGATATCTCCAGACCTTGCCTTCAGTTCCTCTGTATATCTATCCAGGTGTAGAATTTCTGGGTCATCTGTTAGTTTTACCTTTAATTTTTTTAAAGAACTGCCATACCATAGTGCTCTCCACAGCAGCCCTGTCTCTTTGCTGCACACTTTCCAATTTCTTGCCATGACTGCCACACTCGTTATTCTGCTTGGTGGTGGCTGCTTTCGCAGTGCCATCTGGGTGTGAGAGCTGGCAGCTCACTGTAGCTCGGATTGGCCTGTGCCTTACAGCAGTGTTGAACAACCCGTCACATGCTTCTCCGCATGCATGTATCTTCACCCAAGTCCTTTAATCACTTTTGGATTGCATTACTAGGGAGCATTTTGTTCCTGAGTTTTATGAGCTCTTTATATAGTCGGGATAAGAATTCCTCATTAAATGTATGCTTTGCATATATTCTCTCCTATCCTTTGTGTGCCATTTTAATTTGTTGATAGCGTCTTCAGGGCACAACTTTAACACTTATTTTTAAGTGTCACATATTAACTTAGTAAGGGCCTAAGGATGAAATATGGGGTCATCCTAAACATTTGCTTATTGAGCTATCCCCATCAGATAAGGTCATATGTAGCCTTGGCTTTACAAATCATTTCAGTTCCCTGTCTTCTAAATTCTTCCCCACTCAGTCAGTTGCTTCTGTGAAGCAGACCCAAGTAAACTGTTTGTCCCACACAGTTAACGGGATCTGAAGGCAGGAATTTGAGGATCCCCCCGCCCCCTCCCAGCTCCCCACACCACATCCTAGCTGCAAATCTCGGCTCGCCGGCAGGTGGTGCTGCAGCACCGCGCATGCCTGCTCTTTCGTTTTTTGGGGACAGCCACCAACTGCCAGCAAGGAGTCAGATCCCTTCAAAAGCAGCACTCTGGGTTGGAAGAACTGAAAAACAGACTTCCCTCTAAAGTTCTGAAAGGGCCAGGAGCGAGTTACAGAATGATACTCGCTTGTTTCCTGTTTCAAGAAACAAGGGATACACGAGCCGCCCTCAGGGGAGCAGAGGTGACAGCAGCTCCCCGCCTGGTTTGAGCTCCCCGGAGGAAAGCCTCTGAGTTGACAGCGGCTCCACTTAGAGACCCAGAGGAAAATGGAAAAAAAAATGGATTACGTTTTCTGTGGACATTTCCAACTCTGTTAAAGAGCTTGGACTGGAGGTTCCATTTGACCCAGCCATCCCTCTGCTGGGTATCTTTCCAAGAGAACTAAAAGAATCATATCACAGAGAAGTATGTGCACCCATGTTTATAGTGGCACAGTTTGTAATAGCTAAATCTTGGAAACAGCCTATTTGCCCATCCGTTGGAAACTGGATAAAGAAGTTGTGGTTTTTCTATAAAATGGAATATTACTCAGCCATAAAGAACGAAAAAATAGATTCATTCATAGGAAAATGGATACATATTGAAGATATACTCCTAAGTGAAATAAATAAGTCACACATGTGTAAATACCAGATAGTTTCCCTGGTGTAAATAATCTGCAACAATGCATAAGATTCTAATAAGATTACTGACATTTAGAAATGGGAAGAAAGGAGCTAAAGGTGTAGGGAAGGTGGGATGTGTAGGGAAGAGTAAAAAGGGAAAAGAAAAAAATGTGAGAGAATGAAAAGATGAAAATAAAGTGTTTGTAGATGGGGAGGGGAGGAGGGGGTGAAGGGAGGGCAGAGGTAAGGGGAAAAAATGAGAATCAAGACTTGTCATGTAGAGGTACAAGATCCTAACAATGAATGTAACTGTACTGTATCCCTAAAATGTACCAATAAACTCAATTAAAGCTGAAAAAAAAAATCCTGAATGTGCTCGGTTGAACCCGTACCTCTGCCTGCCCCTTACGTGAGGTGGTGGGATTTGCTTTTATGTCTTAACCTCAAATACTTTCCTATATTACAAAGGCACTTGCACAATTGAAACCTTCATCTTCAGACTCGCTGCTGGTGACTTCATAGAGCTCTTCTCCATCTCTAAGTGGCTAGCTCAAAAGCCTGTCTGGCCTCTCATCTTCTAACCTTACCCCCCTAGGATGGACCCTCTAAGCAGAATTTTCTAAAATCTGCATTTTATCAGTGTGCTGCTAAAAATTTAGAATCCTGAGTTTTGTCTGTAGAACGAGGTTCAAGGTCGCTAGCACAGCCCTTGGTAAGCTGATCTTCTTCTGTCTCACATGCTGCCACCTCATCTCATGCTCTGTGCTTCGAAGTTATGTTTATGTGTGGGTTCCCACTTTCATAACTCCGCATGTGCTATTCCTTGTCTTGGCTGGAAGAGCCATTTCTTTTAAACATTAAACCTTAGCTGAGACTTAACTTGCTCCTAAAAGCTGTCTCTCACCCTATAGGGTCATGTTTCTTTTCTCTTTAGATTACTTTGTCACCTGGTAATACTTCTAATGCAAATACTTTGTTCCTGGCTGATCTATGTGCATAAACTGATTGTGTCTAATATTCCCCTCTAGAACCTGCCCCGGAGCTCAGCATAATGCCTTGAATGCAGCAGGGCCTCTATAAATCAATATTTTGATGAGCTGGACTTAAAACAAGGAGCAGGGTCATTTTGTAGCCCTCCATGCCAAACAATACAAAGGGTAAAAGAATGGACAGATGTTGTCCATTTGATGTGAGATATAAAAGATCTCCATTTTTTAGAGCAGAGAAGACCAGACTTGCTACCAGTGAGCCAGGGAAAACAGAACAAGGGCCTACGAGTTCAGCAGCTTGCACTGACCTCAGCTCTGGTCCCTACCTAGCTCTGAATCTTAAGCAAACAACAGTGACCTATCTCTCTGGGAATTAGTTTCCTCAACTACTCAATAAAAGGACAGGATTAAACTCCGAATTTATTCCAGATCTGTAGCAACATGCATATTTATGTTCTCAATCTCTAGTGCTGTGCATATAAAAAAATACAAACTTACGTTTTATCTTCATGGCTCGGGAACACAACTTTCCTAACTTTACTCATTCTTCGCATTGCCTCCTGTTAAATGGAAAACAACGCAGACAGCTGAGTTGCAAAGCCACAGCCAAAGACAGGCAAGAATTCACTTCCCTTTAAGATATTCTGTTAACTTATTTTTTTTGACTTATTTTTCTCTGGCAGTAAGAATGAAACCCTATGAATGGTTAAGGTTATGCCTGTGACCACACATCCTGAGTTTAATAAATAGCTGTTTTGAGCGCTTCAGGGTATACACTGCCCAGAAGACAAAACACTTCTGCGACTGCTTCCAGGCCTCAGATGGAGTAATTTCCCCTCCTCGTTCCCTGGACACTGGGGCACAAGAAGGAGCAGAATCAGCCCCTGAGTACGCTGGGTGCCTGACTTCAGATAACAGTAATTGGAGGGAAACCACTTGGTACCATTGCTTCAGGATGAATTCGTTACAGTCTCTTCTTTTTGCCTTCAGCTTTTGTCCCAGCAGTGTCTGAGGTTATGAGTACAGACATGAGACCTCTGTGCTGAGTCTGACTGACCCAGACTCCGGAATGTGACTCCAGGGATTCTTGTCTTTACCTTGGGGCCCCAGGCAGATGACATGTTACAGCATCTAGGAGAACAGAGCATGCTGTGTACTGCATCAAGACTGAACATAGATTGTCCTGGCTCCATTTGGGTTAGGTTTTCTTGGCAGTCTGCCTATGAATGTTAAGGCCATGAGACAGGCGGAATGGAGTGTACCCGGACTTTGGAGTCCAGCAGTCCAGTCTTACTAGGGAAGATTGTAAGCAATAGTACAACAAAACTCAGCAGAATCGCCCATGCTTTAGGAACGGCTATTGATCTCTTGTTTTTAAGGGCATAGTCATCCTGGGGTCGCATGTGCAACTTTTTATGCCACCCATTTATTAACTACTCACTTTGTACCAGACACTGCTAGGGATGCAGATTTGTCGAAGACATGCTTTTTGCCCTGGAGAAACTTAGATAATTGGTGTGGGGGGGTATGTGAAAAGCTGATTACCATCCAAGGTGTGAGAACCCCTTGGGTAGTTTCAAAATGTAGGTACACGCTCCCTAGAGCTCCTCTGCCTCCTTCCAGGGCACAGTGGCTGAACTGCACATGAGCAGCCACCTTTTGATCCCCCAAGTGTGGACTGGTTTATGTGCTCCTTATTTTCCCTCTTCTCTCCTGGCCCTAATCAAAATGTATGCCACACAAGGGCAGAGATGTGCTGTGTCTGCGTACTGCTGAATCTTGCATCTAGACCATTCAAAAAGCATTGAGAACCTTTCGTACACCAAGCACAACATTGAATACCCACAGAGGCAGGTGAGGAACACTGTTTGGGCCTTTCACTAAGATGATCACTAGAGAACCGAAAAGATGTTTCTTCTGATCTTCTTTTCAATAACTGTGTAAGGGGTAGGAAGTGCGATAGCTTTTTCATCTGCCAAATTACACAGATTTCCACTCCTCCTGGGA
The DNA here is from genome assembly GCF_012274545.1 of Fukomys damarensis. NCBI lineage: Eukaryota > Metazoa > Chordata > Mammalia > Rodentia > Bathyergidae > Fukomys > Fukomys damarensis. The sequence goes on along the minus strand of NW_022900935.1, from coordinate 36,806,847 downwards.
AGTAGTAGCCACTTCTCCCCAAGAAAGGTAGGAACATGCAGAATTAGTTATCTGTTTCCTACGGTCACTGAGCGGTGAGAAAGAGGTGTTTCGAGGTGCGAGATGTGAACAATAGCAAAGCGCACTGATTGCAGGAAGAAATGGCGGCCTTGAGTAGAGAGATTTGCTTTTCAAATGATGAGACGTTACTGGTAAGCGAGATAAAACAAGAAAGATAAAACAAGTACAGAGGGTTATCTGGAGCCAACTGCCAAGGGGCAAACAGGCAAACCCGTCTCATGGAGCTTGCTTCAGCTTCACTCAGGGCTGTAGTGAGAGCTCTGCTTGTCCTGCCAGGTATCAGAACAGGTTCCTTCATGGGCTGAGACCTGACCCCCAAAGCGAGCCCTTTTAATCCCTCAAGCACACATGAGACGGTCTCGGCAATCCCCGCCATCCGCTCATTCTGTGTCGCCTCTTCTTCGGCTGATTCCCCCCTCTGAATCCTGAAAACGCCCTTGGGGCCCGGATCTCCTGGTGACGTGGCCCTCCAGGACCGTCCTCATAAATGTACCTTCTGTAAAAGTTATGCTACTTCCCACGTAACAGATGTGTATTCTCTCCTCCTTCCTTCCCATTACCTGTGGTTGTTTCAAAAAATAGATTACTGAAAAATAACCACAATAGCGGTTTTTTAAAAAAGTTTAAAGCGTAAAGATTCTGAGAAAGAACTGATTTCCAAATGAAACTTTGGTCAGGGACCCGCTTCACTGAAATATTTTCCCCCGACTCATTCCTATGACTGTGTCCCTCCTAGACGGAGTTATTTGTTCCTACAGCAACTTGTGCTTCCGTCAACCAAAGCATTCGCGCCAGGCACCATACGTTTTTGTTAACACATCAGTCTCCCCAACTAGACTGTGAGCTCCTTACGGCAGGAATTGTTACAGTTATTTTGACTGCCAAACTAGGCATCTGGCATATCGTATGCACGCAAGGAATGTGGGCAGATCGGAGGGACTTAAGGATCACGCATGTGCCAGAATGTTAGTGTGGAGGTTTCGGCTGAGATCTAAAGATGACAGAAAGAAGACACCAGGGTGAGCTGGAAACAGACCACAGGAAAAATCTGTGCAAGGGTGGTTAGGACCCGTGAATCAACTCTTACACCTTCCATCCACGCAGAAGGTGAGAGAGAGAGAGAGAGAGAGAGAGAGGGAGAG
>NW_022900935.1:36743370-36805559 GCF_012274545.1 Fukomys damarensis | reverse complement strand
GAGAGGGAGGGGAGAGAGAGAGAGAGAGAGAGAGAGAGGGAGTTCTCTCAAAGAAAGCTGCTGGCTTATGGCACATCAGGCCTCCTTCCAGGGTGAGGTGGGAGGGAGGCCTCTTCCTTCATGAGTTATGGCGGCAGGGATTGACTGGGACCAGCAGAGAACTCGGTGCCTGTCCCTGAGGCTGTGGAGCGTAGTGGACTGTGGTAACCCTTGCCAGGAAGGCACGTGCTGACTGGCAGCTCCCGCTGGAAAAAGAAGGTGTCCTGAGATCACCTAGCACTGCCAGGGGCTTCAGGCTCCCAGAAGCAAGGTAGTTTCCCATGGATGGAAGGTGGCTATCCGTGTGAGGCTGTCATGGACTCACTTCTTCTCCAATATGGACATCTGTTCAAGCTGGAGGCAAACTAATAGGTTGCCGAGGAATTGAGAGGAAATTATGCAGTTTGCTAGAATAAACAAAGGTATTAATAAGCACAAAGATACTGTAGGTAAGAGATTTTCAGAGGTGGTGTCCAAAAAAATCTGTTTCAGAGCCTTATGAGACCAAGAGTTAGCTCTTTGCATCTAGCAGGCTGAGAGAGCATGAAGTCCATTTACAATAGTGCAGTTCAGAAAAGAACTTTCTGCACTACAAATCTGTCTTCCCCCACACCCCCCAACCATCTCAGGGGAACAAGAAAAAAGCTAGTGTGTTGGAAAGGAAGTGAATTCGAAAAAGAAAAAGAATATAATCACAGCTACCTCCTGTCACTTGTGGGATACCCAGCTAGAGAAAATAGATGTCTTACCTTTTCCTTTATGTGTGTGTGTATACTTTTTTTTTTTTGATGTTTGAATTCCCAAATTTTGGTTATGTCTTATAACTTTAAAAGACCATAAAACCTGGATTATTTAAGCGACTTTGTTCTTACCTAATGGAACTACCAGAACTTTTAACCAGGGCCAGGAAAAACCAGCTTTACTGCAGAAATGGAAAAGGGGCAGTGAGAGTAACAACTAAAGCTGCTTTTCAGTTGTGTGGCCAGAACTGTGTGAATTGGGCTACACATTTTATATTTGTTTAATGCAACTCGTTAAACATAGTTGAATGTGCATAATGAAAGAAAATGCATTAAAATGTTAAAAAGTTTGAGAGCACATGTGGTAAGTTGTTTTCTTGTCAAGTTGTCTTTTAAAACTTTCTATGGTGACATGTATTGATTCTTATCATTAGGAGGAAAACACAAGAGCCACTCAATTATCTTAACACAAATTCAGCTACACAGGCAGTCCACTGAGCGCCCCCTCCTCCCTCCCGGAAGGCAGGGCTGTTGTGAGCATCGCACTCTGGAGAATGCCAGAGGATCAGTGCTGTCATCTCACAGAGCACTGCTGAGTTTTCTACTTCAGCCAAATAATTAACACAAAACTGAAACCTCATGAATCTACTGGCTGCAGTAAAGCTGCAAATTACCACGGTATAACAATATGAATTTCTTATGGAAATGCTGACACATGCTAAATATAGTCACCCCCACAATATATTTCTGTTCAAAAGGGTTTATTTGAAGCTAGACTCTAAATTTGTACTTTCTGTCAGCAGGCAGGAGCTGGACAGTCTTAATCTGTAGCACGCAGCCCTCTTTGTTTGAGAGTCTAGACAGCACAATGAATAGAATGACTTTTCTTTTTTTCCTTTTGCCCACACAATGAAAGCTTTTTAAAAACAAAATATTTTGTAAGATAGCATTTTAATCACTTCTTTTCTTTCTCTAAGGCAGAGCTATAAATACATGATGAAAGTTCACATTTGATTGTCACTTCTGAAAGCGAGTGAAGGGCTTCTGTAGGGAAAAATGGGGTCCCTGTAGCCAGCCAAGAAAGACCTCTTTCATGGGTTTGACCCTTCCCTGGAGTGTCAAGGCTGAGAAGTCAGTCAGCACACTCTGCTGATTGCTCTCTGGAGGTAGCATTGGCAACTGTCAGGCCTCTGAGTGGGCAGAGGAAGCACGCAGTTCTCATGCGCTCTGGCTTGGTTAGGACAGTGGGGTGAGTTACCAGGGCAATGGGCTACAGGAAGGAAGGGGCTCTGCCGTACCCATGGAGAAGATACAGATTCCTCGGCAGCAGACATGCTGATGTTGGCAATGTGGGAAGAAAGAGATGCAGTGCCTTCTCCTCCACCTTGGGGCCTGTGGCCCCAACACTGCTAGTTATCCTGCATATAGGAAGCAAAGGGCACCACAAGCCTGGCAGTGTCCAGTCATAACTGCAGGAAAAAATAAATCAGGACCCAGGGTGGTAGGAGAGCTATTGGGTGCAATCCCAGGAAGCGAGGACCACGTCACTGTAGGTTGAATGCCCAGCACAGTCCTAGCCCCTAGGTGATTGAGTGATGTCTACGAGTTGGTATTGAAAAGGTGATGACTTTCACAACAGGCAGTGCAAGATCCCCAAAGCTAAAAGGCATGCAAGCACTCAAAAGTGCTGAAGGTGACCCATCAAGAATCTGGGGGAAAATATCTGCAGGTACCATTTATAAGACTTTTGGTCTAAGGAAATTGATCAGTCTTTACCAGCATTTAATATGCAGGTTGGTTCTGGATCTGGCAGCTGGGCCACACTTCAGACTGTCAGCAGTAAGTTGTGTGAGGGTTCTTGTGAAGACTGGGGACTCTCTGTGCAAGGAAACAACAGCACAACACCGCCTATATGTCCTCTCCTTTCAGGGTTTACTGATGTTCCAGGTTAGTGGGTTACAGGGATTATCCAGTTTCATTTAAACTAACCCTCACAAAATGGGCAAGTGGCTAACATATCCAGTCAGTGGACTGTGGATGATGATGATGATGATAATTCAGCTTTAGAAGAATAAGGAAGTGGTGACACTTAGTTGTGGCTCTTCACATTATAAGTGAACACCAGTCTGAAAGACGCATGAACTGAGACGAAAATCAAAGCTATCAAGATGATGGGGACAGGCTGCTTGATACATGGGTACACACACACAGACAACAACTTTGTAGCTATCATACAATTATTTAAAAATCATTAAAAACACATCTAGCCATAGATAGACAGACCTTTACGTATTGCATAATACTCATGCAAAGTCATTTGCTGGGCAAATTCATTTGAAGTAGTTTTGCTTTGCTACATTTTACCTGTTTTATCAAATAACTTACAAGCACAAGCATAAACAAGTGTAAACAAACTCATAAAGAAGTTTCCAAAAACTGGGGAGACATGCCCCAATTGCTCTTAGTGGATGGGATGTAAAAGCCTGGTGCGGCATGCCTTGCCTCGACATGGCTACATTGCTGACTCAAGCGAGGATTTCCCTTGCTGATTCTTGTGCCACTCGCTTTCCATACTTGGCCTTTTTATCCCTTATAATGATGTAGTGACACAGATATTATCCTCTATTCCCACCTTAGGAATCACGGAAGTGAAGACAGGGAGAATATAAATCTGCCTAGGGCCAGAGAGCCAACTTGTTGGAAAGCTGGAACTCAAGCCTGGCTCGGACTTGAGGCTACTTCCTGTCCTAAACTCAGACCCAAGGGTTCCAGCCTCCCTGTAATGAAAGACACCTGGTCCACGAGTTGCCAAGACTTGAGTTCAAGTCCCTGCAACTTATTAGCTGTGGGATTGCTCTGAACGTGTGTGGTGAGATGCGTTTCAGTACAAGACACGGTACCTTTCTTCAGAGATGCTGACTCATTGCTCCAAAATACTCCATGAATCTGCCGTCTTGAAGAACTCTGACTCATTTTACTGGAACAACAAGTTCATGTGCTAATGTGTGGGCTGAGGCACATGACCCCACCTCCACAGAAAAACAGAAAAGACAGCAGTGTGACTTTCCTTCCAGAAGCATTGAGAGATGGTAATTGTTCTTTTTTTCTAATTTTGTTTCTTTTTCCTGTTAGACAGTCATCTCTCAACCTGCAGCTGGGACTCTGTTTAACCCTCTCCTCTGGGAAAAACCATATTCATTGAGAAGCAGGAAGGGATGAGAGGAGAGTAGGAGGGGCCTCTGTCATTAATGATCACCTGAGCACTGGCGCCTCTTTCCTGTTTTAAATACCCCGAATTGTTCACACACACATTTGTATGTTGTGCACATTTATGTGAGTACACACATTTATCAAAATGCATCCAACTGTACACTTAGCATCTGTTTTTCACATTATGTAAACTACATCTGAATTTTGAGATTGAAAAAAGCACCATATACTTGCACAAGTGTGTTGCTATATTTATCTTTTACTCTTCAACTAAAAAAGGCTAACTAAGTGGAAATAAAAATTTTTAGGTGCCCTATTCCCCAATCCTGACTCTGAAATATAGCCACTTGATTGTAAAAGAGGATAGGCATAGAGGCTTTCGCACAATTCCATTTCTCTATAGGAAATGCAACTGTTAGATGAGAAATACTGCATTTTAAAAATAAACAGCATTGGGATTGGATCTGGGTTTGGCTACTAACCTTGCATGTGGACTAACCCTCAGTTTTCCTCTCTACATAGTGGGAACACCAGTACCCAACTCTGACTGACACTTCCTAACTGGTCTCCAATTTCACATTGGTCCCCTTCATAGCAGTCAGAATCAGTACGGATGAGACTTCAGAGAGAAAACACAATGTGTTGATTAAAATAATACACTCTGACTATACCAAACTGCCAGAGTTTGGAATGGAGCTTTACTACTTACTGTATGTTCACAACCAAGAGATTTATTTGCTTTTCCTGCTTTGTAGGATTGTTATGAGGATCACATGCATAATTTGAGTTGAAGGGCTCAGAACAATGTTAGCCTGTAGTAAATGCCCCACAAACTTAGACATATGTTACCTGGCTAGCATGCACATTCCATGTAGCCAGGGGTTTTGTTTCATTCATTCATTGCCCTAACAACTGTGCCTGGAGAACACACAATCCATCAATATTTGATGAACAAATCAGTGAACGAAGTAAATTAGATTTTGTCTCTCTGGGCAGTTTTTACCAACAACACTTCTGACACAATATGCAGGATTTTTTTCTCACACCAACCAATTCTCCTACTGGAGTCCAGCAATTTAACTCAATTCTCACACTAACCACCTGGTATAAAGCTCTGCACCTGCGCGCCACAAGACCCCCTGCTGCAGACGTCACTGCATGTCCTGAGCATCCATCCCATACAACTGACTGACTGGAAACCGGTATTTCCCACACCTTCTCGTCCATCAGGATGGATGCACTTCTAGAATGGGCTCACCCAATTCAGAACATAGTTTACTTGCTATTTCCACTTCCGGTTTATTATGAAAGTTACAACTCAGCAACAGCCCAATGCAAGACAGGGGATTGCGAGGGGGAGCAGAGATCTTCCACATCCTCTCCAGGTGTGCTACCTTGCCAGCGGTGCCCTGTGTTTACCAACACAAATGCTGTCTGCAGCCATCATTTGGGGCTTTCTGTGGAGGCTTCATTCTCTGCCCACAATGCATCAAATGTCTGACCGCTGGAGATGAACTCAACATCTAGCCCCTCTCTCCTAGCTTCTATGAGTCGCATCTCCCCGAAGTTTGGAACGAGGAAACAGGCTCCGAGAGGTAAAGAGATTTGCTTAAGGTAGCAAACGGTTAAGTCAAGGTTTGAAACCTGCTTCGACTCATGACTAAGAGCATGAGTTGAAGGTCAGAGGAGGGGTGAAAGTTCCAGTACTCTCATGGTGCCCTGTTCTTTCTGACCACCAATTCGCATTCTGAGATTACCTAGGGCTCCCAACCCTTAGTCATCTCATTAGCATACAGAAAGATAGCACTAGAGGTTCCAGAGATTTAAAGAGCTTTGGTTTTTAGGAGTTCATGGTTTTGTTTGTCTGTCTGTTTCAAATGCCAGTACACAGAGACAAAGGCTAATGTTTCCCCCCTCAGAAATGAGGATTGAACTCATTGCCTTTGAACTGAGCCACATCTCTAGCCCCATCCCACCCCCTTTTAAAAATTCTGATACAGGCTCTAACTAAATCACTAAGTTATCTGGCCTGTATTCAAACTTATGATCATTTCTCAGCTTCCCAAGTGTTGGGGTTGCAGGTGTTCGCCACCATGACTGGATGAAATTTTGCTTTTCAATAAATTGCAGTCTTTTTAACTTCTAAAAACTGCTAGAAACCCCCATGGCCTTTTAATGAAATTCAAGTTTCATAGTACAGGTGAAAACTGTAAGACAGAGTATGCAATCACCCCATCTCCAGCCTCATGTCCTGCTCCCTGGGCTGGTCATTGTGCAAACACACTGGTCGTCTTGCTGCTGACCGAACATGCCAAGCTTGGTCCTGCCCAGGGTCCTCCTGTCTCTCTCAGGATCTGTGACTGGCTTTCTCATATGATTTAGCCCTCCTCATATACACTCTCCAAACGACTGCTGTTGGCTACTCTTGCCTGAAGTAGTCTTCTCCCAAATACCGACATCACACTATGTCATTTTCTTATCTTTATAAACTTTCATAGTGCATAGCACCAATTGGAAATACATTGTGAATTTTCTTGTTAATTTATTGTTTACTTCCTGCTCTGTATCCCTAACCTCTGTTCTCCATAGCCCCCAACCCTTGAATCTAAGCAGTAGGAAAGCAGAGTTGTTGCTTTTCTTCTTCAGTGATGTAGCTTAGAAGGGCATTAGTGAAACATTAACTGAAAGTATACATTTACTGAATGCTGACTTTATGCCAGGGTATTACATAGCTATATTTTTGCCTCACTTGATCCTCATAAGCATTCTGTGAGTAACATCTCACCAAAGTTTAGAATGAGGAAACAGGCTCAGTGAGGTTAAGAGATTTGCCTAAGGTAGCAAATGGCTAAGTCAAGATTTGAAACGTGCTTCAAGTCATGACCAAGAGCAGGCCCATTCCTTGAGGATCTGTCAATAGACAGATCTGCAGCTTTAGTTCATGACAATTTATCTTCATCTGACAACTTTGGGGCCCTGTAAAATTCTAAAAACTTGCTTTCCTCACTGTCAAACCAAATTTAATCATGGTTAGTATACTGTGCTTACAAAGGCAGAAAGGTAGATTCTTTGGTGTATAGAAAGATTGTTCATATTTCTTTTTGAAACAAAATTACTGCCAGCTGTATGACCCTAAGCAAGACCCTTTTCCTCCCTGGGACTCATTTGCCTTATCAGTAGAATGAAAGGGTTGGATTAAATTATCTCTAAAGTCTCTGCCAGCTCTGCAGTCTACTGGCTCCATGCACAAGTGTTTTTTTTTTTTAATTAATTTTTGATTGACAAGTCACTACTGACTCTCTAGGGCACTTTCTGAGGGCTTTACTAGACTCAGCCCAATGGGCATACCCCGGCTAGTTTCTCCAGCAATGTACAGCTCCATTCCAATCTAATCGTGGTCCAATATGGCACAAGGAAGGCATTGTATTACAATAAAGCTATTTACCTCTGTTGTGAGATTTTGGGGTGAGGTTCTAAAACATGGCCCTACTTCCAAGGGCTGGGTCCAGATATAAACAGTGAACAAGTATTCATCCTATTCACGTGAATTGATCTCACTTCTTATAAGTTTTCTAAATGCCAAAATATAGAGTTTCTTCTGAAAAGCATCAGACAAATTATAGACTCCAAATTTGCAAACCAATACTCATCTAGTCATCTATTGTTGGCTGGAGGGGTAATGATCCTGCAATATTTCTGGCTAAGGAGATGTAAAATATTGCAATGAGTATTCAAGAACAATAATATAGGGCCAGGGATTTAGCTCAGAGCCACCTGGCAAGTGCAAGATCCTGAGTTTAATTCCTGATGCTGGAAGATAAAAACCAATAATTTTAACTATAACAGTAACTCAATGACAGTATAACAATGACAGCTAGTACTTACAGATTACTTAGCATGGCTGCCACTGTATCAAAGACTTGCAATTTTGTATATCTGATAGAAAGATGAAGAAACATATAGCTCTGGAACTCATATTCTTAACAACTCACTGTGGAGCAAGGGTGTTGGTGATGCATAGACTACAATCCAGATCTTGGCTCTGTCATTTAACACTCTGAGTCTCAATTCCTCCGAGGAGTGAAAATTTTAATATCTGCTTCATGGGCCCATTGTGTATGCTAAATGCTTAAAGCATCTACATTATTATTATATTACTATTTATCTGTCTACTAAAATAAACATCATTTTTCACAGAAAATGTATTGGTATTTACAGTTGCATGTATATGTATCCAGGTAGACAGTGTGGGTGGTCTGGCAAAGGCATTTGCTGTCAGTGTGGCCATGATTCCTCTTCATCATTTCCAGACAAACACAACTGTCTGCACCGGGAAGGTTTTACTACCTTATGGTGGCAACTCAGTGACACACATCTCTTCCACATCTCAGTGCTGTCTCTGTCAGCCACTTGCTCACAGCTCTGAGTTGAACGAGATGATAGCTCACAGCCTTCCCAGGCATTTGATTATTCGTCATTATCATGGAAGACTTCAGGATCTGTTTATAAGACTCATCGTCCAATTTTCCCATCTTATGGTTGCAACATATATCCAAGTCCAGGGGTCTTCTCTCTTTTACTTCAACATTCACTACAACAGCCATACTCTGAAGCTCCTATATTTATAAGCATATACTGAAATTCCTATATTTATATGTATTTCAGTGTCTAAACAGCCTTGCTCTGACTTTAATTGGGCTTCTGTCTATTTCTCTCATTTGCAACATCATTTTTATTAAGTTTCTTTCTTCACCTCCAGGCAATTTCATGAATCTTGATTCCTTCCTTTTCTTTCCATCCATATTCCTCCATCAGCACTAATTTCTTCTACAGCTAGCTTACACATTAGTTAAACATATTTACCAGCAAGACTACATTAATATTCTCTTAATTGTTAAATTCAATGGGTATCTCCAGTCGACAGAAACTGTTTATCAAGGTTAAGTTTCATGTATGACTTTAAAGGCTAAACATTGATCAGGACTGCACCTGGACTGAGTGGGATATCTTGAGAGCTCTCAGAGTTGGAACCCATTGCCTGTATGCCCCAAGTTAACTCCTTATTAGAAGACTTTTAAACCAACAGATTAGAAATCATAATTGGTAGCAAAGAATCATTCAGGCAGATGAAAATTATCCAGGACACAGGTTTCATACTCACCAGTGTTTGACTCCGTGCTCTACCTAGTTCCTGCTTTTGATTTTGGTAGCTGGCCTTTGGACTAGCTTACAATGCAGAATCTCTCTGGCAAAGCCTGAATTCACTCCAAACCATCTTTAGAAAAAAAAAAAGAAGTAATGACTTCGAATTTGGGGCTACCATAAGCTTCACTGTCAGCAGCTAGGCAATCACGGACTCTGACTGCCTAGGTTGGAACCTTGGCTGTTCCACTGCCTAACTGAGTGGCTTGAAAAATTTACTGCCATCTTCTAATTTCTCTGTACCTCAGTTTACCCATATGTAAAGCAGAAATAATAGAAATAATTACTCACAGAGGTGTTAAGGTAAAAGAGAAAAAAAGCATGAAAACCATTCATATCAGTGCTTGCCACAAACAGCTAAAGAAGTGAGGTCTCTTATTATAATTATTATGCCCATCTCTTCCCTAGCACAACACAGGATCTTGTAATATTCTCCTGAGTGCTGCTATGTAAGACAGTACTTCCTACCCATCTGCTGCTGCCTGAGACATGGCGATAAAGAGCTTAGAATGCAGACACCATTCCATACTCTATTCCGGCTGATGTCCCTGATTAAGAAGTGAAGGAAGATAAACAATGAGCAAAAACAATCAAAATTGTAGGACTTCTAGATTTGTATACATGGAATTTAATTCTGAGTTGGACTTCCAGGCCTTTTCTATAACACAAATAAAGAAAACAATGTCGGCTGTGTTTACAAATATGACTTGCTCTGGCTTCTACAAAACGGAATTTCAATCTGCTTCCTTTTGGACATGATAATATACACAGGAACATAGTGTACTAGGGAAAAAACTCATCTGGAAACAAGGAGCCAAAAGGACTGCATTACTTTTAGCTGAGGCTCTGTTACTTTGAATACATTGCTTTCTTTCTTTCCATCCCAATTTTCTCCAAAATGGGACATTTGAGGCAGGTAATGTTAATTTTATTGGTCAGAGTTACTGAGTAATTATTGTGTGCCAGGCACTATGGACATATCAGGCAACCAGACAGGTGTGGAGAGTATAAGAGAGAGTTTAGTCTAATGTGAAGGCTTACGGAACTACTTTTCTGTGATTTGGATCTAAAATATCTCACAAAAACTCATGTATTCAAGGTGCAGCTTTTGAAGGTGACTGGATGAGGCAATATTATACTTAACAGTGGATTAATCTATTGATAAGTTTATGGCTGACTGTGCTGTTAGGAAGTATGACCTGGTTGGAGGAGGTTGCTGGGGGTGTGACCTAGAAGGGTGATTCCTGTCTCTTCCTTGCCTCTGCTTACTACCTGCTGTGATATTACCAGCTTTCCTCTGCCACGCCCTTCCACCATGCTGTCTCTGCCTTAGAGCCAACCAACTGTAGTATAAAATCACTGAAGGTGATGAGGCAAAATAAACTTCTCCTCCTTTAAGTTGTAGGCATCAGGTATTTTGTCTCAGTGGTGAGAAAGTATTTAATACAACAACTGGTGCTAGAGACATTGAGTCATTAGTGTGACTGTGCCTGATCATGCAGGTCAGAAGCCTTTGGAATTGGTTTGGGGTGAGAGTTTGGAAAGGTTTAGAAATGTCAGCTAATGAAAACTTAGAAGGCTGTGAGAAGAGCTTAATGGACAGCTCTGATCAGAAGACCAGAATTCTAATAGGAATGCAGATATAAAGACCAGGTTCATGAGGATTCGCATGGGAACAAAGATACTATTGGAAAATGGACTACAGGCTGTACGTGTTTTAATTTGGCAAAGAATTTCTCTATTCTCTATCCCAAGACTTTGTGTAAGATTGAATTGTGTGAGACTAATTAATCTGGTGGAGGACTAATTTGGTGGAAAAAATTTCAAGGCAAATTTGAATTTCAATGTTCAGGCTGAGGCCTGGGATCTGCTGGCTGCTTTTAACTAGATCTACAGTGAAAATCAGAAGCAAAAAGCAGAGCCAAAAGATGTAGAAATGTTGCTGCAGCTTGATCAGATAGGAAGCACCTGTGAAGTTGGAGCCAAGGACAGCATGATTACTGATTAACATTCAAAAGCAGCCAGGTATTGGCAGAGTTTTTTGGTTTTTCTATGTAGAGTATCATATCATCAGCAGATAGTGGGTTTAACTTATTCCTTTCCTATCTTTATTGCTTTTATTTCTTTCTCTTGTCTAACTGCTGTGGGTAATGTGTCTAGAACTATATTGAACAGGAGTGGTGACAGTGGGTATCCTTGTCTTATTGCTGATTTTAGCAGTTTTCAACCACTTAGTATGATATTGGCTGTTGGTTTTTCATAGATAGCCTTTACAAGGTTGAGATAAAGACCATCTATTCCAATTTTCTGTAGGGTTTTGTTTTTATCATGAATGGGTGTTGAATTTTGTCAAATACTTTTTCTTCATCTTTTGAGATGATAATATGGTTTTTGTACTTGACTCCATTAATATAGTGTATTACATTTAGCGATTTGCGTATGTTGAACCATCCTTGCATCCCTGGGATAAATCCGATTTGGTCAGGGTGTATGATCTTCTTCATGATCTTCTGTATTCTGTTTGCCAGTATCTTATTGAGGATTTTTGCATCTATGTTCATTAGGCAGATTGGCCTGTAGTTCTCTTTTTTGGTTGGGTCTTTCCTTGGTTTGGGAATCAAAGTAATACTTGTTTCCAGGAGTGAATTTGGTTGTATGGCTTCCCTTTCAAATTCACTGAAGAGTTTAAAGAGTAGTGGCAGTAGTTCTTCTCTAAATGTCTTGTAGAATTCAGCAGTGAAGCCATCAGGACATGGGCTTTTCTTTGTTGGTAATGTTTTAATTACATTTTCAATTTCACTGAATATAATTGGGATGTTTAGACTTTTTATATTTTCTTCATTCAACTTTGGAAGTTCTTATGTAACTAGGGATCTGTCCATTTCTTCTAGTCTTAATTGACAGATTCACTAGAGTAGGTGGATACAAGGTCAACACTCAAAATCAATATCCTTCTTGTACACAAATAACAGACTCACTGAGAGAAAAATTAGAGAAACAATCCCTTTCACAATAACATTCAAAAAATGACATATCGTGGAATCAGTCTAATGAAGGAGACAAAGGGCCTTTACACTGAAAATTACAGTGCAGTGGAAGGAATTGGCAAATGAGACACAGAGAGGCAGCAGAATGGAAATAAAATAGCAAATTTACTCATTGACCAGGGTCTATAGCACATAAGCAGTGCCTGGATTGATGACATACTGGGTTACAACTCCTCCTTTTATAGGGTTTTACAGCCTTGACTTCATTCGGATGGTTACATTTCATTCTCATAGTTCACATCATGGTCACAAGATAGTTAACTTTGACCCAGATGTAACAGTTCTTTGCAGTTTGTGAGTTTACCTTAAGATTTCTCTGTCTATTCTAGTACACAGAAAGGGGCGTTCAAGGTCAGGGATGAGGCCAGATGTCCCCTTTCATGGTCAATGCCTCCAGTGTCTGTTAATTTTGAACTAAACAAAGCACTATGCTGTTAGAGACAGAAGTCATTTTACATTTTCCTAATATTATATAGATTTTTAGATTATTTATAAAACTTCTCTGTATCAACAGCACTCTGAAAAAAAAAAAGAGATAAAGGAGGATATAAGAAAATGGAAAGACATCCCTTGCTCCTGGGTAGGAAGAATCAACAGTGAAAATAGCCATACTTCCAAAACTACTATACAGATTCAATGCAATCCTGATTGAAATCTGAACAGTATATTTCACAGAACTTGAGAAAACAATCCAAAATTCATTTGGAACCAGAAGAGATCTAGAATAGCAACAACCATTCTAGGCAACAGAAACACGGCAGGGAGTAGCAGTATCGCCAACCTGAAACTATACTACAAAGCCACTGTGATTAAAAACAGCATGGTACTGGCAAAGAAAAAGACTTGAGGACCAATAGAATGCAGAAACAACACCAGACATGCTCAGCTACTTCATTTTTGACAAAAGAGCCTAACACCCTCACTGGAGGAAAGATAGCATCTTTAATAAATGGCATTGGAAAAACTGGCTTTCAATTTGCCAAAGATTTAAACTAGATCTCTATCTTTCACCATGCACTAAACTAAAAATCCAAGTGGATTAAAGATCTAAATATCAAAACAAAAACACTAAACTTACTGGAAAATATATTAGGTAGAACTCTCGAAGACAATGGCATAGGAGAAGACTTTATGAACAAATCCTTGGCAGCACAAGAACTTGCACAAAGAATCAACAACTGAGGTCTCATTATATTAAAAAGTTTTTGCAGCCGGGGATTTAGCTCAGTGGTTCCACAGCCTGCCTCGCAAGCACAAGGACCTGAGTTTGATCCCCAGTGCCCCCTGCCCCCGCAAAAAAGAAAAAGTTTTTGCAGTGCAAGAGAAATCACCAATAGAGCTAAGAGACAACCTACAATGTGGGAAAAAAGTTTTACCAGCTACTCCTCAGACAAAGGACTACTATCTAGAATATATAAGAACTCAAAAAAATCAGACCCCTCAAATACAAAGACCAGATTAAAAAAATGGGCATCTGAAATGAACAGACGTTTCTCAGAAAATCAAGTAAAATCATCAAATAAATATATGAAAAAATATTCAACATCATTGGTCACTCGAGAGATGCAGATGAAAACAACACTGAGATTCCACTTCACCCCACAAAAATTGGCTGCTATCAAGAAATCAACCAATAACAAATGCTGGCAGGGCTGTGGGGAGAAAGGAATCCTTCTCCACTGTTGGTGGGAGTGCAGAATGGTGCAACCACTGTGGAAATCAATATGGAGATACCTCAAAGAACTAGGACTAGAGGTTCCATTTGACCCAGCTATCGTGTGCTGGATATCTTTCCAAAAGAATTAAAAGAATCATATTACAGTGATATATGCTCACCCATGTTTATAGCGACACAGTTTGTAACAGCTAAAACTTGGAAACAACCCAAATGCCCATCAACTGGAGACTAGATAAAGATGTTTTTCTATAAAATTGAGTACTACTCAGCCATAAAGAATGGGAAACTAGAGACATTTATAGCTAAATGGATGCACATTGAGGCTTTACTCTTAAGTGAGAAAAATAGGACACACGAATAAATACTGAATAGTTTCTCTGGTGTGAAAAACTAAAAGTTTAAATAAGGTTCAAGTGGTATAACTGATAGTGAGAAATAGGAAGAAAATGGTTAAAGGGGAAGTGGGGAGGGTAGGGGAAAGGAAATAAGGGAAAAGAAAAAATATGAAAAAAGGAAAAAAATGGAAACAAGGTCTTTGTAAATAGAGAAGGGTGAAGGGAGTGAAGGGAGGGCAGGGGTATGGGGAAAAAATAAGAACCAAGACATATCATGTAAAGGTGCAAGATCCCAATGATAAATGAAACTATATTGTTTGCTTTAAATGTACTAAAAAACTTAATGGGAAAAAAAAGAGCCAGGTACTTTGCATCAGGACAATAGAAGAGATGCCATAAGGCACCTCAGGAAATACTCATTGTAGACTGAATGTTGTAAAAAGATAAATTCCTTTGAAAAGTTTTGCTTTAGAAGAGAATTCAGGAATACTCTGCTCATTCAGGGCCACTCATAGAAGTGTATGCCTGAGTCCATATATCTAGCCATTCAGAGGCAGTTGCAACCAAGATCCTAGGGCCTAGGCTACTGCTTAAACTTGTGGCATGCTTTGGCATCATCCATGTGGTGACAGTTTTTCAGGTATTTAGAATCAAATTTGTGGGGTCATGGTATTATAGATGGATGAACTAGGTAGAAATATTATTGGCAGTCAGATAGGGACAGGTCCTCGACAGGGTCAGGACAAAGGTGAAACACCACAGCTGCACTGAAGACATATTAGGCTAAAAATCAGGCCTCAAGATGACCAGACCTATATACTTTCTCAAAGAACAAATACTGGGCTTCTAGAAGTCTACATAGACATCAACCACCCTGGTGGGTGACCAGAGACTTCTGGACCCAACACTTCTTAGGAGAATCTTTGTTCTTTCCATTCACACTTGTTACACGACTTGTTTCCCGACTGGACCATCATTACCTAAGTAATTATACTTGTAGCCTTATTAGGTGTTCATGGCTGTGGCCTAGGTTGTGCCCATATATGCAACATAGAAGCCCAAGATGGTGGAAGTGGGTGGATTGAAGGGAAAAGTGCATAAGAGATAAAGCTACAAATAAAGGCAGAACTCAGATTCTGAATGGCCTTTAAAACCATGTTAAATATTTGTGATATTATGTTAAAGTCAAGGGGAAGACACTGGAAGAGTTTGAAGAAAGATGACCTTCTTCATGTTAGTAAAAGATCACTTTGGCTGCTGTGCAGAAAATGGGTTAGAATGTGGTGAAGGCAAGGAGGTCATTTAAAAGGCCCTTGGAACAGGTTAGATATGAAGATGACTTGGACTAGGATGGCCACTGGAATTTAAAGAGAAGTTGAAGATTTGAGACATAAGAAGTAGTTTAGAATGATACTGAGATAGAAGGGGAGGGAGAGAGTGGTTCTTGATCCTTGAAGCTCTGATAGGAAAGATGAGGTAGAAATGGTACCACTTACAGACAGTGCCAAGTACTGGGATGATGCCATTTTTTCAGGTAAAAATGGAGACCCTGAGTTCAGATTTCAATATATTTAAATGATAATGCTTGTAAGTGTTTTAAGTGGAGATGTTCCATAGATAGCTGCAGAGCTTCTGGCACATGAGCAGAAAGTAAGGTCATGAATGTGGGTAAGATGGATAATACAATACAGAAAAGGGAAGCTGGCAAAGGAGTTTGGAAAGAAACATTCATAAAAGTAAGAAAATCAAGAAAGTCTACTGTCAGTGGAAGAGTGCTTTGAAGAGGGCAGTGTACTTTGCCAAGTGCTGCCATTGGTAAAAGGGTAAGAATTGAAAAGCTATGCCCTCGGTTGTCATGAATGACCTACTTTAGCATGATTTTTGTGGAATTCTTGGAGGGTAATGAAGACTAGCTTTGGTTAAAGAGGTGGTGGGAGTATTTTTGAGAAATAATGATAACGAGGATAAAACATTTTTATATGCATGGTGGTAACTGCTGGGCTGATAAGTGGAAGAAAGGATTTTATTTTTTAGGTAGTAGAGTTTATTCCAACAAGAATACTATGAACTACACAAGTGATTTTAAATTTTCTAGTAGATACTTCAAACAAATAGTACATTTAATTTTAATACATTTTGTTTAATCTATTATGCACAAATTATCATTTCAACAAGTAATAGGTGAGGTATTTCACACTCATTCATATTAAGTCTTTGAAATCTGGCTTGTGTTCTATACATTTTGACTCAGACTATACATAACTCAAGGATTTAACAACCATAGTGACCACTATATTGACTAGTGGCTACTGTACTGCATAGGAAAGATCTACAGCAATGTTTATGCCGAGTTAGTATTGTTAAAGAGGCCAAATATACAGAAGTGAGAGAGGATACTGGATGAGACACCACAGGCAGTGGGACATGAAGAAACCTCTGATCAAAGATGGGGTATTTCTTCTTATAAGACAGATATGAAAGTGAAGAGAAAATTATAAGCAGTGGCATGTATGCTGATAAATGTTGAACAATTGACCCTATCATAAAAAGACTTAAGTTGTAAAATTTATAAGTTTCTGTGTTGTACATGCTCTCACTGTGGCCACTTCCATGCTAGTAACACAATGGTACTAAATATAAGAAGGGAAGTTATGTGCAGAATGTATTTTTGTGAACAGGTATGAGCCAGCTCCAGTAGCACACCTCTGGAGATAAAAAAGTGGAAAGATTTGGTTTCAGCTGCTTTATGTTTTGTGCCACTCTAACAATACAACTGATCGTATAATATATATACAATAGAAATGTATTTGGCTTATAGTTCTGGAGGGTGGGAAGTCCAGTATTGAGGGGCTGCATCTAACAGGGGTCTTTGTATTGTGCTATTCTGTGCAGAGGTGGAAAGGCAAGACGCACAGAAAAGGAACAGACTCATCAGGAACCCACAACCACCTTAGCTAAATTGGCCCTCAATCACGGCACTCTACCTAGCTGTCTGCCAAAAGTCTCTTGACAACTGTTGCATTAGGGATTATGTTTCCAACACATGAGCTTTGGCAGACACACAGACCACAGCATCAGGTGTGTTTCTAATGGCTTTTACTTTCTCCTTGAGACACCTGATTAAGAACAAGTGGAAGGTCATCTGTGAGAAGGAAGACTGGGACCAGAATTAGGAAGATTAGATATGTTTTTGAAGAATGGAATATTAAGCTGACATGTGTTGTTAAGGTTTCTATCAGTGAGTAGATGGACACTCACTCTGGAGAACTCAAATAAGCTTAACAAACCATTTCTTTAAGAAGGTGGATTAGAAAAAGAAGTAGCAGATGATTAGCAACAGTGAGAGCCATTGTTACCCCTAGGCCAGAAGGAACAATGGGAGAGAAAATAGGTTTCCATCATGCAGAGAAAGCTGTAGGAAGAGGGCCACCTGAAGGAACTAGGGCCCATACTAGTTCTATGGTGGCAATCGGATGTGGCTAGTGGAATGCTGGGAAAAAACGACTTTGCTCTATCCTCTAGGATCCTGTTGGTGCCTCCTGCTAGTTAATGCCAAGTAGAAACCAGAGGTAAGGGAGACTGGTGATAATTAATGTATAAAAGTCTTCCTTATGGCTGTATGGTTTTTGTCTTTATAGTGTCCAGAAAGCTAGATTTTTCTAGGCTTGGGATTTTTTTTTTTTGGTACCGGGGATCAAACTTGGGTCCTTGTGCTTGCTAGGCAGGCGTCGGAACCACTGAGCTAAATCCCCGGCCCTAGGCCTGGGATTTAGAAAGGCAAGAACAATGTAATTTAAAAAAAAAAATATGGAGACTGAACATGTGAAAGAGAGCAGAAAAGTAAAAGGAAAGTGGAAAAAAAGATTCTCAAAAGAGCCCTTCAAAATACACATTAGTCCCACTTTAGAAAAAAGAAAACTAAAACTCAAAGAATTATGTGCCTTGCTCAAGATAGAAAGTTGTGGAGTTAGGAGATAGGGCTGTCTAGCTTGACAACATTTTCCAAGCTGTAACTTCTGCAAGTAAATGAATAATTTGTTTGAATTTGGAGAAGGGGACATATTTGAACATTAATTCAAGCTTTTAGTTGAAGCTAAAGCACTATCAGAACTTTTGGCCTCCACCATATAAACTCATGCACAATGAAAAGAAAGACATCACAGGACACTCATAGGCATACATATTACTGAAGCTCACTGCAAATATACATGCCCCACAGCAGATGAGGAACAGGCAAGGGTACCTTTAGTGAAATTGGAGTGTTGTAGAGCACTACTCCCCTCTCTATGTTTGTTCTGGTCTCTCCTTGAAGCGTTTCCTACACACTTATGTCTGGTGGTTCGGACAGGAAAGACAGAGAAGGAGCTGCATGGCTTCAACGGAGTGTCTGGTGCTTAGGTATAACCCCTGGGTATAACCTGGGCACATGGTAAATGCTTAGGGTTTATGAACTGAATGGAATCTTTCAAGGAACCATGCTTTCTTTGTCAAGTATTGCGTGTTCCAAGAACAGGGAAAAAGACCTGAAATCAGAGCTACAAAAGCCAGAATGGATTGCAGGAAGCACTGGTGATTCTTGTGCTATGACCTTGGAGTCTGACCTTTCTTGATCTATTTGTGAAATTTCCTCATTTGTTAAATTTGGTCAAGAGGGAGTTGAGAAGATTAAATGAAATCAAGCATGCAAAGCTCCTGACACATGTAAATGCTCAGCAAAAGCTGATTCTTGCCACTGTCCTATCCCTCTCTGGTCCTTCTACTTTGACCATTTCTTTCATTTCTAAGAATTAACACTTTATTCAGACACTGTATCCACTCATGTAGGGCAACTGCTTCCCAAACAGGATTACTCTAATTTTTGTTGTTGTTTTTTGGTCACTTTAGGGGCTTGTTTTGGGGTTCAGTGACTTTGGGTTGCCATTCTGGAGTAACTGTGATATTTTAGATTATAGCTTTTTTCCATTTTTGAATAAACCAAAAGCTTTCTTCACCTTTTATTCCAGCTCTTGTTTGCCATCTGGTGCCTGGTGTGGAGGCATCTGTGTTCACTTAAAGACTTTAGGCAAAGGTTGAGTTTACATATGGGAAGAAGGAGAAGGCTTTGCTGATGCTTTCCATATGTTCTGTATTCATATTTAAGATTTTGTAATCCTACCAGCATGAATCCTCTCAGACAATCCTTACACTGTTCCTTAGAGATTGCTTCTTTGTGTGCTCAGCTGGGAATTTCTCTGAGAACAATTTTTTCAATACCCATTACCTTTAGTGTAGCTCAGCATGGATTATAGAAGAGTGCAAAATTAATGTTCTTGAGGGTTCTTCTACTGGAACAGAGGAAGTTTGTCTGATTGGGAAAATTTAGTGGAACTAGGAAGGAGACTGGGTCTAGGCTCTTCTTTTCACGTGTAAATTGTATGAATTCAGATAAACTGTGCAACTTCTCTGGTCTTCAGTTTGTGCAGCACCAACCACAAGACTTAGATTAGCTATGTTATGCCACTCTGTCTTTTCCTCCTCTTCCTTTGCGCTGGTATTCTGGCTGTCACACATTAATGCATAAAGTCTAAGTGTGTGCTTTCCTTATTCTCAGCTCCTGAGCATAGGCGTAGAGAGGGAAATAAAGGTAGGGATCCCTTCTCCTGCACAATGCATGAACAAAAGAAGATGAGTGGTATTTCTTTGTTTAAAAAAAGTAATCTTAACTTCTTTTTATACAGCACAACTGAGCTGAGTGGCATGAGTTCTGGAAACAGAGACCTGGTTTGATGCATGCCTCTGTCTTACCAACCTGTGGCCTTAGCAAGTTTCTTTCTTTTTCTTTTTTTTTGTTTTTCTTGTGAAGCCTCATCATCCTTCTCTGTAGAATAGAAGAAGTGTCTGCGTGGTAGGGATGGTGGGTAGATAAGTAACAAGTAATTTCTAGCTTGGTGTTTTGCATAAAACGGGTGCTTAGAAATGTTCATTACTTCTGTGCAAAGTGAATTCAGTGGTGAAAACATCAGTTCTGAGAACACCATGGGATAGAAATACATAACAATGTTCAGAAAAGATCACAAGATCAGTTAGCACTAGAATGAGGGACTCCAGTGCCAGGATGCAGATCTTTCTCGAATGCTGAGGAGGGCTGAGAAAAAACCACAGGGCTGGATGGGACTTGCTAGGGACTACATGTGGCTAAGGAAGACGGTAGCCTAACGTTTACCCCAGAGGGCTTGGAAGAGGAGTAGAGGTTCTTGAGGGGCCAGGATATATGTGGAGGGCATTTAGGGGTAAGCGCTGAAATGGGGGAGCAGGAGAGTTTGGGTGTATGTCAATGTCTGTCAGTCACACTGCGAAGTCCTCTCTCCCTCCCTATGCTCCTCCTGTCTAATTTTTTGTGCCTGGTTGAGTAAAACTCCAAAGAACAACAATTCTCTAAATGAATGTTTCTGGAAGTGACCAGAGAGACAGGTGAAGCTGTGTTTATAGGCTGGGCAGAAAAGCTTTGCTAGCTCATTTGCAGAAGCAACATGAGTCTTTACCAGATTACTAAGAAATAAATACAGAATAGGGCAAGGACAGAATGAGACTGGGTCTTGGGGACAACTTCCCCCAGGTGAGGTCCTCCTTCCTTTGAAGCATGAGGAAGAGCAGCATAGCAAGGTGACACCAGGCAGCCATCTCTGGAGTCCCTTTCTGTCTGCCAGAGAGCAGTCCATCTCAGGATCTGAGCAATGGGAGTCCTCTCCTCACACAGGGACTGTTTCCAGACTGAAGGGCATTTGTGAGCCTCAGTGTCCCCTGGTCTCATCTCTCTCAGAGGCCAGGGCCTCTGCCATCTGCATGTTCTTCTACCTTTGGCTGGGCATGGGGGAGACTAGGGTGGCTCTCATGGCCCCTAGATATGAGAGATGGTCCAAAGGCGGACCATAGGTGCTGGTGACTGATCAGTTGAGGGTATTAGGAGTTGTCAGAAAATTCACTTTTAGGTTTTTGAGTTTAGGCCTGTAGCAAACTTTGGAAGAGGTGGATGGAGGTCTGGTGGTTATAGACACCTCAAAGAGCTCCCTTCTCCAGGTCTCACGGGCCTCGTTCAGGGATGGGGGCTACCTAAGAGGAAGAGCCTTGTCTCTGCCCATCTTACTCAGAGAAGAGGAGCAGGCAGGGAGAGCAGTAAAGAGAAATAATGTTGCAAATGTCTCATAGACTAGCCAAAGTTTACCTGAGCCAGGCATGTGGGTTTTAAGCTCAGTCATTTAGTAAAAAATGGGTTGACCTTGTAAGTGTTGCAAAATCTGGCCCACACCTGAGATGTGAGAGTGCTCCGCTCCCTTGCCTCCATCTCTCCCACTATCCCTTCATGTCCACTCGTTTCGAAAGCGGTGTGAACTCTTAATAGCCAGGGAGTTTAAATGCAACCCCAGACACCCAAAACAGGCCCTGAAGCTCAAACCTTTTCCCAGGGGTCTATTCCAGTTTCCTGAGATGGTGAAGATGTGGATGACACAAAAATGTGTGTTAAAGGTCGAAGACCACAGGGCATGGGAAGATAGTAGGTCCTCATGCTCAGAGTCTGTGCCTTGATCTTGAGTTCACGCGGGCCTTGATCTGTGGCCGCCTAGGCTGGAAGCTCCAGTAGGAGAGTGTACACTATCCACACAGGGAAGTCCTGGGTGCTCAGCAGCTTTTGATGGCAGGACAGTAAGATGCGGAGGCCTATTTGTACAGGTAGTCTGCTGATAGAGAAACCCAGGCTCAACCAGGTTCTAGATCCAGGAGAGGAAGATCGGGTGAAGTGGAGGGAAGGAACACAGGCCAGTGGGCTGAACTGTAGCAACTATGGGGTGGGGATGAAATGATGCACCGGGCATGTCAGGGCTATTTGATAGGTTTGGAATTTTCCCTGAAAACCCACTGTGGACATTTTAGGGATGAGCTTTTCATTTTTCTGTGGCCTCTAAGGTTCCACTAGGAAAGACACCAGCTGGGAGGCAACTGCGGTGGTCTGGGTGGGGGTAACAGTGGTTTGCATGAAGTAACCAACTTCTGGACTAACTAGCTAGACGGTTGGCCTTCCCTACCTTTCTGCTGGTGCTGTTTCTCCATCTCTGTTGCTATCTCATCCCTTCTCCTTCCAGAAGGTGAAGGACAAGGGATGAGAACCCCACCCTGCTCAACTCCCCTGGTATGAACAGTATCAAGCTTTCTTCATCTTATCACTGAGACACCCACCCTACTGCCCCACTCAGGACCAGCGCTTCTGTGCCTGCCTGCCGAGGGGCAGCTGTTGATATTGAGAGCAGCTCCCAGCTGTTCTCCTGACTCTTTTGAAGCATTTCTTAGTGTCAATGCCTCTAATTAGTTAAACTAGGAAGTGGATGGTAAACAGAAGAGCAAAAGGGAGGCCTAATTTTAGCTGAGCCAAAAGGACTTTCCCCTAAATACACTGTGATCTCAACATACTAAGCTCAGCACATATATACACTCAAGGAAAGGATTTAAAGAAGCACAGAAATAAAATTTAAAGGCCAAATGGGACAACCCCGGTTCCCTACACAATGAGACTGAAAAAGGATGAGTGACCATGTACCAAGCCCTTACTGTGTTTCAGGAACTGTACCAACACTTTGTGTGTGGCAACTCAGCAAACCCTTCATTCCTCACAGAAACAGGATAAGGTAGAGCCCACTGTTGGCCTCATTGTTCAGAGGAGGAAACTGAAGCATGGGGAGGTTGCCTGATGCTATTTTGTGAAAGATGACAGCCAGTGGGAGAGCTGGGGCTTGAACTTGGGTTGTCTGACTTCACTACCTCTGGTGAGAGGAAGATGGGGGCCTCAGACTTCGGACAGATGGAGCAGTGGACTGACAGTGTAAACTGGATTCAGGGTAGGGGACCACAGAAAAACTGCAGATGATTCTGGCTCTAGGAATACTTAGAGGCATCACTGCAGAGCTGCCAGTAATCATTTCATGCCTTGACTTTTTCCAAACTTGATATCTTTTCCTAGGCCTTCCAAGAATAGCTGGAGGAATGACCAGGCTGTCACTAAAATTTATAGATAGATTAATCAATCGGGGAATGTCCCCTCCCCTCCCTCCAGCCAGAGACCATGGCTTTCTGTAGTCAAAGAAGGCGCACTGTTAGGCACAGGAATCTGAGATGGCTAATTGCCCCCTCCCCACCCCCTCTCTGAAGATTATGGTAGAATCTGGACTCCTTCAGAAAATGGGCCACCTGGTAGGACTCTGAAGTCAACTTCCTTCATCTCAGCTCAAGCTTAAAAGACCTCTTCACTGGGAAGCTCCCAGTGAGGTTTTCACGCACATCTGGAGACTTTCCACAATAGGCCTTTGAAGCAGCCTGAAAGATTCCGGGAAAGTCTGGCTCACTGGGCTGAGGTTTCAAGAGCAGAAGCCCACATTTATTTTTCTTTCCTGCCTTCTTTGACACCCCCCACCCCTGTGTCATGTGGGCATTTGCAAAACAGCCCTGATTTTCATCTCTACTCATAGGGCTGAAATCTTAAAGAAAAAGAGCAATAACAGAGCAGACTCAGCAGAAGCCTTGACATTGTGAGGATCTCTGTATGTGTGCTGAGCTCCTGCAGCACACTCTGAGTCCTGCTTGACTCATCTCTGTAGCTGAGAGAAAATGGACTGTGGACTCAAAGCCACTTCTCCGTCACTCAGTGTCACACTGTCTAAGACTGCTTTGCCGCTGTGAGAGTGAATTAACAGCCTTGTAGGGAGCAGTAACCATGACATGAACTGGAGCAAGAAAATCACTTTGCATGATGTCTGAAGGGGACTTCAGGAGGTCAGTGCTGCCTCCTTTGCCGGGTGATCTCCCTTATGTAGGCTTCTGTGCCTCTTTATTGTCTTATGCATAGCTTATTATTATTTCTACTTGAAGTGCATAGCCTCATGCCCCTGCACCAGAACAACCATAGACACATGGCGTTTCTTTTTAATTGATGGATCTACATACCAACCATAGTGCCTACTTTACCAATATGCTCAATGGAAATCAACAGATTAATTAATCCACTTAACAAATACTTATGGAGCATTTACTCTGAGCCAGGCTATTCTAGCTGCTAAGCTACATCCATGAATATAACACAAGTCCTGCTTTCATGAGGGAAGCCCAGGAAATACATTAGAGAAATATACATACAGACTCGTAGATACAGGTCCAAAATGTAAAGAATCTAGAAGTCATCGCTCTCATCCTTACATGAAGAAAAGAGCCGACAAAGTACAAATCACTGATTTTCTTTGGATCAAGTGAGAATCAATGTTATTGGGCAAAGTATCACTCTGCATCTGGGGAGACAAAAGTGTAGACACTCATAGCTGAGATCTTGCCTGAACAAAAGCTGCTGAGGAAGGGACTGTTTAATGATAATCTGAAGTGTTCGGGGTAGAGTGGGGATGAGTATGAGAGGGAAAATCTTTTGGGAGCCATAATTTTAGAGAGGGAAGGGTACCCTCGCATGAGTGTTACCTTCAGGAACCCTGCCCTGTTCTCATTGTGAAGAGCCAAGAAAGAGCCCCTCTTGGCTCTGGCAGAGAGAAGAAGAGTAAGCACTGAAATACACCACACAGATCTCCATTACAAAGGCCTTCTCTTAAGGAGAAGACTTTACCAAAGCATTTTCTCACTTAGGGAAAAGATAGTACTCCAACTTCAGCCATCTGGAACAAAAATGGGAATTATCGTGGGCTTCTCAGAAACCATGAAAACAAGAAGGCAATACAGTGAAATAACCAGTGTTCAAAGAAACACCCCCATAACTCAAAATTCTGTATCCAATGAAATTGTCCTTCACACATGAAGGAGAAATGCAGATTTTATGAAACAAATATAAAAATGGGAAATGCCTTGACAGCAGACCTACCCTACCAGAAATGTTAAAAGAAGTTCTTCATAGAGAAGAAGATACAAATCAGAAAACTGAAATAAATAAAGGCAAAGTATCAGAGAAGGAATAAATTATTTTATTTTATTTTTATTTTGCTTAGTTGACCATAATTATTTGTTTAAAGTAATACTAAAAGGTATTATATGGCTATAGCACATGGGCAAGTGAGGTGGATGACAGAAGTAACTTCTGGAACACACCCTGACGGGGACAGCACACAGGTAAAACACAGAATGGGAAGAGAAGCCACACAGGCTCAGGAGCTCCCTGAGCACTGATCCCGAGGCACTATTGTTCACGGAGCAGAGAAGCCACGTGGTTTCCCCATGGGACTTGGCCCAGAATCTGTGATAATAATAGCAAGCAGACCTTTAACTCATTGGCACAGATCCCAGCCCAACTCCAGAGAATCAGCCACCCTGTACAATGCAGAGGACTTTCCGGGAAAGAAGACCGCTGCAGTTGAGCACTACCCAAACACCACTGTGCCCAGCCCTGGTGGAGCTCCATGTTTTCCCACCAGGACAAGCCCAGAATTTACAAAATTAATGGCAACACAATCATGGACCCAATCCAGAAGTTTCAGAGATGAAGAAAAGTGGGAGAAAAGAGAGGGGAGCTTCCTGAAAATTTGTGGCTGGCAGAGAACCCTGAGCTGAAACTCACTGGAGGGAGAAGAATGAATGCCTCACCAAGGATCTTAAGAAATATAGAGGCTAAGGAATATGATGAGCTAGAGTCAGTCGGACTGGAATTGGGTGGAGTTGTGATTCTCCTTCCAAGCCTGCCTTCTGCTTACATGTGATTTAGACTCAACCTTCTGTTTGCATCTTCAGTCTCAAGGTGTGGGCATAGGGTATAAGTATACATGTGACTGTTTACGAGTGTGATTAATATTTTAATCTATGGTGATTTATGTTTTTTACACTGACCTATTGGATTCTCTCACACCAAGGGTCACTTGTTTGTTTATTGATGGATGGATTGGTTGTTTGTTACTGATTCCTACTGGGGATTGTTAATCCAGAGCCTTGACCACCCTACATCTCAAGCCTTTAGTTTTTATTGTTTGAGACAAGATCTCACTAAATTACTAAGTTGCCTAGATTGGCCTCAAACTTATGACCCTCCTCCCTCAGCCTCACAGAGTGGGAAGATTAAAGAGATACACGATTCATTGGTTGCACCTCCCATAAAGAAGACTCACACTTTCCACTTGTATTTCCTTCTCTTCTTTTTCTCTGCCTCCTCACACAACCTCTCAGACCTCCTTGTCCTACCTTCTCCTGTCCAGGTGTAAAAATAATACTATGAAAACCTATGTTCTTAGGGCCTTCCAGGAAGATGGTTGAGTGGTAAGTAACAACAAATCAATCTCTCCAAGATATGGAATCCAGACACTGGAAAATAACAACTTTGGGAAGAAAACAAGGAGGGAGGTGATCCCTGGGACCCAGGAAGGGTCTGATAGGAAAATTGGAGACTACAGAGAAATTGAAGAAACAGACCATAATGCAGAAAAATGAAGGTGCAATCTGCACTTTGTCCTCAGCTCTGGACTCATGGTGTGAGACAGCAAGATCAAATCTACAGAGAGTGAAGGGCTGGGGATGTAGGTCAGTGGAACAGTATGTGCCTGATAAGTGTGAGGTTCTGAGTTTGATCCCTGGTACAAAAAAAAAAAAAAAGAGTGAAATCAGGTGACTACAGAGGCCTTCAGAGAGAAATGCACCAATGAAACAGAGCAGCGGCTGCTGTCTGTGTGTTACAGCAACTGGTGAATGACTCTAGTCCAGATGTCTGCACTATCCCCTGGAGAGAGTGCTTGGTCAGATATGATTTTAGGGATGGGCCAACTGAACTTGGGTCTCAGAGCAGCCATGGGTTGGCTTCTTCTCAGGGCTCCCAGTGATAAACTTCCACAGTGACTGGGTGAGGGACAACTACGGGGAGGGAGCTGTACTGAGGCCAGCAAAGTTTTGGAAAGATATGAAAACCACAAATTCCCAATATCACAAAGAACTGTATTCAATAAAATGAACTCAAGTAGAAATCTAAGAGAGTGAAAATTCTACTGAAAGTATAAAGAGCAGAGTCAACCAATGTGAAGATAGATATAGAAGACAGGTTTTCAGTTAGCAATCTGCAAATGAAAGGCTTTTTAAAAATAGCAAGAGACAACAAAAAATCCAACACCTACTACACAAAACAAAGAAGATTAATATAAGATTAACTGGAATCAGTGAAAAAACAATTGTAGTGAGGGACTTCAATATCCCCCCGTCATAAACAGACAGATCAACTAGACAAAATATCACAGCTGAACCAAAGTTTTGAACAAATGGACTTAGTAGATATCTAGACAATGTTCCACCCAACAATAGAATACACATTCTTCTCAGCAGCACACAGGACTTTCTCTAAAATAGACCATATTCAAACTCTTAGAATATGCTTAAATAAATACAAAGGAACTTAAATTATCCCATGTATATTATCAGATTATAATGCAATGAAATTAGAAACCAACAGCAAAAGAAACCACAGAAACTAAATAAATACATGGAAATTAAACACTACTAACCTCCTGAACAATCAATGGGTCACAGGTGAAATTAGTGAAGAAATTAGACAGTTTCTACAATTAAATGATAATGGCAATATGACATACTGGAACTTATGGTACTCAATGAAAGCAGTCCTACTTATAGGACAATGGGGAAACTTATAGGGTCAATTCCAACATCAGAAAAACAGAGTGAGCTCAAATACATAACCTAATGTTTATCCTCAAGGTTCTAGAAAAAGAAGAGCAAGTTAAACCCCACGTGTGTATGATATTGAACATGGCTGGATAGAGGAGGAGCCATGTTGGAGCTACTTAAAGAAAATCAACAAGTAACGGGAAGAAAAGGAGGGATATACATCCTGATGGCAAAATCAATTTGAAACAAGAGACTTCCAGATCAAGCGAAGCACAGATGTGGGACTTTATAAAACAGCAAGCCAGCCCACAGGGTTGTCGGTGGGACTGCTGCCTGTGCGTGGAGCAGGACCTGCCATTCCAGGAAATTTCCAAAAATCTGATGGACTGCAATAGTGTGGCAAACTCAAGTCACACAGGGCAGATTCGGGATGTAAGGCCGCTTGCCTCTTTTGTCTTCTTCCACACAGAGGATGCTGCAGCCTGGCAGCAAATTTTGCCAACATACACAAGGGCGAGTGAGCAGGAAGCTGCTCCCTCCCTGACGGGCCACCAGTTTTTCTTTCTTTCTTTCTTTCTTTCTTTCTTTCTTTCTTTCTTTCTTTCTTTCTCTTTCTTTCTTTCTTTCTTTCTTTCTTTCTTTCTTTCTGTCACGTGTCGTAGTGGATAACTGGAGCCTCTAGTGACAAGTTCAGGGACCGCAGGGTGGCGGTGAATGGTGAATGAAGGTAGTGAGTGGAACAGCACAATCCTCCTGCCCTGGGATCAGTGGTGCGAGAGATGGACAGGGATGTATGGGATTTAATGCATTCTTGCCTTGGAAGGTGGGGCAATGAGTGGGAAGTCGGCACCCCCACCCATGCCCCACGACAGAGGAGAATGAAGTAGGGCCGAGTAGCCTTGGTCTTGCTCTGTGGTGGCAGTGCCAGTGGGAGTGGAACAAAGGAGTCTGTGCAGGGACTGCAAAGAGCCAATTGTACGTGGGACAGCCTGGGGCTCTCTCTGTCTGAGGGAGCCACAGCAACTGGGAGAGTAACTCAGACACACAGGGAAAGGAGGTGAGGGTGGTGGGCAGGCCGCCAAGGGATACACAAGAGTCCTGGAATTAATAACCGAACTTTCCAGCATAGCAGGATACAAATTCAACAATAAAAAAAATCAATAGCATTTCTGTGTGCAAATAACAAACTCACTGAAAGAGAAATTAGGGAAACAAAATTTTTCACAGTATCATTAAAAAAACCAAAATACTTAGGAATCAATCTAATGTAAGAAATCAAAGACCTTTACATGGAAAATTACAGTACTCTAAAAAAGAAGATAAAAAAGATATAAGAAAATGAAAAGATATCCTTTACTTTTGGGTAGGAAGAACCAATTTAGTAAAAATGGCCATACTTTCAAAACTGTTATATGGATTGAATACAATCTCGATCAAAATACCAATACCATACCTCACAGAACTAGTGAAAATATTCCTAAAATTCATATGAAGCCAGAAGAGAATTAGAATAGCAAAACCAATTCTAGGCAATGGCAAGGTAGGGGGTGTCATAATCCCCTATTTGAACTCATACTAAAAAGCTATTCTCATAGAAACAGCATGGTACTGGTGAGAAAGAAAAAAAAAGGCAGGAAAGAAGAAAGGAAGAAAGAAAGGCAGACAGACAGAAAGAAAGACAGATCTGAGGATCAATGGAACAGAATAGAAAATGCAGAAACAACTCCAAGCACTTATCTACTTTGTCTTTGACAAAAGGATCGAACACCTTCACTGGAAGAAAGACAGCCCCTTTAATAAATAGTGCTGGGAAAACTGACTTTTCATATGTTGAAGACTGAACCTAGACCCATGTCTCTTACCGTGCACTAGAGTAAAGTCAAAATGGGGCAAAGATCTAAATATAAAGCAGAAACAATATGCTGGAAGACAGAATAGGCAAAATTCTTAAAGACACAGGTGTAAGCAAAGACTTTATGAACAAAACATTCACTGCACAGGAAGTATTACAAAGAATTAACATTTGAGATCACATCAAATTAAAGAGATTTTTCCAGGAAAAGAAACATGGACAGAGTGAAGAGATAATCCCTTGAATGGAATCAATTTTTTACCTGCTACTCCTCAGACAAAGGACCAATGGATAGAATATATAAAGAACTAAAAAAAAAAAAAAAAAAGCCAGACCTCACAATTTAAAGACCCAATCCAAACATGGGCATCTGAATACACACTTCTCAGATGAAGAAGTGCAAATAGCAAGTAAACGTGAAAAAATGTTCCACAGAACTGGTCATTTGAAAGATGCAAAGTGAATTAATACTGACATTTTATCTCACTCCAGAAACAATGGTTATTATCAAGAAATTAACCAATAACAATGGCTGGCGAGGCTGTGGGGAAAAAGAAACCCTTGTCCATCATTGGCGAGAATGTAAATTGGTGCAACCACTACGAAATCGGTGTGGAGATTCTTCAAACAAACAAACACTAAAGCTACTGGCTCCATTTGACCTAGCTGTGTCCCTTCTAGGTATCTTCTCAAATGTAAAAAGCACCACACCACGGTGATATATGCACATACATGTCTACAGAAACACAGCCTATAATAGCTAAACCTTGGGAACAGCCCATATGCCCAATCCATAGATAAATGGATAAAGAAAATGTGGTGTTTAAATACAGGGGAGTTCTACTCTACCATTCTACTCAAGTCATTTATTTTGAAACAAACCAGACACCTAAGTTTAAATATTGTATTGTTCCTCTCGTATGAGAAAACCAAAGGGTAAATGAGGAGTGAAACAGGGGATAGATATTGGGAAGTAGGAAGAACATGGTAAAAGTGGAGGGGACAACGGAGGTGGGAGTGGGTAGGAGAGGAAGGGAAAAAGGAATAAAAGAGAATAGAAAGAAAAAATGCAAATGAAGCTTTTGTTAATAGGGAAGGGAAGAAGGGTTGAAGGAAGGGGATGAGAATGTTTAAAAAAAAGAGTAAGATATAACATGCACAGTTACAAATTCCCTGGATGGATGTTATCATTATATATGGCAAATGCATACTAATACAGAATAAATAAATAAATGTTAAAAAAAACCCTATGTTCTACTTTTTCCTTCTCTTTTTGGCTTTTAATTTGTTATTTCATTTCATTTTTTCTCCTCACCAATTTCCCTTTTCTTGTCCTAGTTTCTAGATCATTCTTTCTCTCTACCATTATTTGACTGAGTTATTGAAAAAGTTGAAAACTTTTCAAACAAGATTTGGATTAAGTCTGGACATATGACTGGTTTGTTGGATGTTGTTATTACTGGTAATTACTCTCTGGTCACAAGGAAGTGATAGGGATTAAGCCTAGAACTTTGAACAGGTGGAGCAGGTGCTGACACCTGAAAATGAATGCACTTTCATTCCAAAATGAAAGGCGCCTCAGAGGGAGAAACACTTACAAAGGAGATGAATATTGTGATCTCTGTGCAGTAGTAAAGCTTTCTAATCCAAGTGATCTACAACATTCAGAACAACAACAACAAACAAGGATAGTGAGAAAACAAGCCAACAATATGCTTCCCAAAACTCTCCAAAAGCTAGTATCACAGGCACAGAAGTGGGTGAATTTTCATACAAAGAACAACAAGAGCCAAAAAAAGCTAAAATAATTGAAGAGATAAACGATGAGACAAACAAGCAAGTGAATGAAGCAATATGATCAATTAGCTCATAGAAGATGTAACTAAGTAGCTACATGAGTCAATTAATAAGATGATCGATGAGTTTAAAGAAGATATAAACAAGTAGATGAATGAACTAAGCAAAACAATTCAGGATGTGAATGACAACTTTAATAAATAATTAGAAATTCTAAAAAAGAATCAAGCAGAAACTCTGGAAATGAAAAATTCATTTGAAAGTTTTGGCAGGAGGCATGGTCATTTGGAAAATAGGATATCAGCATTCGAGGACAAGGTGAACGTAACAGGCTAAATGTTCAGTGATATTCAGAAAGCAAAACACAACCAGAAGATGAAGCAAGATCTCCTCAATGTCTCTGAAATGATTACAGAGTAGATGACTCTACAGATTATACAATTTAAGGGAGGGCTAGGGAATCTAAGGGTATAAAACTATTCACTAAACTAATTGCCCCCCAAAGTTTAGGGAATGAAATGAATATCAGAGAAATGAGGCATTTAGAAGCCCAAATACACATGACCAGAAAAGAATCTATCCATGACATATCAGCATCAAAACTTCAGCAATTCAGAATAAAAAGTAAACTAAAATCAACTATAGAGAAACACCAAATAATATGTAAAGACAAATCTATTAGAATAACAGTAGGTTTTTTGACACAAACCTTAAAGGGTAGAGGAGTGTGGGGCAAAGTATTTGAAGACATAAAACACATAATTGCCAATCCAGATTACTGTAGTCTGCAAAGTTATCCTTGGGATTAATAGAGAAACATCTTCCATGACAAAGAGAATCTAAAGAAATTTATGACCACCAAATCAGCACTGCAGAAATTACTCAAGGAAATCCTCCACAGAGACAGCGAGGCCAACATCAAAAAAGAGCCCAAAGGAAAGAATAAATTTGATTAGGAGAGTAAACCAAAGGAAAAGTAAAGGAATCAGCCCCAGAAAAATAATACAGTATTAGGATCAGTAAATACAATTAAATAATAACACTTAATTTAAACATAAATCAAAAGACACAGACTGGTGAATTAAATTAAGAAAAAACCAGAATACTCAACTATGTGTTACTTGTATGAGATGCACTTTACAATTACAAAGAAGCACATAGATGGAAAGTGAAAGGATGAAAAAGACATTCCATATGGTGGAGACTGAAAGCAAGTCAGAGTAGCTATTCTAATTTCTGACAAAGTGAGCTTCAAACCAAAACTGATCAGTAGAGAGAAGAAGGTCATCACATATTAGCAAAGGTAACAATTCACTAAAACAACCACTACAAATATATATGTACCGAATGTCAGTAGACTCAGGTTCATAAGACAAAACCTATGACAGTTGACATAAAATCACAGATAGGTAGTGATGCAATCATACTGGGGGACTTCAATACCCCACTGTCACATATGGGTCAACCAGATAAAAATCAACAAAGAAATATTAGAGTTGAAGGACATCATATAACAAGTGGTTTTAACAGATATCGTATCTACAGAATGTTTCATCCAATAACAGCAGAATACACATTCTTCTCGGGAGTCCATGGAACTGTATCAAAATAGATCATATTTTAGGCTATAAAGGATGTCTGAATAAATATAATAGGTTGAAAATATCTTTAGCATCTTATCAGATCATAACAGAATGAAAGTAGAAATCCATAGAAAAAGAAATCACAGAAATAACACTAAAACATAGTAATTGAATAATACATTCTTGAAGGATAAAGGAGTCACAAAAGAACTTGGTAATAAATTTTTCAAATCTTAGAATCAAATGTAAATGCTCACACAACATATCAGAATGTGAAAGACATAATGAATGCAGTTCTAAGACGGAAGTTTAGAGCTGTGAGCTCCTACACTAAAAAACAGAGCACTCCCTAATAAATATAATAATGAATCTCAAGGTCCTAGAAAAACAAGAGTAATTCAAAGACAATATTAGTAGAAGAAAAGGCATTATAAAGATCAAAGTGGAAATCAATGAAATTGAGAAAAAAACGTACAAAGGATCAGTGAATTAAGCAGATTGTTCTTTGAAAAGATTAACTAAGATTGATAAGGTCTTAGCCAAAATAACTGAAAGAGAGAAAAGACCCATATCAATGCAATTAGAAATGAAATTAGAAATGGAAAAGGAAAAATAGCAACAGATATTACTGAAATCCAGAGGATTATAAAAAGCATTTTGAAAACTTACATTCCAATAAATTGGAGAATCTAGAAGAAATGGATACGTTCCTAGACACATGACTTAGCAAAACTGAACCAAAAAGATGTAAAAGCTCTGAACATACCCGTAACAATAAATAAAATTGATACAAAATAAAAACTCTACCAACTAAGAAAATCTAGGGCCCAATGGATTCACTGCTAAATTTCACCAGAATTTTAGGGAATTGATGCCAAATTCTATACTAAATTCTGTTCTATCAAACTGAAAAGGAAAGAACACTGCTATTCCATACAGCCAAAGCTAGATAAGAAGTCAACAACAAAAGAGAATACAGGCCAATAGCTGTGCTGAACAGAGACGTAAAAATCCTTAATAAGATTCCTGCAAACAGAATTCAATCAGTCATTAAAAAGATCAAACATCACCAGCAAGCCAGCTTCTTCCCGGGGATGCAACCAACCAACCAAACAAACAAATAAA
Source organism: Fukomys damarensis (assembly GCF_012274545.1). Classification (NCBI taxonomy): domain Eukaryota; kingdom Metazoa; phylum Chordata; class Mammalia; order Rodentia; family Bathyergidae; genus Fukomys; species Fukomys damarensis. The sequence continues at coordinate 36,771,340 of NW_022900935.1, read as the reverse complement.
TACATGTACTACATAAATAGGTCAAAGATAAAAATCACAAAATCATCTCAATAAATGCAAAAAAAAAAATGTCTTTGACAAAATCCAACATTCCTTCCTGATAAAAGCCCTAACAGGAACAGGTACAGAAGGACTTTCTCTCAAACTGATAAAATCCATTTATGAAAAAACCATAGCCGACATCACACTAACTGGGGCAAATTGAAAGTGTTCTCTCCAAAATCAGAAAGAGACAAGCGTGTCCACTCTTACGAGTCGTCCTCATTACACTCAAAAGCACACAAAATTTTAGCCAGAGGTATGAGCCAAGCGAAATTAAAAAAATGTTACGAGTTTAAAGGGAAGAAGTAAAAAAAGGCTCTATTAGTTGATGATATGGTAATTTACATACATATAACAACAAATATTACCAGAAGACCCTTAAGAGTAAATACACAAATTCAGCAAAGAAGCAGCTTATAAAATCAATACACAAATATGAATAGTACTCCTATATATCAATAATAAAGTCATTAAGGAAGACATCAGGAAAATAATCCCACTCATGATTGCCTAAAAAAAAAATTAAATACCTAGGAATCCACATAACCAATGATGTGAAAGATCTCCAAAATGAAAACTGTAGTTCTTTGAAGAAAGGACTTGAATTAGAAAATGGAAGGACATTCCCTGTTCCTGAATAGGCACAATCAATATCATTAAAATGTTCATATTACCAAAAGCAATATATTTTAAATTCATTTCCTATATAATACATGAACAACATTCTTCACAGAAATAGAAAATAAAAACAAAATTTATATGAAACCAGAGAGATTCAGAATAACCAAAGCAATCCCAAGCAAAAAGAGCAATGCAGGGGTCATCACAATCCCAGATTTCAAGTTATACCAGAAAAACAGGATATTACTGGAACAAATATTGACATACAGACTGAAAGAATAGAATAGAAGACACAGAAACAACCCCAAGCTACTTCAGCCAGCTCATCTTTAACAAAAGCTTCAAAAATACAACAGAAAAAAGACAGTCTGTTTAACAAACGGTACTGGGGAAACTGGTCATCCACATGCAGAAGAACGAAAGACCTACATCTCTACCTAGAACTGTATCTCTCACCATGTACTAAAATCAAATCGAAATGGATCAGAGACCTAAATATAAAAACAGACAGATTGAAGTTGCTGGATGAAAACATAAGGGAAATACTTGAAGCCATAGACACAGGCAAGAACTTCTAAAAGAGAAGTTCAGTAGCCCCCCAAAATAATACCAAGAATTAATAATAGAATTATGTTAAATTTAAAAGCTTCTGCTTAACAAAAGAAACAATCAACAGAGTGAGGAGATGCCCTACTGAATGGAAAAAAAAGTACAAGCTGCTTTTCTGATAGAGAGCTAAGATGTAGAATACATAAAGAAGTAAAAAAGTAGATCCCCTCAAAACAAATAATCAATTAAAAAAAAAGAAAATAAAATTTAATTTTTTTTTTTTTTTGGTACCAGGTATATTGAACTCAGGTCCTGGTGCTTGCAAGGGAGGTGGCAGAACCACTGAGCTAAATCCCTGGCCCAAGAGCAAACAAAGTTAATAGACACTTCTCAAAAGAGAAAGTACAAACGGCCAATATGTGCATAAAAAGTTTTCAGCATTTTTAGCCACTAGGGAAATCAAAACAACACTGACATTCTACTTTACCCCAGTCAAAATGTGTGTCAACAACACATACCACAGGCACCCATGCGCAGGTGCACTCACATGCACACACACACACACAACAAAACAAATAAAAAAAAACGAAACAAAACAAAAACAGAAGCAAATGCTAGTGAAGATGTAGGGAAAAAGAAAACCTGCATTACTGGTGGAAGTATAAATAAATATAGCCACTATGGAAATCGGTATGGAGAGTCTTCAAAAAACTAAAAATAGAAATTCCACTTGACCCAGCTGCGGATCTCTTGGGTATATTCCTTGAAGAGTTAAGGACATCATACTATATACTAATAGTCCATGACCATGTTTATAGCAGAACAATTCACAACATCTAAACTACAGAATCAGTCTAGATGCCCACAGACAAATGGGTAAATGGGGCATATATGGGAAATATCTATATCTCTATGGGAATTTTACTCTGCCTTAAAGAATTAATTCACATCATTGCTAGAAATGAATTGATTTTGAAATCACAGTGTTAAGTAAAGAAAAGTTAGACATTTAAAATTAAATACTGCATGCTTTCTATTTTACGAGAAACCCAAATTATAAATAAATTAAAGTGTAAAATAAAGGAAAGGTGGCAGGAAAGAGGGAGGCAGACTTTTTGGAGCCGGAGAAGAGGATCAGCGGAAGTAGGGGCGTAGTAGTGACTGTGAAGGGGGACCAAAAATGGTCAAGACATGATATATACTTGCTAATTCCCCAAATGGGTATAATTATTATAATGGGTATAATAATTATAATTACTATGCATCAAAAACATATACTATAAATTTTAAAGAAACTAAAATATGTGTAAGGGGATAAAAAGAGGAATTGATAGAGAAAACTTTAATAAATGAAAATTCAGGAAATGTCACAATATAAGATAGCTTCTGCCCCTCACCCAGCTTAGTTCAGAATCAACCAGTACCAGAGGAGATACCTAGCCTCCCCACAGAAGTTTGTAAGTGAAAAGAACCATTGTTAGCTTTGTTTTACTTCCATTCTGCTGCCTCTCTGTGTGTCACTTGCTGTCTCCTTCCTTGACAGAATAAGTCCAAACAAGGGTGCTTCTTGGCAGGCTGAGACATGAGCACTGCTGGGGCTCAGGAGTTTGTGGCCACCATGGGCAACACAGCAAGACCCATATCAAAACAAACCAACCAACAAAGATTAAGTTAATTAAGTCTAGTAAATATAAGTCAGTTACAACATGGTAAATATTCATGCTACTATAAAGAGTAATCTCTTTAAATGAGATTGCTATAGTAGATAACAAGTAAAACCTATAAAAAAACTACTTTTCAATATAAAAATGCAATTTAAAACAACACTGTGATTCCATCTTATGGAAGAAAAAAATGGCTAACATCAAGAAATTAAATAATAACAAATGTTGGCAAGGCTGCTGGGAAAAGGAAACCTACACTGTTAATGGTAATGTAAACTAGTACCACTATTAAATCAGTAGAGAAATGCCTCAAAAACTAAAACTAGAAATTCTGTTTGACCCACTGATTCTCCTGCTTTTTATTTTCCCAAAAGAGTTAAAACATCATATTACAGTGATACATGCATACCCACACTTATAACAGCATAATTCATAAAAGCTAAATATTGAAAGTGGCCTATTTGGCCATCATCAGATGAATGGATAAAGAAAATGAGGTGTTTATTCATAATGAAGTACTGCTATGTCAGAAAGAAGGATAAATTTCAGTCACTGGTAGAAAAATTAATGCACCTTTAGACCATAGTGTTAAGTGAAATAAATCAGACAATTTTAAATATCACACGGTTTCTCTGATATGAGAAAACCAAAATATAAATAAAGAGCAAAATAAAATACAGATAATAGGAAATGGAGACACAGATTGTTTGCAAATGACAGAGGAACAAGAGATGGAGGGAGAGGAGGGGAAGGGGATGAGAAAAGAATTAATATGTATTATGTTAAACATACCAACTCTGCATGAGGAATATAATCATCATGTACTATAAACATGCACTAATAAAAATAAAAATTGAAGACAAAAAAGATTAAAAGTAAAAGGACGGAGAAAAGTGTATATCTTGCTACTCAAAATAAAGCAGTAGAATCCATATTAATTTCATACAAAGAAGACACTGGGGGTAAAGTATTTCTTACACGAGGATAAGGGGCATTACATAATGATAAATTCTGCAAGAATACATAATAATCCTCAATGTGTATGCATCTAGCAGCAGAATGCAAAAATATAAGAACAAGAAGTGCAAGGATAAATAGATAAATTCATTATTACAGTAGGAGATTCAACTCCCCTCATTCAGTAAGTGGTAGAAAAAAGGGCAAAGAACCAGAAAGTATGAAGTTGACCTGAACACTTAAAAAATGGAAAAGACAGAGATTATATATAGTATGTTTTAATATTACAGTAGAATTAAACTAAAATTAGTAATAGAAAGGAAGACAAAAATCCTTTCAATAACTGGAGATTAAACAACACATTTCTAAGTAACATAATTTAAAAAAAGAACTCTCAAGAAGAGTTAAAATATTTTGAGTCAAAATACGTTGGAGGTAGAAAAAGGACTGCTTAGAAGGAAATTTATAGCATTGAATTTACATTTTAAAAAGACCAATAAAAAAATCAATAATCTAAGTTCTTACCTTAAGAAACTAGAAAAAAGTGTCACAATTTAAAGTCTAAAGCAAATGAAAGCAATAGCAAGAACTGGAGCAAAGAATCAACAAATAAGTAGTACGGCATCAGGATACAAGGTTAAACTACGAAAATCAACTGTTTCCAGAAATTACCATCAATAAAAAATTGGAATTTGAAATTAAAATGCTGTTTCCAATAGTACTGTTCAAAAAATGAAACAGGTATGTCTAACAAAAAATATACAGGATCTACTGATGAAAACAAGATCTATACCTTCTCCATTGTTGGTGGGAGTGCAGACTGGTGTAACCACTATGGAAATCAACATGGAGATACCTCAAAGAGCTGGGACTAGAGGTTCCATTTGACCCAACCATCCCTCTACTGGGTATCTTTCCAAAAGAATTAAAAGAATCATTTCACAGTGACATATGCACACCTATGTTTACAGAGGCACAGTTTGAAATAGCTCAAACTTGGAAACAGCCCATTTGCCCATCAGTTGGAGACTGGATAAAGAAGATGTGGTTTTTCTATAAAAGGGAATACTACTCAGCTATAAAGAATGAGAAATTAGATTCATTCATAGGGAAATGGATTCATATTGAGGATATCCTCCTAAGTGCCATAACTCACAAATGTGTAAATACTGAACAGTTTCTCTGCTGTGAAAAACTATAATTGTACATAAGATCCTAATGATATAACTGACAATGTGAAATAGGAAGAAAAGGGCTAAAGGTGTAGAGGAAGTGGGGAGGGTAGGGGAAAGGTAATAAGGGGAAAGAAAAAAACAGAGAAAGTGAAAAAATGCAAATAAAGTATTTGTAAATAGGGAAGGGAGAAGGGGATAAAGGGAGGGCAGGGTTAAGGGGAAAAAATGAGAACCAAGAGCTGTCATGTAAAAGTACAAGATCCCAATGGTGAATATAACTGTACTGTATACCTAAAATGTACCAATAAACTCAATGAGAAAAAAAAAGAAAATAAGATCTAAATAAATGACATATTTTATGTTTTTGAATTGAAAATCTTAGCATATGAAGATGAAAAATTCTCTGATCTTAACTGAAAGACTTAATAAAATACAGTCTCAGTATTTATTTTTTAAATATCAAAATCATTCTAAAGTTTATATGGAAAGCAAGATTAGTCAGCATAATACTAAAGAGAAAAAAGACAGGAATAATAATATTACCCAACATTGCAATTTACCATAAAGCTACAATAATCAAGACAGCGTGGTATTGGTGAAAGAATACACAATGGATCAATAGAAAAAAAAGACAGAACCCAGAAATAGACTGATACACACAGCCAAATGATCTTCTACGGATTAGTAAGGTAATAGAGAGGATTTGGATAATCTTTTCAACAAACTATGTTTAAACAACTAGACATCCATCCATGTTAAAAAATAGTGAGCTGAGATGCATCATCCCCTTTAGAAAAGTTAACTCTAAATGGATCAGAGATATACATGCATAACATAACATTATGCAATATTAAGATAGTAACACAGGAGAAAGTATATGTTCTGTTGGGCTTGGCAAGGAAATGAGTTTTTAGACACAACACCAAAACCATAATCAATGGGAAAAAAATTTACAAACTGGATCACTAAAACTTAAACTGCTCTGGGACAGATACTTTAAAGTGAATGAAAAGGTCAGTCACAGACTAGAAAAAACACATATTTGAGAAAGAACTTGTATCCAAAATACACAAAGAAGACTTAAATTTCAATGATGATGAAACAACCTAATGAAAAAAATGGGCAAAAGATAATAAATATATATTTTGTCAAAGAAGATATATAGATAGCCAGTAAATACATAAAAAGATACTCTGCTCAACCTTATTTGTCATCAGGAAATTATAAGCTAACAGAGATATGGATAAACTCTAAAAATTTGATAATATCAAATGATAAAAGAATGTGGATCAATAGGAACTCTTTCTTTGCTGGTGGAAAAGCAAAACAGTGCAATCTGTTTGGAAAATAGTTTGGAAGTTTACCATTAAGTTAAATATAGTGCTACCACACAACCCAGAAATTGTGCTCCTTGCTGTTGAACCAAATGATTTAAAAACTTACAGCCACATAAAGACTTTCATGTGAAGTTTTAAATTATTTTTATTCATACTCACCAGTAACTGGGAGCTATCTAGGTAACCTTCAATAGATGAGTGGATAAACACACATGTACATCTATGTAATGAAACATTATTTACCAATAAAAAAGAAATCAGCTACCAAGCCACGACAACACATGAACTAATTAACTTTAAATGCATATTAATAAGTGAAGGAAGCCATCCACCGCATAATTCTAGTTAGATGACATTCTGGAAAAGGAGGAACTACAGTCTTGAGGCAGTAATACTGGGTACCTGGTTGCCAAGAGCTCTGGAGAAAGCAATGGTTAAACAGGTGAAAGAGTATATATTTTTAGGGGGGTAAACTATTCTGTATGATTCTATAATTGTATATACATGGCATCAGGCATTTGGGAAAACCAGCAAGAATGAAACTTAAAATAAGCAAATTAAAAAACACAAATTAGGAGGTTGAAGAGTAACACAATTGACTAGGTATGTGACAAGCAATCCAACTGTGATACCCATGTAGGGAAAAATCTCACTGAAAGTGGTAGTGGGGATTAAGGTGCTGATGTAAACAATTTTGGAAATGAATAAGGGGTAAAACCAAAGGAAAAAGATGAAAACAAAACAGAAGAAAAACATAAAACAGAAAAATATCTGTATGTATTGCAAGTGCTGTCCTCCAGTTGATAAACTGTAACCTACAGGGGTATGGGCTAACACTTCTGATATTTCTACACACGAATACTGAAAATGAACATTAAGTAAAAGGATGGCAGATGGTGGGAGACAGGCTTTTCATGATTCAAGTGGGAGTTCACAGATAAGCAAGGGGAGGAGGCTAGAATGACGCACGTGGTAATAAACTTCATTTGGGTGCATCAGCATGAGCTCATGGCTAGCTTAATACAGACAGAGATGATAATGCAGGACACTAGTTGTAAATTAGGGTCTGCTCCCCCTCAATTCCTTTTCTGTAGTTGGGAGAGCCCAGAAGCTATACAACAGCTCAGTAGCAGTAAAAACATTTAGACCCCTAATTTTGCTATAATACCCTTCTCCATTAACAAGAACAAGGCTTCTGGGGAAAATGGCTGATTTGGAGACTGGAACAAGAAATGTACAAGAGAAGCCTGGGGTATTACCAGAAAGTTAGAAAAGAAAAACGAATTACCCTGCAAAACCCAATTTTGAGGTTATGTTAGAGTAAAGGAGCCAAGTGAAGAGCTACCAATGGCCAGAACTGGAGTAACCGAGCAACAAAATAAAGTAACATTGGGTTATAAACCAAAATATAAATATCTGTAAGTTATTAAATGAATGAATAAATAAATTAATGAAAACAGACCAATCTCCTATGCCGAAGAATTCCCAATTTATTTTTGTCTTCCTAACTCCTTGCTCCTTAAGTCTGAACTGTGCGTTGTGACTTCCTTCTAAAGTACAGCCAGAAGACAGAGATGAAAGAGCAATTTTACAGTGGGGAAAGCTGACAAGCACTGGCTCTGATGACCAAGGTCAACAGCCACAGCGAGCGGTGTGACGTTGACAGTGGGTACCCTTGATGTCATATGATGAGAATAGGACTTTGTGTCTACTGTGTTTCTTCTGGAAAATCCCCAGTCTAATCGTGAGAAAATATCAGGTGAATACCTACTGAAAGATGTTCTGCAAAATATCTGACCAGTACTCCTGAAAACTATCAAGGTCATCTGAAACCAAAGGAGCTTAAGGAGTCACGATGATTAAATCTGATATGGTAGCTTGGATGGGATCCTGGAACATAAAAAGTTCATTAGGCAAAAGGCAATCTGGATAAAGTATTCACTTTAATCATAACGTATCAGCATTATTATATTATTATTATAATTATAATTATTATAATAATGCATCCGTATAATAATGTATCAGCATTCACTTTAATAATAATGTATCAGCATTATTATATTATTATATTATAATTATTATCATAATAATGTATCAGTTCATTAATTGTTAACAAATGTTCCATTCTCACTTGAGATGTTCATAACAAGGAAAACTGGCTGTGGGGTTTATGGAACTCTCTGTACTACAGGGTACAGTATGATTGCAACATATGATAAGTGTTTAAATTTTTTAAAACTATTACAGAATGACACATTGCCATTAATCCCACTCAAAATACTCCCCCTTACTTTAATACACTTAGTCCCTTAATCTTGCTGCTTTCTGAAATAATTCTGGGAGTCCTTTTTCACAAGTATCTTTAGCTGTACTGTCCTGGGTGCCTTGAGGTCCTGAATCCACTCAAGACACTTACCTGTCATGGTCATTTGCTCTCAGGGTAAGAGCCAGCAGTCTCCCAGTGCTAGACCCAGAGAATAAGGTGGCTGATGACACATCACAATGTTTTCACAAGCCTACCCTTCCATTGGATGGCACTTAGTAAAGACATTTACACCTTGTAAAGACATGAATGAAAAAGGACTTCCAGAACGGCTTTAGAAAGTGGCAAGCCTGGTGGGATAAGGGTGTTCAAAGCAAGGCTGAGGATTCTGAGGGGAAGAATTCTGAGGGGAACTACTAAGTAATGTGCCTTTTGCTGTAATAATTTTTTAAAAATTTAAACATTATCAATATGTTTTGACCTTGTCTTGTATGTTTAGTGTTTTTATAAATGCAGGACTGTTCTAAAACTAAAGTTTCTTGCAATTATATATGTAATATATATGATAATATATATCATATATATTAGTAAATATTACTATTTACATATTGTAATTTACTAATTACAATAGTAAATATACAATATGCATGCACTTATGTCAGAAGGCGATAAGTACCAGGGAGAAAATGAGTCAAGTAGAATAAGGGATGTGAGGCAGACCACCGGCATAGGTGCCAGGAATGGCACTTCGGTAGTAAAATGTATTTGAGCAGAGATCTAAGGGGATGAGGGAATGAACCATCCAAATATCTGGGGAAAAAGGATTCTGGGTATCAGGCTGTGCTAGTGTGAGTTCTGAGTGGGGAGTATATTCAGTTGTATAAAGAGAGCAAAGAAGCCAGAGCAGTCGAAAAGGGCACAAGCCCAGGAGATGGAGTAAGAAGGCAGACGGGTGTCAGGCCAGGTGGGCCTGCAAAGGAGGACTGAATGGATGAGCGAACAAAAGGAATGGACCCTCTTCATCTTGAAGTTGACTCTGGGTACTCCAACCTCTAAGAGTCACCCTTCATAATATATCCCTCCTCGCATACACAGATACTTTGTGACAGTAACAAAATCTCTGCCTGTACATGTTCCAGCAAGATTCTCTATCACAGCAGAAGAAGTCTGAAATGTGTCATCTCCTTTCTGGGAAATTTGAGGCTGTTTCTAGACAGGCAAAGTGAAATAAAAGCATGAAGCCAATTTTGCACATAATTCAATGTATTTATTTAAAACGCTTATATATGCCAGAAATCTTTAGATAATGGAAAGAAAGGTAGATTTTTCCTCTTTTCATTATTAAAGTAATTGGCTCAACTCTCACTTTGTAGGTTTGGGAACAGAGCACAGTCTGTAGTTAGTTCCAAACCACCAAAGTAGAAACAATAAAACCCCAACTATCTGAAGAACTTTTTCCCTAACACACTTGGCTTTTAATGACTACCAGCACTTAGGTAGGGTCCAAAAGGCAAGCTCAGGACTGGGACTTACTTGGAAAGTAAAGTAACTTGCAAAACAGGCCTTGGGCTGCCCAAAAGTGAGCTTAGACCTGTGCCTTCTTCATCTCTACCTCCAGACGCACAAGATCCAAGAAGGTACCTGGATGATATGGTGTCCCCTCCTTCAGTGTGTCAGCCCTTTACTCACATCAGATGCACACACTTCTTGCAGAGATTTGACAGCACTAAAGATGATACCGAAGCCGGGTCCCTCTTTCTCTTCAAGCAGAAAGATAAGGGAAGCCATTCTATGTGAGTATGAGAGCAAAATGTGGCCCTCAATAGTAGAGACTTGAACTTGGAATATCTTGGTTTATTTATGGGTGATGAATGCCAAACTGAACACTGGCTGTCTGGAGGATTTTAACCACTCGGAACCTCAGTTTTTTCATCTGTAAAATGACGATTATAATTTCTGTCTGTCTGCAAAGGCCCTTATCAAGATTAAATGAAATAATGCCTCTAAAATGACTAGAACAACAGATGGCCTACAGAGGGCAATTAAAAAGCACTGATTATTTTTTATAAACACCAGTATTCATCACATCTTTGCCCCTGGCATGGATCTGGTAACCTCTTGATAACTGACTATATAACTGTCTGAACAAAATATCTCCGGGAAGCCTAGAAAGATACTTTATATAATAACACTTAATGCAATGCTGACAATAACTGTCAGTTGCTGAGTACTTACTGCTCAGGTGGTGTGACTGCACGCCCAAATACATCATCTACTGAATCCTCACAACTGCCTAATAAGGTAGGCCTTCTTCTAGTTCCACTTTAAAAATGAGGAGCTGAGGTTGAGAAAGGTTAGGCAATTTCCAAGGATGACACAGCCAGCAAGTGTCAACTAGACTTTGAACTCCTCCCTTCATTTCCGAGGTCATGCTCTTAACTGCTGTAGTACCCAGTGAAGAATTTCAATGCGTTAAAAAAAAAGAAAAAGAAAAAGAAAAGATGCCTTTGACTTCTTTTTTAAGAGACTCGACTAGAATGAAAACATCTTGCTGCTTATTGGTCGAATTGGCAGTTAGCAGGTCAGGAACAGGTGGGACCAGAAGAGCTGAGAGGGGCAGGCCCTTGATAAGGCGGCTGGACAAGCTGTCCATCTCTGTCCAGAGGAGTAGTGGGACGGCACTCACATGGACTCAGTATGAGAGGGCCTGACTAGGGGTGAAAATGCCCCAAGGACAAAAGCAAACTGCTTTGAGAGGCCACATGGAGTGGGACCAGGAATCAATCCTCAGGGACAGAAAGCCAAGGGCACTGGGTGTGGCAGGAGCTAGGACACAGGGCTGAACTCCCAAGGGGCTGACATGAAAGGCTCAGACAGGCTGTGATGAAGACCCTCTTAACGGAAGATTTCTGACCCCTCAGTGCAGACGTGGGAGTGTGAACGTGCAAAGGAGGCGGTGGGACAGGTTAACCTCAGTCCCAGAACACTACTCTGGGTAAACTCACTTACACAAGGGCCAGGTGACAGACTTAGAGACACTGTCACCATAGCACCACCCCCAGGGCTGCCTGAGGGCAGCAAACATGCCAGCTATACTGCTGTGGGGGAGCAAAGCCCTACAGCTTCTGTCTGGAACATGTTCGGTTCAACAAATATGTGACAGCCACTCCGCCACCTCTTGCTAGGCCCTGCAGAAACTGCAGAAAACTGAAATGGGGAACAGGCCTGTCCTCTTTTGAGGAGGCCCCAGTCTGGAGGGCAAGCCCTTTATCATTTCTGTCCACGAGCCTGGCTCATCCAGCTGAATCAGAGAAAGACAATAATGCATTTTAAGTGGGTTGAGGGCTGTGAAATGTTTTCACACCAACAGGAGGCAGTGTAGTGTAATAGAAAGATTGCCAGGGTCAGAATGAAGCAGACCTGGTTCAAATATCAGCCTGGAAGTTTAGTAAATTGTTTGATCTTGAGCCAAGTCCCTTATCCTCCTGGGCTCTCAGTCTCATATGCAGATCTGGGCTCAGAATCCTTACCCTGTTTTCTTCTGTGAAGCAGCATAACTGATTAAAAGCATGGACTAGGGCCAGAGAGCCTCGGTTCATAGCTGAGTTTCTGTTTACCAACTGTCTGACCACAGCTGGGCTACCTCTCAGGGCCTCTGCCCTCCTCTCTACACAGGAGAAAATAATGTCGCTTCCCTTACAAGGTTCTATGAAGGCTAAAGGAGTTAGTATATGTAAAGTGATTAGAAGAGAGGTTAGAAAGTGCTGGCACACAGAAGTATTCAAGAGTTATCTGCTTTTCTTCTTATCACCACTTCCCAGAGCTGATGGGAAGATACCATGAGATGCTGCATAACTCAATCAGCATTTGATTTTCTTCCTTTCCCTCCTTTTCACACAGTACCAGGAGCAGTGGATCCAGGACCTAAATTTCCATCCTCCTCATCTTCTTCCTCAGCTGTGGCTAAGTGGAGGGACAGGAGTAGTGTGGGCTATGGCCTCTGACCCACGTGTATACCCCTCTCTTGTTGGTATTTCTTCTCCATTAGACTCAAACCCAAGCTCCAGGTTCTCATTCAAAGATAGCCCAACAGCAACATAGCACATTTCCAGACTGATGCTACCTCCTCTTTTCCATCTTTCCCAGATTACATCCATGTTAGCTGTACAGTTCCTCTCTCAATGGCCTGTCCCATCCCCTGCAGAACTCTCTACTGCCAGTGGTGACGGATGCCAAAGTGGTCCATGAAATGTGTTCTCCAAACTATGACCCTCCATCTGAGTCCATGAGCAAATGGCAACATGACAGTGTAAAGCGATCCCCCCAACAATTCTGCCGGCAGAACACATTCCATTATGTGGAATGGGTGCACTGTGACTTCTTCACCACAAGCACAGGTAACCGCGGAAGAAAAATCATCACACACAAACCCCGCACTGTGGAATTACGCACTGTGGAATGTTTGCAATTTCCCCATTACCATATTATTGCTACAGCCTAAGCCTCAATTTACCCATCTGTAAAATGAAACTATTCCCATGTCCCAGAACGACTGGGAGGGATAAAGGAGAAGATGTGTAAAAAGTTTGGGTGTGAGCAATTCTGTGCGTGTTATCATATTGTCACTGTGGTCATTTTAAAGCCCACACACTCTCTTCGCCTGCTGAGGTTCAGTACAATCTGTCTCTGCACTATTTGCCCATTCTTATCGCCCACAAGTCCCAAGGATTGGCTGCACCTCTCCCTCTGACAGTTCTCATTTCCATTGCTGTATCTTCGCTCTGTGGTTCCCTTTTCCTCTCCCAAATCTTTTTCAGGCCCAAATCTGACCCTCTTCTTTTTAAATTCTGCCCCACACTCGAGGCCCAGATCACATATGACCAAGAAGCCTTTGATGGCCTTCCCTTCCCCTGTCTGCAGCTCTCTGAATTCACATCCGCTTTCGGTATGTACTAAATAACTTTAAACTGCCTGCTGTTGTTCCAGGATTTTGGTTTTGTTTGCCCAGTTGGATCATAAACCTTTCTCAAACAGCCACTGGATTTTTTTTCTTTAATGCTAGTTTGCCGCATAAAACTAAAGGTCTCAGCTTCTGTCCATTAAGTACCCCAGGCTGTGGGGGAAGAGCACAAGCTCTGGAGACAAACAACTGGGTTCAAATCCCAGTCCAGCCTGTTACCAGTTGCATAGCCTCAGCTAAGTTATTAAAATGTCTTTTATTTATTTTCTTCATTTTTAAATTGGGATAATTTAAAGCAAGGGTTGGTAAACATTTTCTAAAAGAGCCAGAACACTAAATTCTTCTGCCTTTGTGGACCATGTGGTCTCTGTCCTAGCTATTCAGTTCTGCAGGTGTAGCAGGTAACCACCCAGTGTCTATATCTGAATGAATGGATATAACTGTCCCAATAAAGCTTTATTTGCAAAGACAATCAGTGATCAAGAACCTTGAACAAGCTAGGTGTGGTGGCGTATGTCTATAATCCTACCATTCAGGAGGCAGAGGCAGGAGGATCGCTGAGAGTTGGAGGCCAGTCTGAGCTACACAGGGAGGCCCTGTCTCAAAAAACAAAACAAAAACAGAACCTCTAACATACATAGAATTTACTTTGGAGGGTTCACAGAGGATTGAAGAGTTAAAATATTTCATGCCTTTAGAAAAGTGCTCAGTACACAATAATCTACTTGCCAAATGTTAACTGTTGTTATAATAAACCCATGGAGCAGACCCTAGGGGAGAAAGCTAAAGCTCAAAAGTAACCGAAAAACTCCTCTAAGATCTGACATTTTCTAAGGCAGAGTCAGACACAGAGCTGAGGTCTGTTTGAGTTTAAAGCTTGTATCTTTCCCCTGCAATTTTGGGAACTTCTAAGTTCTTATTTGAACCCAGACCTTATTTTATTGACCCAAGGGAGACCATGAGTTTTGGGACTTGATTCAAGCACTGGCAACATGTCAACTGATTAAATCCCGCTTGGGACCCACACGAATGCTGTCAGAAAGCGCACAATTCTGCTTCCTTGGAATCCAGATGACAGGAAGTGGGGAACAGGTGTGTTACCCATGTTCTCCCACCGGCTCAGAGCACTTGCACCCTTTCAGCCTTCCCTGGTCCCTGTCTGTGTCTCCTATGACACGGACGGATCAGCTGCCTTGGGTGAGCTCTAATTAACTACACAGAGAGGCAGGCTTCTCAAATCTCACATTAGTTCTGCACTGGAATGCCAGAACTTTTCTACCATGGAGAAAGCCTTCATGCCCTGACTCTTAACAAACCAAACAAGTTCAAATGCATTTCTGGGGGGACAAGAGTCATAAGCTGTTATGTGAGAAGGCAAAGAAAGGGCTTTCATTGAGAGGGAGAAACAAAGGGCACCCAGAAATGTCACCAGAATGCCCTGAAAACTGTCAGGCTTGCCACGAGGCCCTGGGAATGTGATTTATGTCACGATTTCCTCTGGTCAATGAGAGGGGCTTTAAACCTGAAAATCTCAAGTAAATCAATGATTACTTTCCACATACCAAGTACATGGAATGGAATCGTAAAATAATCCATCCTACGTGGCACAGACTTTGTATATTTTGAAACTGTTCACATATCTGACTCATTTCTGAGTCTTCTCCTTTCCCTTCTCTTCCTTCTTGTTCTCTTCTCTCACTTTCAAATCCAGGCTAATAAGTTTACTCTAGGAAAGGACTCCAGCTCTATAGCTAAGAAGACACTGTACTGGTTGTTTTGTACATGTGCATTTAACAGCAATCATCTGTTTGTTTCATGTTTAATTCCACATGTGCTAGAATAATTATAGTAGACTACGATCCCCCAAACACCACATATCTGTGGTTCCCAGATTCAGTGGGGGCATTGTGTCGGTATGTTCTCCCTCATCAAAGGAAAGGCACTGGCTGGGCCTTCGAGTCAAGGCTCCCACAGACTGTTCCCCGGGGAAGCCACTGGGTGAAGAGCCAGAGATTCACCCTTCCCTGGGATTTGAAGCTCTGGATCTAGATGGATCCTAAGTGGCTCCAGGCTGACACCCCTGCCCCGGCTTCCAGAGGACAGACAGGGCCCTATAGTTGGCCACCACAGACTTCCTGCCTGAGCAGGAATGAAGGAACCTCTCACCAGGTAGGCATAGGTTATTGTCCAAGTAGTCTCACCTTTTGAATTCTAAATGCTTTTAAGAAGGAGAGGGGATGCTGTTCATAATTGCAACAGGATGTATACATAAGCTGGGACTGGTCTGGGATGTATTATCACCCTTCCACTTCACTTCCACAGAACTGTGGTTTGGGCCCTGCCCTCTTGAGGAGCATAGGACACAGAAAAGTTTCAGATGTGTCATTGGGATGTTGATGAGTCTCTCCCTTCTGAGAGACTCCACTGACCCCTTCCACTTCCACAAACAGAGCTGTCCCTGGAAGATGCGGTAGTGTGCAGCAGTTACTCAGTTCACAGGTGGAAGCCTTCCTGATGCTGGTGACTAGGGCAGACACCCTGTCCCCACAAGCAGGAACATCTGCGAAGGCATGGTCCAGGAGTTCCCAAGTTTTGAACCAATAAAATATTCAAATCTTTTGGAGACACGCAATTGTTAGCTTCTTGTTAATTACACAAGGATGATTATCCTTACCAATATTTCTTAACAAGAAAAATGTAACACACACACACACACACACACACACACACACACACACACCCCACACCCCAAGGGGAAGATCCAGCAGTTTTCAGGCACAGTGCTCAACATTCCCCTCCAAGCAGAAGGAACAAACAGGCTGTTGTGAGGAGCTCTATGGAACGCTATTTATAGCTGTGTTTTTGGTTTACCCTTGGCCTCATACACAGGGCACAGCTGAAAATGCTCTCTTGTCTCTGGACAAAATTTCCAAATCTTTACACAAAACTCCTTAGTCCCACTTGTCAGATCCCATTGCTGCCACTGGCACTTCTGTTCACCCAGAGAAAGTCACCCCTGCAGCCCCACCAGCTTCCAGCTTGGCTTCTGAGCTTTTCCCAAAAGAGGCAGGATGTAGACAGCTGACATCACAGCACTGGGGACTGGCTCAAGCCCCAGTTCCTCCACTTTTACTTGTGTAGCCTTAGATAACTTTCTTCACCTCACTTTTCTTCAGTTTCACTAGGTGAAATTGGGAATAGTAGCTGTTCAACAAGACTGTCCTAAGAATTAAATGAGATGCATTGCTGTAAAGAAATCTCGATGTACACCTTTAATTGGGTTTATCTCTGTTCCAGCCATTTTTGCTGGACATGAAGAGCTTAGGTTTCTTTCTTGGTTCCCCTTCCTTAGTTTTCATCCTCCTTCTTATCTTGTGCTTCAAAACCACCAGAGTGGAGTGAGCTAGGGCTCCGGCCCTGATGCTATCCTTTCTGCCCAGTGTTTCCTCTTCCAGCAGGAATTTTCCCATGGACGGGCAGGAGACATGAGCCATGGTAAGGTTTAATTACCTTCAGCACTGTCTATGTGCACAGTGCTTTATCACTTCCACTTCAGAATGAGCCTATGTGCTATTTTCAGCCCAATTTTATACGGCAGGAAACAATGTTGGAGAGGGTAGGTCCAGGCTCACAAGGCCGAGTGTGGCAGCTGCATTCTAACTCAATGCTTGTTTGGTTTTGAGGGCTGGGTGCTTCTTACCTGTTAATTCTGTCCTTTTAAAACAATCATCATCATCAAGGCCACCCATTACTGAATGCCTGTAATTATTACATGCATTGTCTCATTTGACTTTCCCAGCAACATGGCAAAGTTGACATTTTTATACTCATATTATGAGTTGTTCTGACTTCAGAATAAGCATTTTACCTGGTCAACTGCCTATGAAAGGGGGATGTTGCGTGCTATTTCTTGGCACTGTAGCACGTGCCAGGCACTTTATAAATGGTAGCCTCGTGACAACTCTGTGAGGAAGGTAATATTAGTACGTTCATTTTATAGGCAGAAAAAAGGGCAGGGAGAAATTATGGAACTTGCAGCAGGCCTTGCAAGTAAAGAATGACAAGCTGAGTTTAAAAGCCAGGCAGTCAGTCTGGCTTCAGAGCTGGGCTCTGCCTCTGGGGCTGTGTTGCTTTAAGAAGTGAACAACTCTAGATGAGGTAAGGGGAAGAAGGGACGATTACAAAGGCAGGGGAGTTGCCCATGAACAGGCAGGAGGTTCAGCAAGTCGAAGAACTGAGAAGCCTCTGAACCCAGAAATTCCTCACCCTGGTGAATGGAAGCAGTTCCCCGGAGTCCTGATTCTTCCCCTGCAAAAGGGGTCAGCCACCCTGGAAAACTTTCCAGCCTTGAGCAACAGTGTGGGTGCCTTGTTTCCTTCTGGCCCACTGAGATGCTTCAGTAGGAAATTGCCTCTGACTCTTAAGCAAGGTTTGCCTCCTATATTTCATATAAAATCCCCAGAAGGAATAGCAGTCAACAGCTGTCAATGCCAGTTGCATTTAGAACTCCATGTGGGGGAGGCCTTTAGCTATGTAGGCAAAAACAAACTGGTGGAGTAGCTAGCATGTACTGAAACACAGGGGACGTGGGTCTCACAAGAAACCTTCAAAGTTGTGATCAGTCCCTTTTTACAGACAAATAAACTAAGACTCAGTGCAGCAAAGTATTGTTCCAAAATAAAACAGTGAGTATTCAGTGGCTTTGGGGCTGTGTCATACTGCATCCACTTATCTGGCTCCCCCTATCTCTTACTTGTCTGTGACTGATGCAGGCAGATATTTGAAATTTTCCTATAATTAATGATAAAATTAGTGAAAATGTCTGAAAAAACTCAGAGACCAATCTGCCAGCCAGTGTGTTGTGGCCTAAGCTTTGCCCCTTTCCCTCCAGGGTTCTCCGTTTACTCCTGGACACATAAAGGCCTAAAACATTATCATTCTGAAAAATAAAAGCTGTAAGAGTAGAAATAATTTAAAGGGAAAGTGTCAAGAAATCTTGACATTAGGTGAAGAAAGAGATATCAGATATGAGCCTATGAGGATGTTTAAACAGTAAAACTACTGTTTGAAACATAAGCAAGGTAGCTGACAAGGAATAGATTACAAGAAAGTCTTCAGCATGTATGAGCAACAGAAGATTCCTGGGCATCAATGAGGAAAAGACAAAGAGCCCTACAGGAAAACGAGAACAGTACGTAAATAGCCTGTTAACAGAAAATAGCGGCCTCTGGAAACTAAGAAATTTTTTATTCTTACTAACAGCCAGAGAAAGGCAAGGACAGAGAACAATGAGTAGTCATTTTCTGCCCAATAAACTGGCCGAAATGTTAAATGATTAAATGACTAACAATACCCAGTGTTGCCAAAGGGCAGGGACCTCAACGGAAGAAGTATGCAGTAGGACAGCAGTTATGACCGTTTTAGAGGATTTTGGTCAGAGTAAGCAAAAATTTAAATGTAGAAATCCTTTATTAGATATTTCACTTTCTGCATTTCTGCAAGAGATCCTCATATTTATACATAAAAAATATCAAAGATGATCTTTGCAGTACTGTTTGTAATGAACTAAACAAACTACCTAAATGTCTATCAGTAGGACAATGGTTGAACAGTTTTATATATTTGTAGGCCCTGGGATTACAGACAGTGTGTAACAGACATGTGTTATAAGCACTAATATATTAAAACATCCTGTAAATAAAAAAGTAGAGGCCGGGGATTTAGCTCAGCAGTTTGGTGGCCTGCCTCGCAAGCACAAAGACCCGAGTTTGATCCCCGGTACCAAAAATAAATAAATAAATAAATAAATAAATAAATAAAAATAAAAAAGTAGAGGACTGGGGATTTAGTTCAGCAGTGCTGCTGCCTGCCTCACAAGTGCAAGGACCCATGTTTGATCCCTGGTACCAAAAAAATTAAAAGAATATTCTCTATTGTATGATCGTGTGTGTGTGCGTGTGTGTATACATTAAAAAGGTTAGAAAGACACACACACATAGGGTATTATAGGAATCACTTCTGGGATCAGCTGAGGATCAGCAGCAGCCTTTCCCCTTTCACTCTATATTTCTATACTGTTTGTGTTTTTATAATGTAAATGTATACTTTGTAGGTATCTGAAGGACAGCAAGCTGGCCACAAAGCCACTTGCCTGCATTCCGGGTTACCTACTTCTGGTGCAGGATGGGGAAACACTGCTGTCCAGGTCAGGGACCCACCTCCCCACATCCTCTCAACCATCTGAACACCTGAGTATGCACACACAACCCTGCCTGTGTACATTCACACGCAGAAGAACCGCTGCAAGGAACTTCTGAGTCGTGGACTGAAGCAATTCTTGTCATATTGATAAAACATTCGCATAATCGCACTGCACTATAAGTACCACTAAAGTAACAGACTGTCAGACTCTGTGAGCAAAAGCCTTGATTTAAATCACGGGGTCCAGCGGGCACACAGTGGATGTGAAGTGCCTTGAATAACGGCTTTGCTAGTCTAAAACATATCAGACGTTCCTGTAGCCTTAGCTCTCCCAAGATATAAACTATGCCTTTGGGGGAAAGCAGAGCCAGTCAAATGACTCATGACAGAGTTTGTTTTGGGTGTGAATTATACTTTTCTGCCTCCTTGCTTTTAAAGATAGATCCTTTTCAGATGAGCTGGCCCATGGGCTGCACGGAGCTGGGCTCACGAGCCGAGCCTTCCCTCCCCGACTGCTGGAAGCGAGTGGCCAGGGAAGGAGGGCTTCTTTCTCATTATGACCATACCATCACACATGCTCCTGTTTGCTTTCGAAACAGTGCAAAGGCATTTTCGTGGTGGCCTCCTGTGGAGGAAAGAGCACTGGTTGGATTTGGAGTCTCAGGGTTTGGAGCTCCCATCCCCAACTTTGCCCTGTACTAGCTGTGTGGTGCTGGGAATGTCACACGACTTCTCTGGGCTGCGGTGTCTTGGAGCACAAGATGGGAAGATAAGTCTTGTACAGGAATGTAGGGGGAGCTGACTCAACAAGGCCACTGGCACAGTGCCAATCACACAGACAGCACCCCATAAGCGGCACTGGACCAAGTTCCCGAGGACAGAGATGGCACCCTCATTACATCTGTACCTCTAATGTCCACCTGAGAACTAAGCAGGAAATGTTTAAAGAAAGAAGGCAGAAATGAAGGAGTGAAGAATAATTATGGCAGATGGTAAATAGTATTCATTGTATTTATCAAGTGCCAGGCACTGATCTAACTGCCTTACATGGATTTTCCCATCAGTCCTTATAGATAACTGTGGTAAAAACTATGCCATCCACATTTTCCAGTTGAAGGAACAGAGGCACAGCGAGGTTAAGAAACCCGAACAAGGTCACACTAGTAGAGGAGCTGGCATCTGTGTGCTCGTGGTGTGGCTCTAGTGACAGAGAGGACACTGGGCAGACCACGTAGGACCATGTAAGTCCCTACATGAGTGCCAAGGAAAGGCTATACCAGAAACAGTCGGCTTCTCAGGTGTCTAGAAAAGTAAGCATGAGAGGAAGGAGGGAGATGACAACAGCATGCTCACCCACAACAGTGACAGAATACAACTGATGGACAAGAAGAGCCCTACAGGGGCACAGCAGAGTAGGAAAGTGTCTTACAGTGCTCTGGGTCGAGCGATGTCCCCAAGCCAGGGTTGCTTTCTCCCCCAATGACAGCCTTGATGTCATGACTTAGTTTTCACTCATCTATGCTGCAGTTCTAGCCAAGTATTCTTTGGGAAAAACAGAAATACTGGCCTCTGTGCTTCGAATATGCCCAGTTCCATCGACAGGGCTGTCCCACCATGAGGCTTCAGCCTGCTTTTCCAACACACTCCTGGATGACTGACCCGGCAGCAGCCTTCAGCTGGAGATGGGCCTTCACAGGGTCTGCCTGCAGGGGATGGTGGGTGGGGCTGCCAGAGAGATCTGCTGATTTGTCCAAGGCAGGTAGCCACTCTCCTTTTGGCTTCACACCTCCTTTTATGAGTTGCCCTTGTTACAAGAGTGTGGAGAAAGAAATCACACTCACTCATTCACATGTTTCTTCTGCGTATGCCAGAGTTCACCACCGTGTACATGGATCCTTTCTTCCTAAGGTTTAAAATTCTGCACAGTCTTCCTCCTCCATCAGGCCCTAAGCATGCGTGCGTGCACGCACACGCACACACACACACACACACACACACACACACACACACACACACACACACACACACACACACGCACACCCTCACATTTGCATTTTCATTTAATTGCCATGTGCTGGCTCCACGGTCGTTTCGGAACACTTTCTCTAAGCCCATGTTTGGGGACACAGCACCCTGTACTGGAGCTATCTTGTTTCTGCAGGGGTGGGAGAAGGTTGAAGGCGAAATGTGAGCCGATCCTGCTTAGGACTGCATGGCCGGCTGGCACGCGGATGGCACTCCACAGCAAAGGCAAGCTATCAAAATGACTGAAGAGTGGCTATGACATCAGCCTCATCCAGTCAGACTCCAGTCTAGAGAAGCAGACACACGGCCGTCACCACACCTGTGACAAGAATGACATCCGTCCTCTCTCTACCTCAGGGCACTGAGAACACAGGACTGTACTAGGTTTCCCTCTGCTTTGTGTTCCTGTTGGCCTGACTTTGTAGGCTGGAAGTATGTATGCAGAAGACACACCAGGAGCCCGCTTTCTCTCAGTATCCTCTTTGCCTAGCATTCCCTTATGCACAGTAGGTCAGGATTTTGCTACTCAGAACCATGAAACTGAATTCAATGAAGTCTGAGGCAGAAAAAAGAACTTGTAAGGGAGCTGAGAGAAGGAAAGAAGAGAGATCTACACCACAGAATTTCTCTCAGTCAACAAACCGCAACCTCCCCAGTCTAATCTGCCTTTCCTCAGACATATTCAATTTGCTCTCACCTCAGGGCCGTTGCACCTGCTGTCTCTTTGCCGTTTGGAACTTGCTTTAAACATCCACCCTCAGGAGACCTCTCCCTTGGCTCCCAGCACCAGCCTTTCACTCCCAGTTGCCCATTCCATGTTTGTTTCCTTATATGGCTTTCTCTCTTAACACTTTCTTCTGCCTGGAATTGATAATGTTTGTCATTACTGCTTGTTTCTTGGACAGATGGGCAGGCACTGCTACTTTAATGGACAGAGCTAGAGACACCCAGAGCAAAGGACACAAGTTTCAGAGGATGAAGAAGAAGCAACAACTCCAAAGGGAGAGCTGCCTGGTGAGACTAAGGACAGGACAGTGATTTCTGAACAGTTAAAAACCTGACAGTGTTTTTTTGGGGGGATGGGGTCTCACTCTCTTGTCCAGGCTGAGCCTCCTGAGAGCGCTGGGACTATAGGTGCCCACCGGCTGCCCAGCTACAGCTCATAACAACTCATGGGTTGTACCCTACCCTGCAGCATCTCGTGTACTCTCTTTGAAATTCCCTTTACAATGCAGAAGCACTCAGTGAACATATGTAAAATGGGTTAAAATACTTCTATGTATTTTGTTGCTTAAATGAGTTATTTCATACAAAGTGACAGGAATAATACGTGGCATATAAAATACCAATAACCGATTCCTATTATCACCTCTATCATCATCTTCTCCACAGAGATATGGCAGTCATGTAATACCTGTCTATTAGAATTACATGCGCTGCTATGCACTGGATTTATCATTTTTAAATGAAGCTTATAATATCTGCAATGTACCAAGTTAAACATGTGCCCCCTGTTCTGAATTTAATGCAGTATGAGAAATTTAATGAGTTATTTATCAGCTCTTATATAAGCATAGTATTTTAGTATTTGCAATGGACATATATGATTTTCTTAATCAAGGACTTAACAGTTTTAGGACTGGCAAGCGTGGAGAACCACATAAGAACTCAGACAGTTAGTGGAAAGAACAGATCTGCTGAAGTCAACTTTATAAAGACAGATCAGCTGTAATTCAACTTTATAAAGACAGCTGCAGATAGAGCACATTGGAGTAAAACTGGAGAACTGGAGCTGTGAGAAGCAAGAAATCACACAAGCGAGCAAGGGGAGGACCACATGCGAAAGTCATCTCTGCAGCCTCTGCAGAAAAGGCAAAGAACAGCACGCAAACAAATGAGAGTGAGCTGAACGTGGGAAGTACAGTCATTTATCAATAATTTCAAAAATCTGCTAGGATGGTCCAGGCGACCCCAGATTTGGCTAATGTTTTGTAAGATACTTTTTTGTTTACTTCTCTGCTTTATCTCCAGATCAGAAGCCTGGTGGACAGAACTGGCATTTATCCAGCTCAGGCTCCATTTGCCTTCTCTCTCCTTCAGCCCCAGTGACCCAAAAACATGTCATTCTGTTTCCAAGGAAAGGGATGGTTTTGGAAAGTTTTAGCAGCTCATGCAATATTCTCCGAAACCCCTAGATGTCACTATTGCAAAACCAACAGAAACTGCAACCTCCAAAGGAAAAAATAACAGGATATTTAGTACAAAACACTAAAAGCAGTAACAGCTCAAAAGGCAGACACCGTTTATTTCAGAAGCTACAAACATTTCAGTATCTCTAAGACAAGTATTAATTTATTTTCAAAATCAGGGGGTCACCCTAAGAAGAGGAAGGAACATTTCATTTTGCCAGAAAAAAACAAAAACAAACTCCATGTAGTTCTTTTTCTCTAAAACATTTACATTTAGGGACTCAACTGAAACCTATGTAATCCTGAAAGTTTGTAGTATAAATTTTTTACAATCAAGACTGACTTCCAAACACAAAAGAGCTAGCTTTCAGAGTAGAAATGTAAGACAATAAATGAAGGTTGGCTGGGAGGAAAAATGTGCTAGCATTACTTTGATATTTAACTCAAAGCCATAATTTTATTAAATATATTTAAATATGGTTTTCATTTAGATTTGGCAGCTTGATTAATGGGGAATGTATTAAATAATACCTGGCTGCTAAAAGTATATTTAGGAATCAGTGCCACATAAAACATACAATGCGCACAATTTGGTTTCATTATTATTTAAGGCCTCTCTGTTCTCTCGGCTGTGAGCACACACATATTAAAAGTTAAGTACCCACACTCAGTGTATATTCAGCCCTTTTAAAAGGCATTCCCTTTAACCAGAAACATGCAGCGGAAAATGAACTTGACCTTGGCAAAAGGCAACAGATTCACCCTTTTGGAGACAGCTATCCTGTTTATCAAAGGAAGACAGAGGGGAGGGCAGAGAAATGATTCTTAAGCGGCCAGCAAAGAAAGATGTTCAACTTCCGGAGGATTGGAGCTGAATCAGTTTCTACACTCGGGCTTTCTTCTTTGCCACACCTGAAAGATGGTGCCTTTACTATGAGGTCACGAGGGAACTGGAGGGGGCAGAGGGTACATTAAGGTATAAAGAGATGTGTTAGTGGCCAAACAAATGCAGGCAGATACTGACAGAGTTCTTACACATTACAGAAATATTTTGGGGGGTGCAAGAGGGAATATCTGTAGTTTTCTGGGCATAATATTATGCACGGATCAAGGTGGGTACTTGGCTGGAGGGCCTGGTTCCGACAGCAGGGAGATAGAAGATGAGACCGCCAAGAGCCATAAAAGAATACTATGTGTGTTTGATGAAAACACAATGTACCTGACATGCACAGTGTACTCAGTAAATCAGCACTCACTCCTGTCCAGCTTCACTAGGTTGCCCCATAATCTCAGGTTGGAATAGGACATCCTAGAGTGCCCCTAATGTCATACAACACATTATGTTTCCACGCTTTCTGGTGGAATAGGTTGTAGTCACATATATTTTTTTTAAATTAAGAAACTACGTTTAATTCAGAAAAGTTCAGAAAAGATCTCAGCCCTTGGGGAAAAAAAATGCATCTTTTTCAGTACAGGTATTAATCTGTCCAATTCCTGGCGAGAGAAATAAGCCTCAGAGAAACTAATACGTTGTCCAAGATCGTGGCAGCACGGCTGGAATCCAAGCTTGTTTTATTTGCAAATCCTCCTATTAGATCTCCAACTGCTATGCTTCTCTGTGGGGTGACTGAAGACTTGGGGCAGAAGCAGTTAGAGAAGTTGCTTTTGGTTTTGTTTTTTTTGGCACTGCAGATAGAACTCGGGTCCTTGCCTTGCCATGCGAATGGGGACTGCAGCTTAGGATTCTATTTATTCCCTTTGTAGCCATTAGACTACAAGAAGAAAGGTGACACTTGCTCAGATTTTGCACCCATTGCTGGTGTCACCCACAAGAAGGCTACTCCCCCTGGAAAGAAGTTACTAAAATGTGAAGCACGCCAAAGCCTTTAGGAACACGAAGAGATGCAACCAAGGGGAAGGATTTCTGACAGGCGCTACAACATGGAAGAAGTATGAGCATATATTATTACACTAAGTGAAATAAACCAGTCACAGAAAGACAAGGGCTATACGATTCTACTTACAGGAGATAGTTGGAGCAGTTAGATCCACACCACACAGAAAGCTGAATGGTGGCTGCCGGGGGGGCTGGGGGGTGGATGGGAAGTTGTTCAATGGGCACAGAGTTTCAGTTTTGCGAGGTGAAAAGAGTTCAGCAGATGGGTAGTGGTGAAGGTTACACAACAATGTGAATGAACCCAAACCCACCAAGTTGTACACTTACAAATGGTTAAAATGGTAAATTTTACATCATCTGCACTTTACCACAGTGAAAACAAGCAGAATGTTCAACCAGGAATGCTTTCTGCAACCATCACTTCTGATGCCCCTCTCCTGACCCAGTATGCAGCAGCATGACCTTCAAAAGCTCTAGAGTTTTGAAGCGTGTGTCCTTTTGTGGTACTTCCCTGCTACTTTTCTGGAAAGCAGAAAGTCTGGAGGAAATGGGTTCTTCTAAAAATACTTGTGAGATTTCCTATCTGCACATTTTATCTGAATCCTCATTGCTAAATTGTTTGACCATCACCTGCTCAGCTGTGTGATGCTCTCTGAGAGCCCTTCCAGTTCTCAGATTCTAATTTCTGTCTTTTCAAATTCCGTACTGTCCACTCTTCTAGGTCAATCTTTGTCGACTGGTGACATTCAGAGCACTGTTTGAGCCCCTAGTTATTTATCTCTGCACTTGCTGTACTTCTCCTAGGGGCGGCAGGGAGAGGGATGGAGCCTGTGTGAAGTAAACAGAGGGGAAACAACAAATGACCAGTGTCCTGCAAGGCTCACAGGCCTGGGGTCTGGTGTGAGAGTTAGCACTGGGCCCTGAGACCTGCTCACTATGTGAGTCAGAGAAGAGGGAAATGCTTACTGGGGCCTTCTAGGCATCCAGTACTTTCACATATATTATTTCGCTATTTCACAAACTTCACCACCTTCATAATTGTTTCCATG
Organism: Fukomys damarensis; assembly: GCF_012274545.1. NCBI lineage: Eukaryota > Metazoa > Chordata > Mammalia > Rodentia > Bathyergidae > Fukomys > Fukomys damarensis. The sequence continues at coordinate 36,744,411 of NW_022900935.1, read as the reverse complement.
CCCAAGTACTATCTATGGTATTTGTACATAATGAAATGCCTAAAATTTTCCTTTTAAGCAAAAATATCCTGAAAACTCAGGCTTGATGCCAGTTGTTCCTTCTTCTAATATATTAAGATATGATATTTAATGATTTGAGAAACAATGTTCATACCCCCGAGAACCCTCTGTGGTGTGTGTGTGCGTACGTATATGTGTGTGCATGTTCATGTGTGTGCACACAATGTGCACATGCATTTTTGGAAGATGCCAGAGTTTGTTCTGCCCTCAAAACATGGGTTTCTCCAACATGACCATAGCATGATTAGCCCAGCTGTGACAGAGCAGAAGGGTTTACAGCATCAGCTTGGCATGCAGTTGGGGTGGCTTTTAAAATGACTGAACATCTGCCATTAATTAGACTTCCTGTTGCTATGGTGATGGTTTATTATTGTTAGGCTGATAAGATGGACAACTCAAGAATATCATTGTCCTCCTTTCCCCTCCCACCCTCCAACAAAGTTTTTTCCCCCTCTTTTCTTGACCTCTTACCTACTATACTGGACCTTGTACTCCGTAGTCTGATTTGGTGCTTCTCAAACTTGGAACCCTGATAAGACCCCTGATAATACTTTGGAGTTTGTGAGATTTTCTTTTCCTTTTATGAAGAACAAAGTGCTCTGTCAGATTAACTTTGGTTCAAATTTCATCTATCCTACTTATTAGCTCCCTGATCATGTACAACTTCATGTTCTCTGGGCTTTATTTTATTTCATCTGGAAAAAGGGACAAGGAGGCCTCACTGTGAGGGTTATTTTGTTAATTTCATCGTCAATATGAAGACATTAACATATGGCTTAGAATAGATGGGTATGTAAGAAATGATAACAAGGTGATAATTAAAATAATGGAAATGGTCATCACTTGTGAGACAGGATCAGCCAGAGTTTTAGAGATGGGACTTGAGTTCCTTTACTTTCACTCATCTATTAATCATTTGAATTTGCTCTTCCACTGAATCCATTCTTTTCTTTAGAGCACTTACCCAATATATATATATAT
>NW_022900935.1:36737870-36743356 GCF_012274545.1 Fukomys damarensis | reverse complement strand
ATACATATATGTATATATATGTATATATGTATACATATGTATTTAATTGTCTCTTTCCCTCCACTATATACATGGTAAGGCTTGAGACTGTAGTTATTTTCCATCTGACTATATGCAGGCGTATTTGGGGAGTCAATGAACAAAGATTTGCCAAAGAGCCTTTCTGTGTCAAGCTGTGTCAGGCACTGGAGATGCAAAAAAATTGTAACTGTAAGACTGTTACTCTAGCGGTTATCTACCTGGGAGTCCGTGAAAATTCCCAAAGTAAAGGAAATAAGACATTCATTCCCAACTCTAAGAGGACTGAAAAAAATAAATCATGTGACATAAGTAGACGTAACCTTCAGCAATCTTCTAGTACAAAGGAATGATGTGGGCGGTGGTATGGGTGTCTTTAATATACGAGTGATAAGAAGGCAGAGTCAGTCTGGGGATGTTAAGTACCTGAAGCAATCAGAAATTCCCTTTGAAATAGAGTTTAAAAAGAGAGAAACAATGAAAAGTTAGAAGGAAAGAAGAAAAGGAGGAAGGAGAAAGAAATGAGAGCAACAGCAAGAGAAAAGGAGGGCTGAAGGCCAGCCCACTTACTCCTCCCAGAACAGCCTGATCCCTCTGCTAGTGAAGTAAGAGTCAGATTTCCAGACAGAAAATCAATCTCCGAAAGTCACTGGATTGAATTTCTACCTCACCAGGCCTGCGACATGCAGTCTCTTCTCAGCAAGAAGGATGCGGCCCAGTGGATTTAGCTTCCCCAGCCCTGTCCGTCTGTGAGCTGGCTAAGCTGACCTCCCCCACCAGGGACAGAGCATCTCACAGGACCCTGTGGGGAGAGTTCTCCAACCTACTTTTCTCAGTGGCTGAGCTATTTTATTATTATATTGCAGTAGGCATCATAATTCATTATTTTGATATATTTTGGATTATTTTCTTGGAAACAACTTAGCCCAACCCTCATGCCCAGCAGAAATCCGTGAAGGCCACACTACAGTGGGGAAACAGAGTCACGGGTGGGCAGGACACAAGGCATGCCTTCTGTCTGGTTTCTTCCAACAGGTTCCATGGCTTGATATTAAAAAATAAAAAAACCTAGGATTGAATCTTTGCAGTTTAAGGATGAGGAAAATTGAGGCCCAAAGAGGTAGGCTTCTTGTCCTGTCACACACTAAGTTGTGAGACTCTAAAGATGGGGGCTTAACGTATGAAAAATTAGAATGAGTGAGACTTATAAGGAGCTCTTTAGAGTTACTGATGGGGTAAGCAGGAAAGGCTTTTTCTAGAGAGGCACATCAGGTTTTTCCTGCTAAGGACTTCACATCTAGATCCACCATTAATACCACTGGCTCAAGGCTGGTTTTCCTTTTTGTTTTGTTTTGTTTTGTTGAGACAGGGTCTCACTATGTAGTTGAGACTGCCCTGGAACTCACTATGTAGCCCAGACTGGTCTCGAACTCACAGCGATCCTCCTGTCTCAGCCTCCCAAGTGCTGGGATTATAGGTGTGTGCCACCACACCCGGTTTAAAGCTGTTTTTCTGTGGAACCAGCTACAGTGGCTTCTCCAGGTTGCTCTAAGGTGGCTACACATATCTATAGCTTCACCTCTGGTTTTAGGTACACAGGATGAATATGACTAGAAGCAGGATCAGCACACTTTGAAACACCTAAGGGCAGTGCAAAGGTGTTACTCACAGCCTTTCACAGGAAGCAGACCACAGACCAAGTAGTAGAACATCGTGGCTCCCATCTGAGCTGCACTCTTACCACTGGTGTGGCCTTGGAAAGGGACTGGCCTTCTTGGCCATTAAGACTTTGCCTGCAAAGTAGCAATAATACCCAGACACCATGGGACAGCTATGAGGATTCGGGGCGTTAATAATCCAAAACAGCTGGTGGTGCATGCTAAATTAATTCCCTGTGCTGTCATTTTTAGGAGCCCTTTGAAGAGAGAGGTCCCAGCTCTCCAGCACATTACAACAGGTCTGGAAACTCACATTTTCAGGAAAAGTCTGCTGTTTCCTAGTAGCTGAAATACTTGTTCAACTTCCTGGTTTAGGATTGTCTACCAGTTCCTCCTCTGGCATCTTCAGTGGTTAAGGTACTACAATGAAGACTGCTACTGTGATCCAGTTATCCAGACAAGTCTGGTTTGTTCAAATCTTGCCTCCTCAGAGGTGCTGATAGGTGAAACTGACATAGCCACTTTGGGAAGAGTGTACCTGCCATGAGTTCTACTTGTAAGAGGTAAAAATGTTTTTAATTGATTCATATTTCATTAACCGCTCTCATAAGCCCTTAATCTTCGACTTATCCCAGTCAACTAGCAGATAGGGACATGCAGGCTGTACCAAGACTCACACCAGTGGCAAGAGTCTTCTTGAATCCTGGGAAGCCAACAGGCTAAAAGCAACTAAAGAGAGAGAGAGATACAGAGAAAGAAGGGGACAAGAAGGGAAAGGAAGGGAACAACAGGTATGGGATGAAACATTGTTCGGGATAGACTGTGAACCCCGAATCCCAGGCCACGGGAGATGGATGAGGACCCTGTGAGTTAGGAATAAAAACACACAGCTTCTCAACTGGAGTGTGCCTGTCTCTGCATAGCTGCCTCTCTTGCAAGAGTTCAGACTAAAAGCCTCACTCTCCTGGCCTCTGGAGTCCACTATTTTTTGGGGGGCAGGGGGAGTCTGGACAAGCAAGATCATTTCTTACTACTGGGGACTTGCCAGGAAGATTCCGTGCCTGTGTGAGGGAGGTTGTCTTGGTGGAGAGGCAGACGTGGCTTGCTCCATTTTTGTGTGGCCTGCTCTGCCTGGATACTCCGTCTCCCTGCAGAAGCCACAGAACATCCTAGACTATTCTGATGACTGTGAAATCAAGGCAGGGGAGAGAAAAAAGACAAGCTGCAGCAATCAAGTAGTCTCATGCATGGCACAAGGTAGGAACAACTAGGCTATAGTCTTGCCTTGTTGGCTGGGTGACTTTCTCTGGAGGAGGTCTAGAGTGTGTGACTGAGGTGGGTTCCAGACAAGCAGTTCTTGGGGTTGTCCAAGAAACCGCTATTCTTTTTAAAAACTGTCATATGTAGACCACTAAAAAAGGGCAGGTTGGAGGCTTGGCAAATAGAGGAGTCACTGGGTCCCTGGTAAAGGAGGTTGAACACACACAAGAAGACTCAGTCCTGGGGGACCTTTTGAGAATGGGAAACAATCTCGGCTTAGGGAATCAGGGAAAGAAACCCTGGACATTCTCCCTAATAGTCGACTGGGAGAAATGCTTGAAAATTGGGAGGATAGTTCTCAGACCAAGGGTTGAAAAAAAAAAGATGATTAAATATTGTTTCATTTAGCCTAGGGAATCAGTCAAAGGGCTTCCTGTGTTTTGGCCCAAGTTTGGTTCTGAGGAGGATTGAGTCTGTCAAGCACCAGTCCTTTTTTGTAAATGATAAACCCTCAGCCTCAAAAGAGCAGAGAGACTAAGCCTTCTGCTGGCTCCCAGAGCCAACACCAGCGTTTCCTCTCAAAAATAAAAAGAAAACTCGGAATAAAAGCCATGGGACCTTTCATTTTGTTTGTTCCCCATCCCCGTGCACAGCCACAAGGTATTCAGGATGAGGGACACCACGAAGAGACAGGAGCTCAAGAAAACAATTACTAAGGAGTGTGGGGACAGGGAGGGAAACCCCACCAGCTGCCCCTTTGCATCCAAATTTGAGGAGAAAATTGAAACAGCGTAAAAAAGACATAGAAAGATTCCCTCTCCCTGCAAAACTATCCAGTTCTAATACGTTCCCTCTGTGAGGTACCAATGGGAGGAGGACAGATTGGCTTCCTTAATGTTCCTTTCACACTAGCACTGAACTCAACAATGAGAGAGAGGTGGGGAGAGAGAGAGAGAGAGAGAGAGAGAGAGAGAGAGAGAGAGAGGGGGAGAGAGAGAGAGAGAGAGAGAGAGAGAGAGAGAGAGAGAGGGAATGGGAGGGAGACAGAGAGAGACAGGTTATTACTTGAAGACTCCCTGGGTTTCGGGGAAAAATGAGACCAATTTCTAGGCCTCAACCTATACATGTCAGCTGAACTGATGCCTGTCCTAACCTAAACATTTTATTCTTAGGGAAGAAAGAAAGAAACAAAGAAAGATTAAAAGAACAACTTTGCTTGTCTGGGAGGGAACCAATCCTCCAGACCAGGTGTAACTACAACAAAACAAAAGTTCCCAAATAAAGATCCTAGATAAAATAATACTCTTAAAACTGACCGGGGCCAAATGTGAGATTTTCAAAGATTTAACAGTCAAAGGGATTAAAGAGTCAGCCCTTGGTCCCAAAACATCTCTAAGACATCTGAAATTCAACAACAACACAACAACAACAACAAAAGAGGAGGAAATCCCCTTTGCCTTCTTACAGAGGTTAAAAGACCAAACGAAACATTCTGAGCTGGATCCTGGGTGTTGATCAGTGCAAGGTCTCCTCAAAGGTAATTTTTTACTAAAACTTGGTCTGACACATCAAGAAAGCTACAAACGCTAGAGGGATGAAATAAAAAGCCAATTGAGGAGTTGCTCAGAAAAACACAAAAAGTTTACTTAAAAAAAGAGAGGAAAAAATACAAAAATCATAGCCTCTACTGTAAAAAAGACTGAATGAAAAAAATTAGATTAAAATTCCACATAAGCATTTAATAAGAGCCCACTGTTACAAATCTTAGCCAATTTGTAAATTTAGTTTTGGCTTTCAATTTAAGTTGGTATTTTTTTTTAAAGAGTGCACTGTGATTAAATATAGCTTTTATGTATTCCGTATACTTTCTCGGCTGTTAATCTCTCTTAATAACTGGTTAAGGGACCTGCAGCTGCTTCACTGAAGACTTCTGAGCTCACTTCAGTTTTCACCCTTGTAAACTTTTATTTATCTATTTTTTTTTTTTTTTGAGACAGGTTCTCACTATGTAGTTGAGACTGCCCTGGAACTCACTATGTAGCCCAGGCTGGTCTCGAACTCACAGCGATCCTCCTGCCTCAGCCTCCCGAGTGCTGGGATTACAGGTGTGCGCCACCACGCCCGGCCTTGCCCTTGTAAATTTCTAACTCTGAAGAAAAACATCCAAAATGAGTCTGATTACATAACAAAGGCTAATAGGTTTAGAGGGCACTAAGGCCCTCTACAAATAAAGGCTGATGACATGAAGGTTATATGCGATTTAGGCTGATATATACGTTCCTCTGTGTGAGTTCACTTTCAGAGTATATTATTGTCTTCAGAAAAGTACTACTGTTTGATTTATAGGTAAATAGACACTCATGATACTGGCCCAAATATCTTTTGGTTTACATAGCTTAGTAGTGGGTGAATTTAAATCAGTTGGTAAAAGTAAAGATGCCTTTAAAGTTCAGATTGTTAGCCAATCAAAATGCTATCAAAATTGGTTTATTAATACAATGCCTATTGTCTGTATGCAATAATTTAAAATATTATATATAAATATTTGTG
>NW_022900935.1:36733856-36737859 GCF_012274545.1 Fukomys damarensis | reverse complement strand
ATAGTCCTCCAGTGTTAACTGTTATGATCATTTCTTAGGAGTCATTTAAGCAGATTGTTGAGATACTAAGTGGGGGTGATGACACAGCTAAATAAATATTAGTAAATATATTTTAATATATTTATGTTGGGTATAACCAGAAGTTTAAGTTTTCCTAGCCCAGCCTGGACTGTTGGAGTGTCCATCCATTCTAAGCTGGTGACTGGTGCTGATAACCTGGAAAGAGAACAAACCCCAGCTGCTCTGGGAAGTCCCCTATCAAGTGCTCCTGATGACTGAGATGGCTATGAGGACGGATTAAAGGGGCTGGGCTCAGTATACTGAGATAAGGGAACCCATAGGGAACATTGGGAGGTATTGGTGTCACCTAAAAAAGAACTGTTCGGCTGACTTTAAGAAGAAAAACAGGAGCTGGTCTCTCTTTCTAAAAGCTAATGTGAGGCCAGGGATTTAGCTTAGTGGTTCTACCACCTGCCTCACAAGGACAAGGTCCCCTGGTACCAAAAAAAAAAAAGCTAATGTAAATGGGTTATGATACCAAAAATGAGAGGTTAAGGTGTGAGATTAGGACCCTGGAAAGAGACTCTTGAATACCCAGTTAAGCTGATAATTAATGTAACTAAAAATGATAGTCTCTCTAACTTTGAGATTTAATGCCTACTAAGTACTATTTTGTCCACGTTTAAAAATGTTGCAGGACCAGACTGTCTACTCAAGCTTGTCCCTAGGGTTAAATCTAACTTGTCTCAACCAAAGGCTACCCCAACTAACTCTCTAACTCTCAAAATAATGATCCTACTAGATAAAAATAGTTAAAATAAAGGACTTGAGGCAAACTTTAGAGGTTGAGACAGGATGTAAGGAGATGAAGGCCTGGGTTGAATGGGTGAAGTTTTCAGTTCAGGCTCTTATCAAAAGTGACACATGTGCCATGACAAGACCACAAGTGCAGGTGGTTCCTCTCTCTTTAGGATGGGATGTTGATCTTGGTGGAATGTGTTGGATGATGGCCTTCTATCAGGACAAAGATGCTTGGGAAAGTCAGACCTGTAAGAGTCTGCTGTTACTTCCCATGCGTCAGGGAGTTTTAACTTCTGTAGGATGCTGCCTTATTTCTTGTGTTAGAGGCCTGGCCCCAAGATTAACTGAGACTTCCCTGACAAAGGGAAAGGAAGGGAACAACAGATATGGGATGAAACAGATTGCTCAGGACAGACTGTAAACCCTGGATCCTGGGCCTTGGGAGACGGAGGGGGGAAACCCTGTGTGTTTGGAATAAAAGCGCACAGGCACAACGGGAGTGTGTCTGTCTCTGAATGACCACCTCTCCTGAAAGAGGATGGATTAAAAGCCTTGCTTTCTCTCCCTCCAGAGTCCAATTTCTTTCCTTTCTTACCCTACCCAGCGCAAGGCCAAGGCATCAATTGACCAGGAGGGACAGAGAGGGAAGGGGTAGGCCCCGAGTGGTGAAGGTAGGCTGTACTCTCTTCCCTTGGAGATGTCTCAGGCTTTCTCCATGCTGCAACTCTCTAGGGTGATTTTCTACAACACCTGGTACACAAATATGCTCTAGTGAAATACTATAGTGTTCTAGGGGCATTTAAGGAATGTTTTCCTTCTATTGCAATGTCTCTTCAAAATTATTAGAGATAAGTAAATACACTTTTGTTATTACTCACAGGCTGATTTAATTTAAGCAGGAAGCAACTTCATGTTCTTGACTTTAAAAAAAGCAAGATGATCAGCCCACAATACATTTTTTTTTCATAATAAACAGTCAAAGGTTGAGAGGATGTGAGACAAAAGATGAACTCTGATTCCTGCTCCAGTTCCTAATGGTTCTGTTTGTGGTTAACAGCCCCCACTCCTAGTGAACTGTGGTCCTCACAGACCCAGCTTTCGTCCCATGACTCCTGACCTGAGACACTTCTTGGAGTAAGTTCTCCTCTGTTTGTCGACCCTTCCCTCTCACCAGCACTTCCAGGTGAGAAGCCCTTCTCCTGCTGCTTCCCTGCTTGTCCAGCATCAACACTTCCCTCAACCTGTTCCAAGCCTCACTTCTCTTTCCTGCTTCAGCTAGGACCAGAGAGCGGATTACAGAATAACACTCTCTAGTTTCGGCCCGCTTCGTTTGCATTTCTCTAACCCAACTCTCAGCTCCTTAAAAGGGCTTTGTCAAAGTGAGCTACTCTCTGTGATCTACTACCTACCTTCTTTCTAGCTAACCCAGCTCATTCTACCAGGTAGAGGTGAATTCACTAGAAGGACACTAAATTCCTCTAATCTGGATAACTGGAACTGCTTTAGGTCTTTCCACAGAAAGAATTTAATAGAAGAAATTGGTGTGATAAATGATAGAAAAAAACCTAGAGGCCAGATAGGTGATGTTGAAGTGACTTAGACATCAGAGAAAGAGAGACAGAGAGAGAGAGAGCAGAAGAACATTTTTTTCTCGATGACAGGAAGCAGTAGCTGGAACTGAAATTGAGGATTGGTCTTATTGGCCAGAACTGGGACCCGAAAGAGACATTTAGGAGGTGGAATCACAAGGAAGATGCAGTTGCTGCTGCAGTGAAGGGGAGCAATGACCTGGCTTCTTGTGCCCTCTTCCACCATTCTCTCTCATCAGCCAAACCTACCAAGGGGCTGGAAGGAAGCCTGAGAAATGTGGCACACAGCACAGCAGAGGGAGGGAAGGAGAGAACCAGGTCTCCAAGAGCAATAGGGCCGAGGACCAGCCCAACAGTCTTCAGCCACCTTCCAATAGCATACACGAAGCATTAATGCAGTGTATGCTTGGCTAATGGTCATGACCACTGCCATCGTTTTGTAGCCTTCTCGATGAGAAACTATTCATACCAGTAAAGGCACCAAATACGTTACACACTTTATCTCATTTAATCTTCACAACAACCACACAAGGTAGGTCTTATTTTCACATGTGAGGAAACAGGCTCAGAGGCACAGAGACTAACTGAATGTACATTCAAAAATCCTGAGCTCAGTCTGATATCAGTGTTGGACCTTATCAATGGTCCTTTTTAAATTTATAATTATGAATACTACTTCTACCCATAAAGGGAGGTACTAGATAAGTGGAACAGGAAACTCCCTACAATTACTGGGGAAGTATTTTAAAGACCTATATTTCCAGAGATGAAAGCCTACAAGAGTCTGTAAACATTCACCTTACCCTTTTGGAAAGGAGAGATTAAAAAAAAAAAAGAACATAGTAAGCCATCTCTAAGTGGAAATATTTTATGGTCGAGCGTTTGTCCAAATGGAAAAAAAAAATGCATCGATTCAATGCAGTTTAAAAAGTCCACGGTGTTCTCTCTCGGCGGCGATAGGGTATTTCTGCTCAGAAGATGCCAAGTTCAGTGGCTTCTCTCTGTGGGCTTGCTGTTTACTGATATTTGATATGCTTCAACATCTGTTGCCCTTCTAGACTGACGGGTGCTTCATCTTAGCATTTCTCTGATGCCAGGCTGGTAAAAAGCTTTAGTACTGAGGGCTTCTGAGACTGTCCCTGGTCAGTGACACAGCTTTATTTACAAAGCTGGCCAAGGAAAGGAACATTCAGGGGAGTGAAGAGATATGCTGTCCCTCTACCCGAGTAGCATTGTCAGTTCTACCTCCGGGCTGGGAGTCATCTCCGGAAATTTAAACCCAGGCTGTCCTTGACCTGAAGCCAAGTTTTGGTTCCATGTTCTCGGCTCTTAACAAGGTCACATCTAACACATTCTTCTTCTTCTTTTTTTGAGGTTACTGGTACAATCTAGGTATACAATACAATTACATTCATCATTGGGATTCTGTACCTTTACATAATAGGTCTTGATTCTCATTTTTCCCCTTGTCCCTGCCCTCCCTTCACCCCCTCCTCCCCTCCCCATTTACAAACACTTTATTTCCATTTTTTCAGTTTCTCATATTTTTTTACTCTCCCTTATTACCTTTCCCCCACCCTTCCCACTTTCCTTACACCTTTAGCCCTTTACTT
>NW_022900935.1:36723874-36733390 GCF_012274545.1 Fukomys damarensis | reverse complement strand
ATATATATATATATTTATACACACACACACACACACACATATATATATACATAAATTGAATTTTGGGAAACTTTAACGGTGCTGCCAACTTTGGAAAAAGTCATCCCAATTTACTGTGTTGACTTGGCATTGTACAGAAATGGACAACCATATTGGTCTAGAAATGTTAATTTATTTATTTTTTTTCCATGTGTACAGGGATAACACATCGTACTAAATGTGTAAGGTCATATCTACGTGGGTTTGATTACAGAAACTAATAAAGTATTCTCTAAATAATGAAAAAAAAGAATAAGATAAGACTATAAGAGCAAGAAGCAATTTAAATATGTTCAGGAACAGTCTTCTAGTTTTGTAAAAGTTCAAAGGAAGGGTTTCTAGGTTAGTTTTAAAGAAATAATGATTTTTAGAATGTGGAGCCAAGACAAAGGCAGCCAGCTGCAAGAAGTGGTATACTTCCTGGACTTGACACCACCTGACCCCACCTGGCTTCTCGTGCTGCCTCGGCTGCCCGGGACTCCACCAAAGTCATCATCTCTTAGTTGAGGTTGGAGACCTATGGCCAGATCCATTCTGTAGATATTTTTCTGGCACTCACCAATCCTGGGTGAGAACAATCTGAGGGTCGATGTCCTTTGATCATGATTTTAGTACTAATGATGGTATTTTTCTCCAACCTAGTACAGTATCACATCATCTTGTCTCTTGCTGGCATCTTCCCGCTTATATGGCCTGCCAGGTACTTGAAAGGATGTGAGTTTGAGGACTCTCCTCCCAGAAGTGTATTTTCTTCCTTCTACATATTTTCTAACTTGTGAGTTTTAGTCTAGTAGCATGCTTAGTCATTTATTATAAACTCCTCTAAATTCTGTGTGGCAGCAGAGTATGATTGATAATCAAAATAAAAAAACAACTTGTTTGTTCCATGAGTGAAACTGCCAAGGTTAGTGTGAGCAGCAGCACGGCCGCCATATCCAGGGGCAGCGGCTCCTGGAAGTCACCCTAACTGTCCACCCAGCCCACCTTGGGAAGCATCACAGTAGTTGTAGGCTCAAATCCACCTGTCCATCAAGAGGCAAGATGTAAGAATTTCTTATTACTGACTGTGGAGCCTGAACATCACCAAGTTCTGGCTGCTTTATTTTAGCATGAGGCGGATCTATCTAGCTCTTGGTGCCCTCCAAAACACAGAGCTGTGGGGGAGGTGTGGCAGGTGGGTCTGCAGCAGATCACCAGGGTTTAAACCCTCATTCCACCACTCACCATCTATTAATCTTAGACAAGCTTATCAAAGTCTTGGAGTTGCAACTTTCTGCTTTCTCAAGTAGGACGATGTTCTCACCTCAAAGGGTTGCTGTGAGGGTTAAAATCAACACAGTAGTAATAGGAGTACTTTTTGATGTGACAGGCATTATGCTTAGTGCATTTTCATTCATAGAAGATTTGAAGCAACTCAGTGAGGTTAGTTAGTAAGGAGTCGAGGACCAAAGATATGGGATACTGTACTTTGCCTAGCCAGGTTCATTCATACAGCAAACCATGGACATGTCACCACCCTGGAGTATAGCAAAGGGACATGGAGGGCTACTTTCTCTCACCCCATCCACATAACTTCTTCTTACCTTGCCCACAAAAGACTCAGCTCAGTTGCTCTTTCTACACTTTATCTCATCCTTGGCAGGCTGCTATCACAACAGCACACAACAGCACACAACTGAAGTTGTTATTACTACTACTATTTCCTATGTTGAGTGAAATGGAGCGATTCATACAGGTTTGAGCCCCATTTCCTCTCTGCCTCAAGAGAAGGCACTCCCCCAAAAGATAAAGAGCACAGGTCTAGCATCACAGAGGCCCTAGAATCCCAGCTCCATTGCCAGATAATCCACCAAGGCCTGGTTCCAATGCCGCCTTCTTGGCAACACTTTGGTAGCCCTCAGGACAGCGGCAGGCATTCCTTCCCTGATGCTCCAGTGTCACATTGCATTATAGTTGTAACTTACACAGAATGGCCTTCAATACAACTATTTTGATTTCATATACTGTACTCTGGTCTACTCCTTACAACATGCGTTGAGATAAGATATCTATGATCTTATCTGTTACAGATGAGGGCTCTGAGACACACAGTACTCATCCAAGATAAGCAGTAGAGCCAAGATTTAAGCCCAGGCCAATGGACTTTTCCACTACATCTTAGGAATTTGTTTTCATATTTGTATCTGTCTGGGTCCACCCTGACATCCCAGACTGGGAAATCCTTGGCACCAAGACTGTGTCTAGCTCCATCCTGGCACCATCTGCCACTGCCACTGCCACTGCCACACTCATGCTCACTCTGGTGAACCCTTGAGATGAAAATGGGGCTCCTGGCTACCTACATTAAAATTAAGGCCCACGTGTATGCATAACTTTGGCACTTCTGAACCATGATCATCTGTCAGCCCAGCAAAAGAGAGCAGAAAATGCATCCTGGCTCACAGGAAGGACTTGAGTAAAAAGTGCATTAATGGGGCAAAAACAAGCCTAGTGAAGTGATTAATTTAGCTTCCCCTTCAATATTATGTTTATACAAGTTGATTATATAGCACTTAATTACTAATTTGCCATACTTAAACCAAGAGTGCTTTTAATTTTTAATGAGATAAGGGCGGAAGATGCCTTTACTTAGCCTTTCCCTCTTATTTTGCACAGCCAATTAATAACATTTCTAAGGAAATGTATTCCTTTCATGAATTCTTTCTTCCAATCTTCTTCCTGACCTCCCAGGTTTAAAAAGAGATGGAAACAGACACAAACCACTTAGAAAAAATTGACTTCATCTATGATCTGGCTGCCCAAGCTTGAAAAGGCCTTATAAAGTGGAGTAACATGGTATCCATAAATGGCATTATTTGAGTTTTGGGGTGTTGGGGGACATTTGATGCCAGAACTGTGACTTGGTGTTTACCAACAACAGAGAATATAGCCATGGGTCTCCAAGCGAGGCAATCCCCTTACAAGCCTGTTTTGATTCTTGAGTGTTCATGTCAGGCGATTTCATAGTCCGGGGAAGCATAGCTATAGCAAAGGGCATACTCAGATCTGGATTTGCTTGTTATTCATGCCACTTGCTCCCTGATAGACCACAGGCAGGTCACTGGTATTTTCTGAGCTAATTTCTTATGGGTAATGGACAGATGAATAACCCAACTTGCAAGAATTAAGTGTCATCTAAAGTACGCTGGGCACAGTGCACCAATTAGAGTAGGTAGTTTTGGCGGACTCTGTATATAAGATCTTCCTGTAGAAGTAAATGCTTATAAGTAATTAATTCCTCATTCTAAATATAATTTATACCATGGCATTATATAGTAAACTTCATTGCTAGAATAAATAAAAATGAATAGGTTAGGGTTTTCTTTTATTTTTACCTTTACACAAGGTAAACTCATAAATAGAAAGTCTATACCTGTATAACCTTAACATTCAATACCAATTTGGCTTGGAATCCAAGATAAGGAAAAAAGACTTTTAGTTAACTCAAGAATATTCTATAATTAGGCCCTGAAAAATGACTAAACATAGAAATACACTCCCATGCATGTAAATATACAAATTTTAGATAAAGAAAAATAGTATGATGTTTTTTCAATAGATAGTGTTAACCTTGTAAGTGGAACCCTAGAAGATGTCATAAATCTAAGAAAACCCAATTTAGAGAAGAAATTGAAAATACATCTGCAGCAATATCAATGAGCAAGGTTACCTAAACAGCAGTTCACTGTACTAATAAAATCTGGAAGCTAATGGCCACCACTTTGAGCACCTGTTGTAATTGTATAGGCCGAAGGTAACTTGCATTAATCTCATAATGTCTCAATACATTTAGTATTAAAATATACACATTTTTTCTTTTCCTACACTATATATACATGTTTTTAGCAAACTCTGTATATTTTTATAGATATGCACCGGTAGGAAATATTGTCTTAATAAAATCAAGTTAAAGAGTTAGGTGAACTTTATTTCAGAAAAACAGATCTGTAATCTTAAATTTCTAAGGATTCAGTAGATATTTGGGCTTTGTTTGCTTTGTAAATAGGGGAGGGTGGAGGAGGTGAAGGCAAGGCAGGGGTATGGGGAAAAAATGAGAACAAAGATCTGTCATGTAAAGGTACAAGGTCCCAATGACGAATATAACTGTACTGTATACTTAAAAAGTGCCAGTAAAAACATAATTATTAAAGTTGGGAAAAAGGTAAAGAAAGGGAGAGATATTTTAGAATAATACATTTGTTAGACAAAATCTTTTTTTAAAATTTTTAAATTTTTGGGGTACTGGGGATCGAACCTGGGTCCTTGCGCTTGTTGAGGCAAGCACCAGAACTACTGAGCTAAATCCCTGGCCCTGTTAGCCAAAATCTTAATATTAATATTAAAAGCATCATTTAAGATGGGCACGGTGCTGGAATCCTGTAAAATCCCAGCTAGTCAGGAGGCTGAGGCAGGAGTACCATAAATTTGAGGCCAGCCTGGATAATTTAGCAAGACCTTGCCTCAAAATGTAAAAATTAACTGAATAAAAAGGGCTGGGAATGTAGCTCAGTGCTAGAGTGCCCTTCTAGTCAATCCTCAGTAAAGGGGAAACAAGATGTATCTTTTAGGTAAAGCACTTAAATAAGGTACTTTTTAAATATCTATCTCAATTAAAAGTAAACAAATAGACTATGATTAAAAGCAAATAAAGCAAAATAATACAGCTAAGCATGGTATGAAATTTCTTCCATGCAAATGAATGAGAAATCTTCAAACCAAAACAGCACTCTACTTTTGTTATTTCTATGTTTTGTACTCAACCAGGCAGTGATGACCCATGTGTAATGCTGATATTTCCTATGAACAATACTACCTGGTGGAGTAGGTAGCCAGGTTGCCATATTAGACTCTATGCTCCTCCCCAGCAGTGGACAGATTATGGTTGATGGACACTGCATCAATCAAAGTTACACAAATTCCCTTTTGTGCTTTAGAGTTCTCATCAGGAAATGGTCACTGTTACCTAGTGGTCTGCTACAGTGGTTCCCTGAGTCAGAACGGCTGGAAAGTTACAGGGCCTGCTGCTGGCTCAACTTGTATGGAGCAGGAGAATCCTGTCATCTGTCTGCTTTCAAATAATTTCCTAAAAATGGAACTCTAACTTTGGGATCAGGTTTGACCTTTTAGACCATCACACTACCATGCTGTTCTGCAACTGGAGGGGAGTGAGCAGCTTTACTATCAACCCAAGCCTGAATATGTTTCTAATTTTTCAGGAGAGAGGGGAATTTTTAAAAAGATGAAGTATTGCTAACTAGCTAAGGCAATAAATCTAATTAATATTAGAACCATCATCACAGTCTTTATATTTTTAATTAGCTTTATTGGTACATTTTAGGTATACATTATGACCACATTCATCATTGGGAATTTCTATCTGTACATGATATATCTCAGTTCTTGTTATTTTTTATTCCTTCTCTCCCTTCTAGCTCTCCAGCCCGTCCTATTTACAAAAGCTTTGTTATCATTTTTTTCCTTCTTTTTTCATATTTTTTCTTTCCCTTCTTTACTTTTCCCCATCCCACTATGTCCCCTTCCCCTTTGAACCTTTGCTTCCTATCTCACATTATCTATTATACATTTTGGTCCTCATTTACACTTTCAGTTTCTCACACCGGAGAGACAATATTGTATTTACACTTGTATGTCCTATTTATTTCACTTAAGAGTATGGTCTCGATACACATCCATTTAGCTATAAATGTCTCTAGTTTATCATTCTTTATGGCTGAGTAGTACTCCATTTTATATATATTGAAAAAAACACATCTTCTTTATCCAGTCACTATGGGCAATTGGGCTGTTTCTAAGCTTTAGCTTTAAAAACTGTGCTACTATGAATATGGGTGCACATATATCATTGTGGTATGATGCTTTTAATTCTTTTGGGAAGATACCCAATAGAGGAATACCTGGGTCAAATAGAACCTCTAATTTAGTTTTTGAGGAATCTCCACATTGATTTTCACAGTGGTTGCACCAGTCTGCACTTCTACCAATACTGGAGCAGGGTTCCTTTTTTCTGATAGCCCCACCAGTATTTCTTATTGGTTAATTTCTTGATAGCAGCCATTCTTTTTGGAGTAAGGAAAAATTTCATCATTGTTTTCTTTTGCATCTCTTGAATGGTCAGTGATGTTGAACGTTTATTCATATGTTTATTCGCTGTTTCTACTTGTGGGAGAAATGTCTGTTCATTTCAGATGCCCAAGATTAAGTCTTTAAAATTGGGGGATCTGATTTTTTAAGTTCTTTGTATATTCGAGATAGTAGACCTTTGTCTGAGGAACAGCTAGTAAAAACTTTTCCCATACTGTGAACTGTCTCTTCACTCTGTTGGTGGTTTCTCTTGCTGTGCAAAAACTTTTTAATAAGATGAGATCCAAGTTGTCAATTCTTTGTGCTAGTTCCTGTGCCACTGAAGTTTTCATAAAGTCATTCTTTTAATATTTGGCAAGTTGAAACCCAGTTCTTCCAGCATCATTTATTAAAGAGGCAATCTTTCCTCCAGTGAGGGTTTTTGACTCCTTTGTCAAAGATGAGGTGACTGAGTGTGTCTGGAGTTGTTTCTCCATCTTCTAATTTGTTCCATTGATCCTCCAGTCTATTTCTTTGCCAGAACCATGCCTTCCCTTTTTTCTTTTTAACCACAGTAGCTTTGTAGTATAGTTTCAAGTTGATTGTGACACCGCCTGCCTTGTCTTTGCTTTTGCAAAGGTCTCTTCTGGTTCCAAATGAATTTTGGGAATTTTCTCGAGTTCTGTGAAAAATTTCAAATGGGATTGCATTGAATTATATATTGGTTTTAGGTAGGGCCATTTTCACTATGTTGACTCTTTCTACCCTAGAACAAGGGATGTCTTTATTTTTTCTTATCAGAAAATATTTGATCTCTTTTTTCAGAGTGCTGTAGTTTTCAGAGTAGAGCTCTTTTACTTCTTTTGTTAGCTTGATTTCTAGAAATTTCATTTTTTCGGATTCTACTGTGAAAGGAATCATTTCCTTCATTTCTCTCTTGGTGAGTCTGTTATTCGTGTACAAGAAGGCTATTGATTTTTGAATGTTGACTTTGAATCCAGCTTGATTATTAAGTCTAGAAGTCTTTCAGTGCAGTTTTGGGTCTTCTATATAGAGTATCATGTCATCCACAAACAATAATAGTTTAACTTCTTTATTTCCTATTTTTATTCCTTTATTTCTTTCTATTGTCTAATTTCTGTGGCTAATCTTTCCAGAACTATACTGAATAGGAGTGATGGTGGGCATCTTATCTTTTTTCACATTTTAGCATGAAAGATTTCAGTTTTTAACCATTGCATATGACAGCAGATTTTTTTTTTTTTTCTGTACCAAGGATCGAATTTAGGACCTGCACTTGTGAGGCAGGCATAATGCCACTGGGTTAAAATCCAGGCCCAAGGCAATTGTTTTCCATAGATGGCATTTATCAGGTTGAGATAAAGACCATCTATTCCAATTTTCTGCAGGTTATTTGTCATGAATGGGTGTTGGATTTTGTCAAAAGCTTTTCCTGCATCTATTAAGATGATCCTATGTTTTTTTTCTTTGGCTCTGTTAATGTAGTATATTATATTTATTGATTTACATATGTTCCACCACTCTTGCATCCCTGGGATGAATCCCACTTGGTCAGGGTGTATGATCTTCTTGATGACCTTCTGCATTTGGTTTGTAGCATCTTATTGAAGATATTTGCATCTATTCTCATTAGGGAAATTGGCCTGCAGTTCTCTTTTTTTGGTTGGGTCTTTGTCAGCTTTTGGTATCAAGGCAATGCTTGCTTCCAGGAATAAATTTGAGAGTATTGTTTCCCTTTCAATTTCATTAAAGAATTTGAGCATTAGTGGCATTATCTCTTCTCTAAATGTCTTATAGAATTCAGCAGTGAAGACATCAGGACCTGGGTTTTTTTGTTGGTATGTTTTAAATTATATTCTCAATTTTATTGATGATATTGGGTTGTTTAGAATTTTTATATCTTCTCTTGGTTCAACTTTGGTAATTCATATATATCTAGGAATCTGCCCATTTCTTCTGTGTTTTCCATCTTATTGGAGTACATGTTCATTGTAATTTCACCCTTTTCATTCCTAATTGCATGGATTTGAGCCCTTCCATTTTTTGTTTGTTTTGTTTTGCTTTTTGAGACAGGGTCTCGCTATATAGTTGAGACTGACCTGGAACTCCCTATGGAGCCCAGGCTGGTCTCAAACTCACAGCGATCCTCCTGCCTCAACCTCCTGAGTACTAGGATTATAGGCGTGTGCCACCAGGCCTGGCTTGAGACTTTCCTTTTTTTGATAAGATTGGCTAATAGTTTGTCAATTTTATTATTGTTTTGAAGAACCGACTCTTTTATTCAGTGATTTTTTTTGTATCATTTTCTTACTCTCCATTGAAGCATTGATTTCTGCTCTGATCTTTATAATTTCCTCCCTTGTACAAGCTTTGGGTTTTTCTTGCTCTTTTTCTAGAAGTCTGAAGTTTAGCATTAGGTTGTTTATTTGAGCTCACTCTGTTTTCCTAACATAGCTATTCAGTGCTATGAATTTCCCTTGTAGGACTGCTTTGATGGTGTCCCATAAATTCTGGAATGTTGTATTGACATTGTCATTCAATTGTAGAAACTGTCTAATTTCTTCTTTACTTTCCTCTGTGACCCACTGGTTGTTCAGGAGAGTGTTATTCAATTTCATGTGTTTATGAAGTTCTTACAGTTTATATTGCTATTCGTCTCCAATTTCATTGCACTAGAGCAGATAGTATACAGGGGATGACTTCAATTCCTTTGCATTTACTTAGGCATGTTCTATGAGCTAGCATGTGGTCTATTTTGGAGAATGACCCATGTGCCACTAAGAAGAATGTGTATTTATATTTTGTGGAGTGGAACACTCTGTAGATATCTATTAAGTCTATTTGTTCAAGAGTTTGGTTGAATTCTAGTATTTCATTGTTGATTTTTTTGTCCAGAAGATCTATTTGTGACAGTGGAGGATTGAGGTCCCCCATTACTATTGTATTTGATTGTTCATGTCCACTCATACTTGTTTTATGTAGTTGGGGGCATTAGTATTTGGTGCATATATATTTATGATTGTCATTTCTTCCCCTTGGATTGTTTCCTTTACAAGGATGTAGTGGGCTTTTATGTCTCTTTTAATTAGTCTTGGTTTGAAATTTACTTTGTCGCCAAATAGGATAGCTACCCCTCCTTTCTTTTTTGTTCCTGTGGCATGGAGTATTGTTTCCATTCCTTTGACTTTCATTCTATGAATTTCTTTTTAAATTAATTGTTTTTTTTTGTGCAGCATATTACTGGATCTTGCTTCTTGATCCATTCTATTAGTCTATTTCTTTTAAGAGTTTTTGTTTGTTTGTTTGCTTTTTTTTTTTTTTTTTTTTTCCGGGGGT
>NW_022900935.1:36687559-36722857 GCF_012274545.1 Fukomys damarensis | reverse complement strand
TTTTTTTTTTTTTTTTTGTACCGGGGATCAAACTCAGGACCTTAGGCTTGTAAGGCAGCCACTAGAACCACTGGGCTAAATCCGTGGCCCTAGTCTATTTCTTTTGATTGGTGGATTGAAATCATTATCACTAATGGTTATAACTGATATGTATTGACTTATCCTTGTCATGATCTTTTCCTGCTGTTGAATTTTTTTTCCCTTCCTTTGCATGTAATTTCTTGCCTTGCCTGATGGTCTCATTGTTGGGCTTAATGGAGTTATGACCCTCACTGTGTTTTCCTAGGATTCTATTTAGAATTTCCCCCACAGCAAGTTGGGCTCTGGTAGGAGATGTTGACCCCAGCAACTCACCAACCACTGCAGTTTGCTCTGCATTTACTGAAGTAACTCTCTGATCTTCAAATCTCTTCAAGCCTTGGAGAGGCCCTCTCTCTGCTGCTCTCCACTGTGCCAATTCCTGGGCTCAGAAAAATGGTTTTCTGGATCCCTGCACTGTGCTGCTGTCCCCATGGGCCTCTGGCTGGGGACTGCATGCCCTTACTGATGTTGTTCCAGGGGTCTTTGGCTGGGGCCTGAATCACATTCTTAATTCAGTTCTTCTCTAAACTATTAACTACCATTCCAAATTTTTTTTGGTGACTTTTATGGGACACTGACATACGGAACAGGATACATACTCAGAAAATTTAATGAGAAAATATAAATCTATTAATTAGAAACCAGCATCTCCCAGCTCTAAAACATATGCTAATGCAGGATAGGGCAAAAGGCTACTAAAAAAGTTGGCATCAGGACCATATGTGAGATGAATAGGATTATAAGTTTGGGGATAAAACTGAACGGAACTAGAATTCACAGAAAAAGGCCCCCGGAATTAACAGAGAGAGGCCCTGTACACAAGAAATATAAACCTGGAATTTTTTATACTATTTGTGGGAATATAAGTTGGTACAGTATATAAAAATCCTAAAAATTAGGCAAACTTTTGGCTAAACAATTACATATCTTCATAATTTATTTTATAGAAATAATTAAGTCAGTTGCACATTCTTTCAATAATGATGATGATCAAAATGTTCAAGATTTGGGGACTGATGAAATAAGGCATAGTATATTCTATGGGGTAGCATTATGTAGCCTGAAAAATGATAAATAAAAATGTTTCCTGTGTGTTTCTGGGTGGGGAGAAAGATTATTAAACAGTCTACATTCTATGAACATAGTTTTATAATGTACAAAATATAAAATTATTTAAATTATGTTTATAAGAACAGAAGTAAAATATTAAATAATAAATATTAAAATAGCCTTAATAAATAATTTCAGAGTAATAAGATTATTGTTTTCATATTTATTCTTTTAATTTAAATGAATTTTCTTGCTTTTTTTCAATGAACACGAATTATTAGTATTTCAGAACAAGGTGGAACAAACCAAACACAAGCTTTGACTGAATTCAGTAGGTAATAGGACGGTTCTTACTTCTGAACATTCACGACACTTCAGTCTTTCCAAGGACACGGAAGTTGAGAAAATCAGTTTTACTTCGTAAAGGATAAAACTAGTACTCAAGAAGACAGAAAACCAAATTGGACTAAAACTCACAGCCCGCTGGCTGTCACACAATAAAATAACTGGAGAAATTTGGTATATCATACACAAAATCACAGGTTTTCAAGTGCATAATAGGCGATGGGTGTAACGGTTCTACAAGATGGAAGCTGAGGTTTCAGGGAAATGAGGATGGTCTTAGGGGCTTGTGAGGGCCGAGCACTGGTCAGCCCAGAGCCGATTTCGGGGAGACACATTACAGATGGACTGACGAATCACGGTCCTCAGCTGGCCACTTACACGAGTGGTCTGGGAGACAAGGGAGTGTTCTGGACCCTGACGAGGAGAGCAGACAGCAGCAGTGGATGGAGCTGTGCCTATAGAGTGGCGCCGCCTGCCCACTCAGTGGTGTAGGGAAGGTTCTGATGAACTGCGCTTGCATTCTCTACACTGCCACTCCCGACAATCACTGCTGAGCTTATTTGGGTCTTTCGTCACTGTCTTCAGTGCTGATATTCACTTAGATTCTTGCACTGCTTGGGTGGTTGAGGGGAAGGTGTCCTTTTAAGATAAATTGCATTGTAGGAATTAAAGCTTGTTTTGTAAAAGTAGTCTTGGAAAGACCCTGCCTCTGAAGATAAGAAATCACAGACAGCTGATGATATCTTCAGAAGCTGGAAGGAAGCAGAAA
Source organism: Fukomys damarensis (assembly GCF_012274545.1). Taxonomy (NCBI): domain Eukaryota; kingdom Metazoa; phylum Chordata; class Mammalia; order Rodentia; family Bathyergidae; genus Fukomys; species Fukomys damarensis. Next base: position 36,720,612 of record NW_022900935.1, on the reverse strand, counting down.
ATGGAAAGCCATCTTAACATTTCTGCCTCTTTGCCACCTGATCAGGTTTTCTCTCATGACTGCTTGAAACCGGCTTCTTGTTTTATTTGCTCTTGTATTTATTAGAACCTCTCCATTGTCTGTGCTTAGAAAATTTAATTTGCTGATATTATACAATTTATTTTTCTGGATCATTAATTGTCCAGCGCCTAGGAGCCTGAAGAAGTGTTTGTCGTCAATTTCTAATTACAACTGTGTGCTTTCCAGGGGACTCAGAACTAGAGGGGATTACACTGTGGCACCCTGACACTGAAGGTAGGGTGATAAAGTAGAAAGGTTGCAGAGGTCACAACTACTTGGGCTTTGTATCCTTATGAATAAGAGAGGGGAAGAGAGTTCCCTGCTGGGGTCCCCCCTCCACCTACTCAGCAGTGCCTTGTCCTGGGAACAGCTTATGTGTGGCTTGGCTGCATGGCATCAAGGGGCAGATAGAAACAATGACTCATCTTTAAGGAAAGCACATGCTTCACAGGACAGTTTTGAAAACCCCTTCTCAGAGAAGGCTAACTCTAGGATGAAACCAGTCCTTCAATTCATCAGAGTGTGTGGATGGCTATGTGAGACCTTTGAGAGGTCCTAATTAGAAAAGATATTAGTAAGAAGACTTTAGATTCCAAAAGGAAGGGTAGGAAAGGGCAGAGGAAAAAAGAGACTCAGGGATTGAAAAGGTAAATGGAAAAAAGGTGGAAGCTAGGAATTTTTAAGCATGCTTCAAAATTTGCAATAGCAAATGGACCTTGTACTTTATCAATCTTCCATTAATATTCCACCAGAAAATTCTACCCAGTGTCCTTTTCCTTCCTTTTGGAAATATTCCCTCAGACTTGAACACAGAAGCTTGCAACAGTTTTAAGTAAACTCCACTGCAGTAGTTTCATTCTGATCTGGTGGTGTCAGGCAAGTACGAATCTATTCACCTGGCTGAGGTCATGGACTTTATGAACAAGGAAACTGTCTCCCCAGGCACAGAAGCCTCTTCCTTAGGTCTTCAGTCTGTGTCCTCTGCACGCTTAGCCTTCCCTCATCTGAAGGAGATGACTCTTGCCCATATAAGTAAGAAGTGAAATCCTTCATTCAACTACTAGGCTTGTGGCCTACAAGAAGTCAGAACATCTGGCCCACTGGAACAGTTGAGCTATTGGTTGAATCATTTGTTTTTCTTACAGTAAGAAGCGGCAGTACCATGCGGAACAAGCTACGATCTTTGAAGATCAAAGCAAAGGCTATGCTAAAGTGCAGATAGAAAAATATGAATCACAAGGAGGAAGCAATTCTGTATGCCCTAACCTTACCAGAATCTTAAACTGATCCCCAGACCTGGGACACATGGTTAGGCTCCTCTCTGGAGAAGGGTGAAGCCAACTGCGCACATTTATATTTTCAAAGCAGTTACCAACATAATTATTTGAACAATGTTGATTATACCTAGGAAGTCACTGAAGTTTTCAGTACTAGTGGCACTTATTTTATTTAAACATTAAAAAAAAGAAAAAGAAACAAAACAAGGACCTGGAAAGGACACGTAACTCTGTCTAAAGATGTACAAACAAGCACAAAGCTCAAAACTACGGGGATTTGGGCAGCTAATAATGACAGATAAGAGCTTAGGCCTTTCTTTGTCTGTTACTGGACAACAGTATATCCTGAAGACAGTCAGAGCAGAAACACATTTCCTTGGGTTGGGTAAGAGACATGAGCTTGTCTTTAAGACGCTGTCAGCCTTTACAGCTGCTGCTCAGCTCACTAACATCATATCTGATCAGCCGATCTCAGATTCTACTCCAAAGATTAACATTAGATCATATGTAGCAAACATATCTTTGTGGAACTGTGGTCTGTTTCCATTCAGGGGAGGATGTGAATGAAACTCCCTTGGCTTAGGGACCCTGGTTTTAACTACAGTATCAAGGAGGCACCATGTGTCAGTCTATGCTCTGGGCTGTAGACATCTCCTAATCTGTGGCCAGTAGCATTTTTTTTTTTTTTTCAGAAAACATGTCTTAAGAAGCCCCTTGAAATATTTTTAAGGAAAACAGAAAAAAGTCAAACAATTTAGAAAGAGAATGAAAATCAGGATAGGGCACAGATCTAGATAGTCATTTCAGTTCTTCTTTGCCCTTCCTACTTGTAAAGCTTTCAAAAAACGACTTAAAATGCCCCTGAGACGTGGTTTCCTCACATTTAACACAAGGATGGAACCGTCTCTCCTCTAGCCAGGAAGACTGTCAAGATGACATGAGGTGTTTTTGTCTTCTCAGAATGCTATAACAAAATATCACAGACTCACGTGTTTAAGGCTCAAAGTTTGAGATCGGGGTACCATTGATCAGATTCTGGTGAGGGTCCTTTTTTGGCAAGTGGGCCACTAAATTCTGTGTGAAAGAGTATGAACAAGATCTCTGGTGTCTCTTTGTATAGGGGCACTAATCCCATTGGACTAGGGCATTGTCCTCATGAACTCATCAAACTCTACCTTTCAAAGCCTCGCCTCTAAACACAAATCATTTCTGGGTTTTGACTCCCTATTTGATGTGAAAATTTATGGGGATACACATTCAGTCCACATAGAAGATAATATATGCAGGGTTTTAATAAACATCACTCTTGTTTTGTTTTAGCTGTTACGAATTATCCAAGAAGGACAAGGCATTCAGTTGAGAGAATGTCTTTGAAAGTTGACATATTAAAATCATAACTGACAGTTCATTGCATAAATTAGTATCTCCATTAGATCTTTTTGACAGGGGTCTAGAAAAATCCAGAAAATGTTGAGAATTCCATTACACCACCTTTAACTTAAAGACTTCAGTTAAAGTCCAGAAGTGTTTATGAGTAGATTCAATTCCTCAGGAGAGATATGTCATTAGTTCCAGAAGAATGGACAGTGTGCAGTGTACCACACTTTCCAAAATTTGGAACAAAGAGCATGGATTTTGGAAACTGACTTTTTTATTTGTCCATTTCTAATAGAATACTTTAAAGTTTTTTAAGCTTCCTGGATTTCTGTTAATCAATTTTTGTGACCTATGAAGTGTTTCTATGCATAATTAGGAAGATTAAATAAAAAGCACCTAGCATAGTGTCTGGCATATAAGAGACTCATTGGGCTACTGGTAGAAAATCTGGCTCTTTGCCTTGGCTTTGAGACCTTGAGCAAGTCATTAACCTCTCTGATTCTCAGCTGAAAAAACAAAATCTCTTTACTCTTAGCTGAGACTTGAGAGGTAGACTTGTTGTTTCAGGGGTTTTCTAGGTTACTCGGTTCCTGTTTCAAATTAAGTCAAGTTACTTAACTTCTTTATGGCTCAGCTTCCTCATCTATACAATAGGGACAACAGAGCTGTAGCTGAGACTCAGTGGGGTCCAAGAAAGAACTCATAGCAAGCTGTCTATTGTTGACTGTTACAGAGAAATGCGACTGCAGAATGGACTGAAGTCATTAAGGCTGACAGGTGATCAAGCCTGGATTTGTGCCTCGGTGCCTAAACACCAGCGTGTATCCTCTTGGCCTCTACACAACACTCATTCTGTACTATTTTGTATTATTTTAGCACGTGGAACCTGTTTACAAAGCCTGGCATATATAATGTCTTTTGTAATTTGGTGGCAGGAAAAGTTTCGAATCTTACCAGAAACTCATATGTTTCCTCTTTTTGAAAATAAAAATTATGCAACTTATCATGTGTTTTCGTTTGCCTTTCCTTTGCGGGGGGGGGGGGGCGGGCTTCCAGGAAGCTCAGAGCCAAACTGAGCATTCAATCACAGCCACCAAATGGCTTCCATCTTCCTGCATCTTTTTCCTTATTTTCTTTTTTAATTTCTTCTTTTTAACCAACATTTTCATTAGTGTTTCTTGTTGACAGAGGTCTCAGAGCTGGTTGGAAAGTTATGAAGTTGAAATAAGAATACAGAAGTTGAAATGTACAGGAAAAAAATACATTTTTGAGCCTTACTTGTTTCACTTGCTCAAAAATGGGTGGGAGGAAGTTTAAAATATGTAATTTTATGAGATATTTTAAAGGATTTAAAAGAAAACCAAACAGAAAAACAGACAGAACAACCAAGACCGACAGAGGCCAACTGAAATGGAAACTGCAATAAGTATGTCTGAGCCTGAAGCATCTGTGATCTCCCTGGCTGGAACCTATCATTTCTTAATTATATCCTGTGTGTGTTTTGCAAGATGTAAACTGCTGTCAAGGGAAGGACAGACTCAGATGGGAGGGGCCACAGCCCATCCCTGGATCTGACTTACCTGTACAGAAGCGAAGTCCCCCGAGGCACAGGCACCCAGAATGGCAGCACCCACAAGAACAGACTCCACCTCTTGTGACAGGACCACAGGCATGCCTGTGCAGGACAAGGCCACATTTCAGTTAGGGAGCAGGGCCAAAGCAGAGTGGGGGGTCATCAAGCAGCTCCAGTGGTGAAACACCTGACATCCAGGCAGTGTCCCACTCCCTGACCCTAATGGTAAACCTGTTCCTTGGGATCACCGCTTCTCAAGGTTTTCACTGCCTGTGCTGCTGGTGCAGCAGCCAAGAGCTCCACGGGAACCAGCACCATCTCTATATTATCGCATGAAACCTTGATGCCTGGGTCTCCCAGACTTCTGCTTGCTGCTACCTGCCATTGGATTCAAACTCAGTTCAACAAACGTTTATCATGTGCTTTACAGGGCCCTTAGAATACTGAGATCAATCAGACTGTGTCCTGCTGTTCTGGTCTCAGAAGGGAGATAGATGAAAACAGAAACACAGGCCATTAGGGGGCTTCTCAGCTGAGCAGCACCAAGAGCAAAGAAACAGCAAGAGTGGGATGTGGCTGTCCAGTGGCTTCCAACCTTTCACACAGGGCAAACTACAGCCCTTAGCAGGCGGACAAGGCCTCCCCAGGTCCTGCCTCCCTCCTCCTCCTGTCTTTTCCTCTTTCTCTTCTGCTGCACAGCTCTGGCCTCGCCACTGTCTCTTCAGTATGCTTCAGGGCCCTTCAGATGCCCACGTGAGAAGTACCTCTGTCCCTTGTTTGTGCAAAGACAGCCTTCCCACCAATGCTTTGCTGATCCTGGGATTTAAAGTGGCAACTTATCCTCACCACTTCTTACCTTAGCCCCATTTCCTCATTTTTTGACCTTGTATTTTACATACCATAGATTGTGCAGTGTCTCTTTCCTGTGCCAGAAGGTAAGCTCCATGAGGGTAGGGGCTTTGTTTTGTCACCAGTACCCAGCACGTGATGACTGACGATACGGTGAGGGAGTGAATCTGAGGTGACCATCACTGCGGATGTGAGGCTTACAGAGGTGCTGAGGTGTGAGTAGGGGCCTACGAGCTGGGGCTGGGTGAGGGATTGTGGAAAAGCTCAGACCTGTGTTTCCCTCCTGGGTCCACAAGCTCTCCAGCAAGTCCTTCGAACTCTTAGCCTCGATGGCCTCCTTGTCACAGGGGATAAGACCTACTACAGGTGATGGTGAGGATTAACAGCAAGCCTGTGGGTGGGGCTCAGCGCATTTCCTGGCCTAGATAAGCCATGCAGAAGTGGTGGCCACTGTTAGAATTAACATCATTGGTGCACGAAGCTCTACACAGAAGTCACCTGGGCTGGAGGGTGGAGAGGTGGGAAAGGAACAGAGCTCGTTCCTGTCAGCCATGCAGAGGGGAAGGGCCATGGTGACCCAATGAAGAGAGGACACTGCATGCCTTTCCAAAATCCCAGGAATGGTACGGATGAAAGAAGCCCCTCCAAATACTACTCTCCTCCCAGTCAAAAGCTTTTATGTATCTGGTGGGGAAAACCCCATTCCAGACCTCTTCCTTTGGAATAAGAGATCAGAGTGAGCTGAATGAATCTCCTGTTCTTTCCTGGGTTTCCGCCCTCAGTGATCTGGCACAGACTACTACGATGTGAATTTTGGCTTTCTTGTTGAATTAGCTATGTGATCGTAGGCTGGTTACCTGACCTATCTGTGCCTCGATTTTTTCAACTGTGAAAAATTTTACCCATTTTAGGGTTACTATGAGAATTAACAATTCTGTTAAAAGTCAGGCATTTAAAACAGTGCATGGCTTGGAGAATGCAGTAGATAAACACGGCTGTTAAGATTCTTGAATCTTACCTTCTCGGTGACATCTCTCACCCGTTTTGCCCCAGTGGGTGGAATTCCCCACCACTTCTCCCTGCCTCTCAACCAGTCCCACCCCTTCTCTGCCTCTCCCCACCTGCTCCGAGCTCCAGCTGCATCCTTTGCCGGCTGGCTACCTCTCTCACTAAGCTCCAGCTGGGTTCCCTCTTCACAGAACCCCAGGGCCCCTACCGCTCCAAGCTTAGGGGTGGCAACATGTTTTAACCCTAGGTGACTTCCTGGGTGCCTGAGTTTCCCTGCACCTTGAGCAAACTCCATAAATAGCCCCCTCATTCTACTTGTCTTTAGCTAACCTCTTGTGGGTGTGTCTTTTCCGTATCTGGGCCCGGTTGGACCCACACCTCTGTCCTCTGGGTTCCCACCCTACTCTCTGGTACCTGGTCTTTCCGTGAGAGGACCACAAATATGTTTTCTCTCTTAAAGAAAACTTTAGGCAAGGCATCACTCACTGTTCTTTGCATCCTCATGCCAAGCCAGTCCTTGATGGGCTGATGTGCAGAGTGAATAAATGAACAAACGATTAAAATAATGAGTAAGGCAGGAAGAGGGAAACCCGGACCGAAACTGCCAGTACTCAAAACAAAATTTAGCAGAAGGAACATTTAGTTCCAATTCACCAAAGGAAACCTACAATTACTTAGTCCATGCCGAGTGATTCTTGAAACCACAGTTGAGAGAAGCACCAGGGTACAAGGAGGTTCTTCCTCGCACGGATGACATTTCCCGAACTGGCAAAGCCCCATCTCCCTGCCTGTACAGAGCAGGCTGCTCCTAACACAGCAGAGAATTTGCTTCCAAAATATTAAACTGCTTTTTTTAAAAAAATTTAATTTATTGGTACATTCTAGGTAGACAGTACAGTTACATTCATTACTGGGATCTTGTACCTTTACATGCCAGGTCTTGGTTCTCATTTTATCCCCTTGTCCCCACCCTAAACTGCTTTTTTTCTTATTGTCCCTTCTTCGGTTGGGCTGGACTAAAGAAGTGAATGAACATTTACTTATCACCTACTGAGAAGCAGGCACAGAGTTTGATGAACAAACTCCTGTGCATTTACTGCTCAGCATAATCTGAAGAAGGGAGGTGATAACGTTTCTGTCTTCCAGAAGAGACAATTTAGGCTCAGAGAGGGAAAGGAACTTGCCTAGGTCACAGAGCTGCCCTCTTGCTCCTTCTTTGACTCCACACTGTCTCCAAAGAATCTTCCAAATCCTTTGTGATTTTTTTTTCATGTGTATTTCTGAGAATAACGTTCCATTCATATGGTCCTGTCTGAGTCTTCCTTGGCAGGAAAACTACAGCAGATACGGTGCTTAAAAGCATCAAAACACTACCTATCCACTGGCTCTGTGTACTGCTGCCTGTGCAGGTGCCTTTCACAGCGACATATCCAAATGTGCTCTTTCCTCTGGGAGCTGGGTGAAGGAGAGAAGAAGGAATGTGAACTATTTTATCTGCTGCGCTAATGAGTTTAGCAGAGCCCGAAGTATTTAAAGGCAGATGCACTTTGCCATCACTTGTCAGTCACAGGCTTCCAAAGGCAGAGGAATTTCAAGCCAAAGAAAAGGTCCCTTTGTCCAAAACTGTAACTGGGGCACAGTTAGAAACAAAGAGTCCAGTTTCCAGCTGAATCCAAACACTGATTAATGGGCTTTTCATCCAGCAGCTCAGAGGATAGCAGTTTCCAAAGCTGCTGAGTCCCTGCTTCTGAGTCAGCTCAGGGATATCGAGCTGGACCGGGACAAGTTTTCTTCAGGGCTGGAGCTTCGGTGCCAGGGTCACACACGTTGAGTCATGCCTGCCTTCCCTGCCTTTACAGGCCCTGGTTTGCCCATTCTTGTAGGCAATATGTCACCCACAAGTGACTTCTATTTCCCTCCTGCACCTAGGTTGGATGTTTTTGGCTGTTAGAAGGCTGAAATTGGAAAGCGACAGGCCAGATTTTAAGCGTGAACTTTATCTGAACCACCCAGCTGACTTTTAGCTAAAATATAGTCATAGTTTTTCTCCTGGGGGAAGTGATTAGATAATCTGATCCTGTGTCCCCTCTTTCTGCTCACTCTGGCCCATTCCATAGCTTTGGATTCCTTGGGAAAAGGGAGTCATCATCAAAAGAAGAAGCAAGAAATTTTGATTAAGAGAAAAGTATAGGGACATGGGCCCCGGCAGGGTTGGTAACAAGCCCAGTTGTGTCTTTTTCTCGCTGTCTGACTTTGGCAAGTCAATTTAATTCACATTCTTATCCTCAGTTAGTTTGTAAGATGGAAGAATCGGGTTTTTAATTTCAGTGGTGTAGGAGGATTAAACATGTACAGAATGATTCATGCTGACACATATTAGATGACTGGCTCATAGTAGTAACTGTTATGGTTCCTGTCCTGATAGATGCACCCTTATACTGTGTCCTTTCCTAAGCTGTCCTCTGACTTGCATCTCAGTATGTTTATCTCTAAGATGTGAATAATTTACCCTATTTATGACCTGGAGGGGGAGTCAAAGACTTTGACCCGCCCAGCTGTCAGAGTGAAGGAACCAGGGGCAGAGGACAGTGAGGGTCATAATGACTAGAGGCCGGCATCAGACGGATTTAGGTTCAACAGGAGTAGGGGCTGTGGGTAGACTCCAATCCTCCCCTACTTTCCTCCCCTGTTGTGTCCTGATCCCTGGCCCACTCCGGCATGGGTCCTGGGAGGAAGTAAGGAAACAACAGGGGAGAAGAAGCAAGAGGGGTGAGGGTGCCCATGCCAGCCTTTGTTCCCCAGCAGCTCTACCAAGGATGTTTCTCTGCCACTGCCTGTTCCTGTCATAAAGAGCTCGTCCTACTACTCTGGCCTCCCTCCTTCTGCGTCCTGATCCCTGATTGTGATGAGCAGAGAAGGAATCCCAGGACCTTGGTCTCTTGGTTCAAATTCCCAGTCTGCAGATAATTCCTGGTTCTCCCAGTATCTTGACCCTGCATTCTCACTTCAGGACAATATCCTAATCACTTCTTCTAGGCCCTAGGCCCTGTGCTTTCATGGGGGAGCTTCTATCGCCTTGTTCTCTCTCTCAGAGCTCTTGCCACACTGAAATGAGCGTGTCTGTTTGCTCTTTCCCTTCATCCTCAGTAGATCTTCCTCAGTTGGCCTCACCAGAGGCAAGAATCACATTCATTCATCTCTGTATCTCCACTATTCCCCACTATGCCTGGATCAGAAGAGGTACTCAGAACTGAGGACTAAATACTTAAGTTATGATCCAACCTTTGCCATTGTCTCTCATCCAGTACTTGGATATGGACGGAAGTCACTTCCCAGTGATGAACACGAAGACTTCCTAGGCATGTTTGTAGCTCGGCACACTGCCTAAGTCCTACTGTTCTCAGCCAGCCTAGAGGGTGGCTATGCCCATTCACTGCTCATCTCTCTTCCCAGGAGACTTACCAGTAATATCTGCATGCATCTGCACAAAAAGAGGATTCTTACTCAGGCCACCACACAAGAAAAGAGCACTGATAGAGTGCCCTGCTGCCTCCATGGCCTCTATGATGAAGCGGGTCCCAAACTGAAAAGGAAAAGCATGAGGAACCATTAGTATGGTAGCAAACATAAATGATGAGCATTGACCAAGTGTTTACATGGTTATGCACTACCTCAGAAAGCTGAACCTCAGAGAGATATGTTGTCTGTGATTACACAACTAATTAAACCTAAGCCTACTGAGTGGGGATTGCAGTCCAGACCTGCTGGACTCCAAAAGCCTCTTCACTACTCTGTTTACTTCTATCAGTAATTATACAACACTGACAAAAACAGTTGATGATTGTGCTTTTGTTTTTTTTTGGTACCAGGGATTGAGCTCAGGTCCTTGCGCTTGCGAGGCAGGCCACCAAACTGCTGAGCTAAATCCCCGGCCATTTTTTTTTTTTGTACTGGGGATCAAACTGCGGTCCTTGGGCTTGCAAGGTAGACAGTGGCACCACTGAGCTATATCCCAGGCTCAACAGATGATGATATTAACACGGTTAATATTAACATAGTTCTTTCACATATTTGGTGACAGTCTATTGCAACCTAGACCCACTGTTAGATAATGGATTGGAGTGACTGCAATATTGCTCTAAAATTACCAGCATTGATGGCATTTGGATCAATCTGGTTCATTAAGCAGAACTAAAGACTCTTTCCTTAGTAAAGGTACCAAATAATACAGCAACAGAAACAGAAAAGGGGCTCTAATTGCACAAAGAAAGTGAGATGCAAGTGTTCAGGCTGGCAAAAGGCTAAGCCTGCATTTGTCACAGGCTGAAGTGAGGTTTCTGGAGCCAGAATTCATCCCACTGGTGGCGAACCTCTGGCATGAATGCTGCAGAGCGCTGTCTGTATCACTGAAAGTACTGAAAGGTTCACCATCACCGCGTTAGCCCATCCTCATGACCTGGGATGATGTGGAAGGCATTTGCTCTGGCTGGCTCAGAGCATCTCCTATTGTGAGCTCAGTGCTTGTATTCCAGCCTTTCTGTCCTAGCTCCTTCTTGAAATGAGTTATCCTCATCCCTGTCTTGATGAATGTACCAAACTCAGTAAAAATAGTGACACTCTGAGAAGACATTTCCTCATGGTCACTGAGGTGAACTGTAATATAATCTTTAGTTTTGACCAAGCTATTCTGGAGATTGTAATTCAGTTGGAAACGCAAAAAGCCCTAAAAGTTCAAAATTCATAATTTCTTTGGGGGTAAGGATTAAGACAAGAGGAAACTGTGACCTGGCCTTAAGAAGGCAGCATAGTGATTTCTGAGGGGATGGCTGTGGAGAGCAATGAGGAGGAGGACTGGGGGTGGATAGAGAGTCCTTGAAATGTTTAGTGATGAGTAGTTCTGGGAGATGGACAAATCCTAGGTGTGGGCATGGGTGTGAAATGATGAGGTGGAGGGAGGAGAAAGTCAAGCGAGACAAAAGGTCAAGGATTTGAGGGACCAGGATCTCCACAGAAGACCCTCCTTGGTGTAGGCAGCAAGAAGTTGAGAGGTAGGCTGCAGAGGCATTATGAGCCAACATCATAGTTTTTAGGGAAAATATGACAGTGTTGTAGGAAAATTGGTCCTGAGTGAGTAGAAAAGTGGTAGAGATAGTTCAGCTAGGAAGCCAGCAGGATGGCAGCCTGATCTCAGGCCCCAAGGCCTAGGGCGTAGGGCAAGTGAAATCTCCTTGACAGGGCTAACTGGAGAGGCCAGGGTGTGCCTCTGAGGAAAGAGGTATCAGAGGGGGATCTGGAGCCATAGTGTATGGAATCTCAATGGTTTGGAGAAAATGATAAGGGATGGGGCTGTTCAGGAGCAAAAAGGACAGCAGTTACAGTCAAGAGGTCTTTAGGGTTTGTTGAAGCCATTCATGAATCTGGTAAAAATATCGACTAGGTGAAACTTGGGCCTCCAGTGAGAATCCACAGATGTATCGTGTTTAAAAAATTAAAACATGTTGTAAGGCCAGATCCTGCTTATTGACTATAGCTGATTACTCCCAGATGTTTTTCATGCGCCTTTTATAGGTCATGAACCCCACTGAAAATATGATAAAACCTACTGACCTACCCAGAAAAAAACAGATCTCACAGAAAATAGTTCTATGCATAACTTCATGAGGTCAACAGATGCCCTTAAATCCACCATGGATCATCTAATGCCCATGGATTCTAGGCAGTTCTGGTCTCCTTGGGTGGATCTGTAATAGCCAAAGGCATGAATTTTAGGTTAAAGGGGAAAAAAGAACCCTAAGGCAACATTCAGGCATTTCATCTGTCTCTTATGCCTCACCTCCCTAAGACTCAATTCTTATTTGTTAAATAATAACAATAATGCCATATTCTTTCAGCTGAAAACTCTATGGCTTGTCAAAAATGGTGACCTGAAAAAAAAAAGTGCAGTCCCTGACTTGATGAAACACAGTGATGCCTGACTTCCAAGCTTGCTGCTGTCGGCAGTGTATGTGAGAGACTATGGCTTGAAAAATGGTGACCTGAAAAAAAAAAGTGCAGTCCCTGACTTGATGAAACACAGTGATGCCTGACTTCCAAGCTTGCTGCTGTCGGCAGTGTATGTGAGAGCACATGGAAAGCACTTACCAAAGAGCTCTTCTGCTCATCAGCTAGGTGCTACAGATTCCACTGTGCACTTAATAATAATGTTAAGAAACTCAGACACTCCATATTGTTATCCCCACTTAGAAGCTAATAATTTGCAGGGAGGATAGCTGCCTTCCAATTTGCATGGGAATGGCACGCAAAACTGAAATTTTCTATACCTCAAAAACCAAGGACCTAGAGCTGCATGACTGGCAACCCTAAGAGGAGGGTAATGCAAAGCAGATTTCCTGGGAAAAGCAAAGACCTAAACCTCCAGGGGCCTTGACAGCTCATCTCACCCCAGAGCTGCACTGTGGCCAGCATTAGCTCCCTTCTGCAGTTTCTTACAGGGCTTCCCTTTTGGTGGCCCAGAGGCCACTCTGTGTAACCCTTCAACCCCTTGAAATGCTTCCACCAAAGGGCTTTGTGCGAAAATGATTTGGTGCTCACCTTTCTGGAAAAAATGTTTTCACCAAGATATTTAAATTAAAATTAGGCAATTCCACTGGGAATGTACAGAACCAAATGCAAATCATGAGATTTCAAGTGCAAATAGTACTTTTTGAAGGGTCTGTTCTGAAAGGAAAACTGCTGAACAGGCTGTGGATGAGATGGGGTTTGACAGGTTTCTCAGTGAAGCCTGAGCAAGGGAGAATTTTATTGCATGGAGGGTCTTGCAGTTCTGAAAATTAAGTTTTCTCTCCTTGATTTCATTCTGTTCCTACAAAACACTAGCCATAGATATTACCACAGAAAGGAAATTGTTTAACTTATAAATATCAAATAGGGGCTAGGACAATCTGAGGGCCCAGGAAAGAAACAAAATCAAACCATTGTTTTCCAAATCAAACAGGGTAATAGCTGTTATCAGGATGCTTTATTACAACACACATTCTTACCTAAAAGATCAGCATACTCACACAGTTTTTAAAGTGGCTGAACTCCTCCCAATTCAATAAACTCCACAATAAAGCATTATTGAGAAATCTTATTTAAAATGCCTTCCCTTTCATGTATTATAAACATCATTACAGCAATGGACAGAATAAATTTGATCACATTAAATATATGTATGGCCCATTAAATAGAAGACTGATTTTTCAAACTGTGGTACTCAGGTTAATACAGCTGGCTTTCCCCTATCCCACCTCCATTGTTTTAACTTACTTTACATTGGTGGGCTGTTCTTATCAGGAAAAAGCGAAAATCCCACGCCAAATTCAAATTCTGATATGTGTTAGTAAAAATTGTTCTTCAGAATATCCCAAGGCTTATTTCATCGAGGTAGATTTTACAAATAGATCCAAGAAAAATGCAGCATGGTAAAATGGAAAGAGCAGGTGCCTGAGAACAACATGGCAAAGGTTCAAATTCCAACTACCATGCACTTGCTGTGTGACCCTAGCACAGCCTTCTTCCCCTTGTCTGTAAAAGGAGGATGATACTTTTGATTTACAGCATTGCTGCCTTCAGTCACAGCACAGCTGTGGTGTTCTGGTGCCAGGCATAGGGTCGGAGTCATCTGGAAGTCCATGACCACTAGGTGATACCCCTTGGCACATCATGTTTGACCTTGACCTTCATGTCTACCTCAGCATTGTGCTCATGAGGTAAGCATCACTCAGCTGATTTTCTGGATTATCTGTTTCGATGCAAGTGATTCATTCTATGGTAAGACTTCTCATACAATCACATTAGTACACGAAGACAGATTGACTGGTCTGTTATCTACAAGGACTGTATAATCTGTTGACTGATTCTATACTCCTACACAGTGATATTAAAGAAGGTATATGTTCCTTTAGTGGTTGGTAAGTTCTGTATGGATAGATCTGAGTATTTAAAAAGCACTTCTATTGGTGATATTGGTAAATATCCATTTGGTTCTAACACTCAAAGTAATAAAGTTATGAAATAGTTGCCTTGAGAGGTAGAATAATTGAATAGACTTTATGTCTGTGTAGCATTAACAAAACCATTTGTTTAAGAAGTCATGTTACTAAATAAATTTTGAATCTAAATTTAGTAAATTGATTTTTTCTTTATGTTGGTTCTCATTCTCTTTCCAGAAACGACTAGACCATACTGGATTAACTTATTTTGCTGTACCTACCTGCTCTGAGACCCTAAAAGCCATGACTAACTCCACCAAAATGTACTTTCTAACAGGTATACACATACAAACTTTTTGGGATTTCAGGGTTTACAACCTTCTTATGCTCCACTCTTGGGTCACCTGTAGATAACAATATTTCTTAGACAATATTTGAGCATCTAGGATTTTTGTTTTCATTTTGGACCTTTAGTTTAAGAGCTCCTACTATTGTAGATTTAAATTCTCCTTAATCAGTAGGCTGTTCTTAATCAGCCTACTACCTGATTTAAACAGCTAATTATAAATTATTTCACAAAGTGAACAACATTATGTGTTTTATAAATTTGGTCATTCTATTTTTTTTTTTTTTTTTTAGTTTTTAGTTTTTTTGAGACAGGGTCTCATTGTGTAGTTGAGCCTGACCTGGAACTCACTATGCAGTCCAAGCTGGTCTTGAACTCACAGTGATCCTTCTGTCTCAACCTCCAGAGTGCTGGGATTACAGGCCTGCATCACCATACCTGGCCTAAATTTGGTTATTCCTAACACCAGTTTTTCTAATGCAAGCACACATGGCAACTCAACTTAGGAGGTAAGTTAGACAAATGAGAGATAGCTCAAAGAATTTAATTCCATTCAGCTTTCAGTCATGTGGGGTTATGAGTAAAGCAGAACTGTCAAATTTCCTTCCAGAAAACCACCATTTCTCTCTTTCAATTAAGGAACTGTCACAAAAGCTTGGGATACTTATGGCTTAGAGTAGTACAAGGGGTGATCTGAAGCTATGAAGAATGTTTAAACTAAAAAAAGTTACAGTGAAAATGTTACTTTGCCAACAATCCCCTTTAAAATAGCTCCCCCCACTTGGAACACACTCGTCCCAGCAGTCTTGCCACTTTCTGCAGCAGTTCTGGAAGTCCTTTTGGTGTCTTTAAAGAGGTAAGATTAAAAAACACAGTAAATTCTGGTGCTGAGTGTCATCCGATGGAAAGGATGGCCCATAAAGACGTTACGAGGCATCTTCATCGACCTTATTCACTGGGTGTGGCACCATGTGACTTCTGGCTCTCCTCCAAAGTCAAAAGGACCATGGCAGGTAAACATTTTGAATCAACCCATGACACCGAGGCACTTATGAGAATACCACTAAAGACATGAAAGAAGACTTCCAGAACTACTGCAGAAAAAGGCCAGAATAATGGGATAGGTGTGTGCAAACTGAGGGGGATTGCTTTGATGGGGAGTGATGGTAACGTGCCTTTCACTGTAATAAGTGTTTTAAAATTTGAATCACACATCATATTTTAAAATCACACTTCATACACTGCTAGCCCCAGATTCTTTATTAAAAATGGCATTAAAGTATCTTACAGCAATGGCTTGCACTGTGGCCAGGTAGAGGATGGCAAGATCATCAAGGTCCTGAGACAATGTCAATCCTGTGATCTGAAGGGAGAAGGAAAAGAAAAGTAGATGGCTGAAGGAGCTGACATGGCTAGATATAGTTCCCATGAACTCTGAATGTGATGTTTTCTTGCTGAAACAATTTCACATGCAAATCCCCTTTTTGTAAGATGAACGTGGAATGCCTACTAAATCATTTATTCTCTAGACCTGGGAAAAAATACCCCTTACTCCCCCCATTCCTCCAAATGCCTTGCCCTTAGAATAAACCAAAGCAAAACAAACACTATGGGATGATTGTGTTTGATGCTTCTTAGCATGAGATTAAATGGCTTTTTCTTTTTCTTAGAAATATCTAATTTCTGTGGCTTAAAAGAAATGAATCTGTGAACAGTGGCATTGTACTACCTTCTCTTGGCTCAGTTCTGTTTCTGTTAGAATTCAGTAAGTGCTCAAGGGGTATTCAGGGTAAAATAAGCTGTCTCCTATAAATGTCATACCAACTGGGAGATAATTTAGAATTTGTGTTCTGAAAGGGAATCCCATTAAAGTCAGTCAGAACCATATGCCTATATGGAGAAGGTCAATCTCCGAGAATGCCAGTAGGCTGAACAGGAAGCTGGATTTGGATGTCAGGAAGAGTTGCCCACAATCCCACCTTCATAACTCTTATTCATCAAGATGTTCTCATGGGACATATCCGGAGGGTAAAGGCTGATGGCTTCTTCAAGCCTAGCCTGAAGTTTATGGGCATTAATACAGTGGAACCTTGGCTCACAAATTTAATTCCTTTCATGGTTCTGGAGAAGATGGCCACATTCATGTTCACATGGAATGATGGCCGTGGTTGTGTTCATCATCTGATGCAGAGTTCTCAAGCAAAAGCAAATTTTGCCAACTGTTTCTTTTGAGAAGAAAATTGTTCACAAAACAAAAGCATTTATGATCTAAGGTACCACTGTACTACAGTTCAGTTTAGGTTTTCATATTATAAAATTAATTCATACAACATGCGTTTACCCAAGTTATATGGTATAGTAGTCTTGAGCTCAAGTATGTTTGATTATGAAGCTTGCAAAAAGTAGCAGAGGCAAGTGGTCTACCTGGGTCCTGGTCCTTCTTCTGTACCCCTACTTAATATAGTATATCCCCATGAAGTCACAGTTCAGTTTGCAGCCTCAGTCAATGGGCGATTTTTTTCTTAGAACCTAATAAATAATTGTTTGTGGAAACCCTCACAATTTAGTGGGAACTGCAAATATCCTCTGTAAATTTTTTTTGGGGGGGAGACCTGGGAAAAAATACCCCTTACTTCCGCTATTCTCCCAAATGTTAGTAGCTAATTGCAAATAGCTAATCCTAGAGCAATATTCAGTTCTCCTTGCTGCTGACTGGCCACTGCCCTGTAATCCCTTATGGGGAGCCAATGTGAGATGTGTCAAACCCCAGGGTGTGAGGACATCAGAGAGTACCTGAGGCCACAATTTTGTCGTTCAGCACACGAGTATGATGGGGCTTCATTATATAATAATGAATCAGCATAGGCAACCACACATGCACCACATGGCCTGCAAAGTTGCTTAGAATGTTTTGTCTTACTATGTCTCAGTACGCTGATAAAAAAAAAACTACTATATGTTCTTTGTTGGAAAATAAAGCTAGGTTCCTGCTTTGTAATGTCTGTTCTTTTCTTTGGGAACTAGCCTGACCAGGGATCCCTTTGGCCCACTGGCCCCAATACCCTTCTGGTAGACGTGCCAATGTTCCCACATCATAACAGGTTACTGTACCATGTGTAGCTATCTTGGGCGTTCTTGTTTTTGTTCTTAAAGCCCTAAGATCCCCAGGATGCTACCAAATTTTCTGCACCTTCTGAGGATTTATTAATATAGTGTTTTATTACATTAAATTACATAACTGTGGGAGACATAGCATATGTAGGGTTAAAACTATAAAAATAGTCATTTATAGGCATTTTTCTGACCATATTTGAAATTTTTAGTTTTTCACAATTCATGGGTGCTCTAGGACCGTAACTCCCTTGAATTTTGGGGTCCACTTTACTCTCTCTAGATTCTGCCCCCAACCAGGATTGGTTTATTTTTCCACCCGCAATACCAGGGATTGAACTCAGGACTTTGCGCTTGCCAGGCAAGAACTGGTCTATTATTTCAAGGTACAGTCACCATTCGATTGACCAAACTAGACTCCCTCCCTACAATTTTTTGAATCCATCTCCTTTACTGGGTTCTTACTGTCCTCCACTTCCTCAGTTCAGGGCACCATATGTCCTTCCCTATTGCTGATACAGCCCAGAGCAAATCCACATTTCTAATCATGCTCTGTTTCACAATGGAGCCAGAGTGACCGTTCTCATGTGCAAATCTGAGCATGTTGATCCCTGTTGCTTTACTTTGAAGGAGAAATGCCTTTTCTGTGTATGTACACTCTCCTGGCTCATCGCTGCTCACTTCTCTAGCACCTATTCTTGCCCTTCCTCACTTGTATCTTGTGCTCCCACTATTCTGAGTTATTCATTTCACTGTACCAAGAGGAAGGAACTCCTGCCTGAAACAGAGCTACTGGTAGATGGCTTACTCTTGGCAAATATTTGGGAAACCTGATGAAAACTATGGCTTTGATTTCAACACACAGGAAGATGGAAAGTTTGAAGAACAGACCACAGAGGAATTCTAGGGCTCAGCCTTCTCAAGTCAATGTTGTGAAAAAATATCTTTCATAAAATTCTGTGATGGCTTGTGTTTAGATGTCCCCCCAAAGCCTCAGGTGTTCTTAGGTGGGACCTTTTTCAAAGGTGGCTGAATCTAGAGTGTGTGATTGATTCAAGGTGCAATGCTAGGCCCAAGGGCACTAGGATTAAGGGGGTGAGTGCTACCTACCCTAAGTAGTCTGGATAAGACAAAAGGGGCAGAAAGACACCGTTAAGATGCCTTGTTGCTTTTGCTACCCACTGTACACCACGAACTGTTTTCTCCTTTGCAAGATCTGTCAGTCATACCAACTTACCTTGGAGCTAGTCAATTATGGACTGAAACCTCTACAAACTGTGAGCCAAATAAACCTTTCCCCCTTTAACTTTGGGTGTCAGGTATTCTGTCACAGCAAAGAGAGAAAAGCAACTAAGACAAATCCCCTCAGGATCTAAACATACAGTAGGAATGCTGGAACTAGGCGTGAACATGATAACAATGATAGTATAGAACTTCATTTTACAGGTTAGGCTCTAAATTGACCAAAGGTGGCTGGGGATTTAGTTCAGTGGGGATTTACCAGACAAACACAAGGTCCTGAGTTTGATTCCTGGTACTGAAAAAACATTTCCCAAAGATCACAGAGAAGAGAAAACAGAACCAAGGTATTCTGACAGACTTTGCTTATCTTATTCATCACAGTATCCTCAGTGCCTAGTGCTGTGTTTGCTACACAGTAAATATTAAGTTAACATTTGTCAAATGTTTGACAATTCAAGTTCCTTTTTTGCTACGGAATACTTTTTCTTCTATATTCTATCCTTTTTCTATCAATTTATGCAACTATAATTGAACAACATTAATTCCTTGGCTCATCAAATACAGAGGGAAGACATTTGCTCCATGCCCCAGAGAAGCATGACTTCTTCTTGGTGACTGGAGTACCTGGGCCTGACCACTTGCTGCCACAACCCCCATACCATCACACCTATGCATCTTTATCACAGGAGTGACTCAGATGAGAGTAGGATAAAAAAGCAGGTTCCCTGCAGCTCTGGTGGAGCCTTGTATGAGCAAAAGGCATCCATCTCAGGGAATAAATTAAAAAGCTTGATAGGAGGGAGAGTTCAGCCACATCAGCTGGACACCCTGTGGTAGGCTATGTTTCTGGCTTAAAATCACTGGTTAGGAAACTACATGGTCTTGTGCATGTTTTTCTGTTGGTCTATTATGGAAGCCAAGTGGCCATGGCTTAGATCTCTTTTCCAGGTGAAGAGGTTGCCTCCCTCTGGCCTCTTCTCTCTGGCAGCAGTGGGAAGTGATCCTCTGTGTCTGATCCAGAGGTGAATCTTGAAGACCAGATCTGGATAATTTGTGATGGGAGTGGGGAAGTCTCATTTTATATTGCAGAACATTTCCCAATCAATATTTATTACAAAATCTAGTGCTTTGTATAATAATATAATTAATGTAACTGGTTCTGTATCCTTCAAATGGATAAGAACCCATAAAGAGAGAGGGGTGTGATACTTGAATTTAACACTCTCAGTCCTCTGCAGATATCCATGAGAATATTCAAAAAAACATTAATATTAAAGGAAAGAGATACTTTCCTTTCTCTAGATTTCCATCATTCCAAGATATCAGAGACATCATGGAGACACTTTCTTCCAGAAAGTGAGAATGAAGTAATCAATATAATTGAGCCCTAAATTAACTCTTGAACTTGCTAGCAGATATGGTAAAAAGGGACACACAAAGGGTGAACTCTGATTTTCTTTTTCTAAATACAGTTATAACTCAAGGAGTCAAAGTTATTCCTAGTAAAAAGTTCAGAAGAGGCATGATATGTGGGAGCTGTGAAGTATCAAAAGAGAAGTGAGCACAGCCATTTCCTATATTCGCTTACTACCAGCACTAGAGCCACATTTGTGAAATGTGGGTTAGTGAAGAATTTCCTCTCTGAAGTACAAAGATGCCATGACCTGGGATCCTGTTTCCTTGACATCTCACCTGATATGCAAATGGAGACCAAGAAGGTCAGAGAAGTATTAAAGCCTATTTGGTTCCCTCTCAGATACCAAGGACTTGATGTTAAAGTCAGCCCAGACGGAACTTCCCAAGGAATGCCTGCCATCTGCACTGATTGGGAGATTGCAGAGGCCTCAGGAGGTGCTGTCCTACAGGAAGGTGGCTATAGTACCCTAGGAGTCCTGGGAATGCACAGGGGAGGTGGGGCTTTGCGATGGCTGTGCATGGCGTCATCAAGGAGTGGAAGCAGGGAAGAAACAAGTGGAAGAAGTATTTATAAATATGCACATGGCTACTTTGAATGTTTGGGCACAACAATCAAATGTTCAGGGAAGTCCCACGGGAGACTTGAAATGCTAAGCACATTTTATTTATTTTACCAATTGTGTAATTAAGGGAACTGAAAAAGAAAACAATATTTAGAGATGTGGGAATATTGCATACAGTGGCCAAAAATACACAAACAACTGTAGCGAATTTCAACATCTTAGATATAAAATACTTACCCAAATACTACATTGAGGTTTTTGCACTTAGAAAGGAAGTGTATGTGAATGGAAAGATGATGAACTTTGGAGTAGGACACATGGGTTTGAATTTTGATGATCTAACTCACGGCATGACACTGTATGAGATTTTTAACCTTCTGAGCTTCCAGTTTTTCTTCTGCCAAACAGGGATGTAGTACCTCAAGGCATTTTTGTGAAGACTGAATCAAATCTCATTTGTAAAGTGTCTTACTTTTTCAGTGAGTTGTACTGAGCTAGACATTCCTTTAGCTCTTTTTTCTTTTTTGGTGGGGGGCAGGGATTGAACTCAGGTCCTTGCGCTTGCAAGGCAGGTCACAGAACCGCTGAGTTAAATCCCTGGCCCACATTCCTTTAGCTCTTGCAGTGCCCACTATGTGCATGTAAGTGACATTTATACCATCCTCTCTCTTTCCCTGAAATTTCATGAAGGGCTCAATCCATTTACTAACTGGGGTGCAGAGTGGACTGTGGCTGGACAAGAATTTTTCTCAAGGCAGTGGAACTTGATTTTTCATGTCCATTAACATTTGTTCTATATAGTTGGGTGCACTAGTATTTGTTGCATATATATTATCATCTCTTCCTCTTGGATTGTTCCCTTTACAAGGATGTAGTGGCCTTCTTTGTCTCTCTTAAGTAGTCTTGGTTTGAAATTCACTTTGTCTGCAAATAGGATAGCTACCCCTGCTTATTTCCAGGTTCCTGTCACATGGAGTATTGTCTTCCATTCTTTGACTTTCAGTCAATTTGACTTTCAGTGAATTTCTTTTTTAATTAAGTGTGTTTCTTGTATGCAGCATATTGCTAGATCTTGCTTCTTGGCAGTGCATTTTGAGAAAAGGCTGAGCAGTGAAGCAGGTAGCCGCTAGAAAGGTCGAGGAGGTGAAGAGTGGGAAGGAACTAAGGCCAGAGGACCAAGGCTGGAATCTAAGTTGGAGTAGAGACGCTTTCCTTAAAATGTTTCTTAATAGAAAAAATTTAAAGTCCACTCTATGTCTTATGACTGTTTTGATCTTACTTTCTTCAGTGAGAATTACACACTTAATTGCTTTTGATAGAGGTTTCAATTCTATTTTTGCATTCAGAGTTATCTTTGTCATTGCTTTTTCTTTTTACTATTGTCCTTTTGCTTATCTCATTCTTCCTGCATGTTTCTGCCCTATCTCATAAAGACATGTCTTTAAAGATCTTCTCAAATATGGTAAATGTTCTCGAATATTTTCTTTTGTTTTCAGTAGTAAATACTTTTTTTTTAAAAGCGGGCTTTCACTAAGTGTTCAAATGATACATTTTCTTTTATATGTTTTTTTTTCCTGTAGGACTTACTGTTAGTTTTTAAAGCCGTCCCTAATTAAGGATCTATGCATCTTCAGTGTTTCCCAGTATGATTTACTCTCCAGTCCAGCCATGGTACACTTGGATTTACCTCTTAGTGTCTCCAACTAGATGCTGATTACCAGAGCGCAGTGTTTTTTGTTTGTACAGCACTGTAAGACTGAATCAGATCACCACTGCTTGGCTATTTCCTCAACCCTAAAATAAACCTTCCCCCAAATTCACAGAGCTGCCAGGGTGCTTCCCACTCTACCCAGAAGCAGAGTTCTAGGCAGGAGCCTTAAAATACAAGCCCTTGCTGTTCATCCTGACTCACTCTCCTGCCCAGTTGGCTTCTTGGCATGGCACTTTTCAAACCAACTGAACTGAAAGGAGCACAGGGAATGGCTTTTGTGGGAGGAGGTAATCCAAGGAAGCAAACTCACTAACTGCTTCACAAAATGCTCCATAAACCATAAAACCTATCCATGAGGGACAGCCAGGCTTGAAAGGACTGCATATTTTCAAAATGGAGATGCCCAAACTCACCCCAGGGTGGAAGTATGATTTGTTGCTATGTCCTATATTATGTTTATCAAACAAGTTGCATGAATTCCTCAGATTCTGCAAAAATCTTCTCTTTGGGAATATCTAGGTAGTTTTCCTAGTTGAATATCATCTTAATTTTCAAAGGTGCAATGAATTTATGTCATTTTTTTTTTCTTCACAGGTATTTTCCAGTAAACCAGAGAAAGGCTGCATCAATGTTTACCAGACAGATAACACTTTACAAAAAGACTTGGGTATAGTTCAGACTAGCATGGCTGCCAGCAGATCCCAGCCAGGGATCTGCCCTGACATCAGAGGTTTGGGTAAACCTTCCTAGCCAAGGCCCACCCAGGAAAGAGCTGCACAGCAAGCACACAAGCTTCAGTCAGAGGCCCACCCCATAGCATAGGTGACTGTGCACAGATCATGGAGAACAGCAGTGTGGTTCAGACCAGCCCAGCGCTGGTCAGGGAACTGCCCTGACCCCAGAGGCTAGGACAAACCTGCCCAATCAAAGCCCTCCCAGGAAAGAGCTGCAGAGGCACAAAAGCTTCAGTCAGAGGCCTGCCCCATAGCATCAGTGGTCTGAACCCAGGAAGTGATGTACTAGTGAGCAGCAGAGAAAAGGCCTGTTCGTGGCTTGCTGAGAGTTGAAGACCACTGGGTGAGCAAAAAATTATCTCAATAAAGGCACAGTAGGCTTCATTTGTTGAAGTGAGAAGACATGGAAACAAATACCCAAACAAGACTTCCAGATAATCTAAGGCAATCATAAAAAGAAACAAGATGGAACAATCTGATACTTACTCCCTGTACTCCCTGAATGGGGAACCAAAGAGGATCTGGAAAAAATGAAGTCAGGAATAATTTCTCAGATAACAGCAGAGATTGTGCCCATAGTACAAGATATGATTAATAAATGTAGAGTGGACACAGATAAAAAAATAGAGGAGCTGAGGAATATGATGGAATCCCAATATAGGAATTCATAAAACAGATACAAACAGATTTCCAGGAGATTAAAAACTCCATTGAAAGTTTACACAGTAGAATGAGCCAATGCAAAGATAGAATTTCAGATATAGAAGATAAGATTGCAATTAGTGAACAGGAAAAGAAAAAAATTTTAAAAATAGTAAGGAACTATGAGAAATCAATCCAACAGCTGCTAGATGATGCAAAGAAGAATAATATAAGACTTACTGGAGTCAATAAAGAAACAGGAGAGAGTGCAGACGACATAGAAAAACTGTTCACAGAAGTAATGGCAGAAAACTTCCCAAGTAGGGGAAGAATTATGATGTACAGATAAGCAAGGAATATAGGACTCCAATTAGCCATAATAAAAAAAAATCTGCACATAGACATATAATAGTTAAGATTCCAGAAACCCAAAATTCTACAAACAGTCAGAGAAAAACAAATCACATACAAAGGAAAGACTATCAGAATTACAGCAGACTTCTCAACACAAGCACTCAAGGGAAGAAGAGCTTGAAGTGATGTATTTCAAGCCCTAAAGGAAAATAACCTCCAACCCAGACTGATGTACCCTGCAAAACTGTCTTTCAAAATTGATGGAGAAAAAAGATACTTTCATAACAAACAGCACTGGAGGAACTTCATGAGTACTAAATCAGCACTCCAAAAATGTTTAAACATTGTCCTAGGAAATGACAATGAGGATTACAATTCCAGGAAGCCCAGCAAAATGAATCCATTAGGCATGACAAGAAATTAAATGCAAAGGGGAAAAATTCAACAACAACAAAAAAAGTTATGACAAGGATAAGTCAATACATATCAGTAATAACCATCAATGTTAATGGTCTCAATTCGCCAATCAGAAGAAATAGATTGGGAGAATGGGTCAAGAAACAAGATCCAACAATATGCTACAAATAAGAAACACACTTAATTCAAAAAGAAACTAACAGACTCAAAGTTAAAGGGTGGAAAACAATACTCCATGTGGCAGGAACCCCCCCACCAAAAAAAAGCAGGAGTAGTTATCCTCTTTGCAGATTACATAGATTTCAAACCAAAAATGGATTAAGAGTACAGAGAAGGACATTACATCCTTGTAGAGCGAACAATCCAAGACAAAGAGATGACAATCATATATATGCACCAAACACTACTGCGCCCAACTATATATAACAAATACTAATGAACATGAAAAATCAAATAAGTACTAACACAATAGTAATGGAGGCCCTCAATACCCCACTATCACAAATAAATAGATCAGCTAGACAGAAAATAAAAAATGAAATACTAGAACTCAATCAAACTCTTGAACAAATGAACTTAACGGATATTTACAGAGTGTTCCACCCCACAAAATCAGAATGTACATTCTTTTCAGCTGCATATGGGTCGGTCTCCAAAATAGACCATGTACTTGCTGATAGAACATGTCTAAGTAAGTGCAAATAAATTATTGAAGTAACCCCCTGTATATTATCAGACCATAGTGCAATGAAGTTGGAAATCAATAGCAAAAGAAACTTCAAGAATTTCACAAACACATGGAAATTGAACATACTCCTGAATAACCAATTGGTCACAGAGGATAATAAAGAAGAAATTAGACAGTTCTTACAATTACATGACAATACAACATATCAAAATCTATGACACAATGAAAGCAGTCTTATAAGAGAAATTCATAGCACTGAACACACATATTAGGAAAACAGATAGAGCTCAATTAAAAAACCTGATGCTGAATCTCAAGTTTCTAGAAAAAGAAGAGCAAGACAAACCCAAAGCTCAAACAAGGGAGGAAATTATAAAGATCAGAGCAGAAATCAGTTCAATTGAGGCTAAAAGAACAACGCAAAAAAACCCCAACAAAGCTGAGTTGGTTCTTTGAAAGAATAAACAAAACTGACAAACCCTTAGCTAACCTTATCAAAAGGAAGGAAAAGACACAAATACATGTAATTAGGAATGAAAAGGGTGAAATTACAACAGACCAAGCAGAAATCCAGAGGGTCATCAATACCTACTTTGAAAAACTTTACACCAATAAGATTGAAAATACAGAAGAAATGGACAGATTCTTAGATTCATATGAATTACCAAAGTTGAATGAAGATGACATAAAAATTCTAAACAACCCAATATCAATTAATTAAATTGAAAATGTAATTAAAAATTTACTAAGAAAAGCCCGGGCCCTGATGGCTTCACTGCTAAATTCTACATGACATTTAGAGAGGAACTACTGCCACTACTGTTTAAACTCTTCAATGAAATTGAAAGGGAAGCAATACTACCAAATTCATTCCTGGAAGCAAGCATCACCTTGATCCCCAAAGTAGAAAAAGACTCAACTGAAAAAGAGAACTGTAGGCCAATATCACTAATGAACATAGATGCAAAAATCCTTAATATGACACTGGAATGCACAACATCATCAAGAAGATCGTGCACCCTGACCAAGTATTCATCCCAGGAATGCAGGGATGGTTCAACATATGCAAATCAATAGATGTAATACACTATATTAATACAGCCAACGATAAAAACCATATGATCATCTCAATAGGTGCTGAAAAAGCATTTGACAAAATCCAACATGCATTCATGATAAAAACTCTACAGAAAAATGGAATAGTCTACCTCATTATGATAAAAGCCATCTATGAAAAACCAACAGCCAATATCCTACTAAATGGTCAAAAACTGAAATCCTTCATGATAAAATCAGGAACAAATTTCCAACAGTGAATGTCATTATATTGTGTACATTAAATGTACCAATAAAGTTAAAAATACTCAAAGTGAGACACTGAGCACTTCCTTCAGTTTGCACAGATGTCTATTCTACATTACAAGGACCACCGTGTGTAGTGATGATTTACACACACACTCATGCAATAATGATCTTTCTTACTTTCTTGTGAACTTGGGGTAAGTATTTTTTGTTTTTGTAGTCTCTGGACTTAGCATAGGCAGCACATAATAGGCGATCATCACATATGTATGGAATGGGTGAGGGTTCCACAAAGGTAAGAGGACAACCAGTGGAGAGGAGGGTGAAGAAGCAGGAGAGGGTGGTACAGCTGGAGTGGAAGTTCAGGGAGTCCAGAGGTTCACTAGGAAAATGTTTTCTTTTTTATTTTTAAGAAATAGCACTAACTTCAATTTGTCATAGATTAGACAAGGAAATGAGGAGCTCAGTCACAGACATTCACATGACAAGCTTTCTTTCCCTGCTAGAACACTGCATATACCATGACTCCTTTGGCTCTAAACCCTCTTCCTTACTTGGCTCAGAGTCAATGTCCCTCTTGTTAGAAGCCTTCCTTGGCTCCCAAGACACGGCTGTGCAATCTCTTACAGCATCAAGATGGCCTGCACGGTGACACCTAGCGTTTGCACACCTTCCCATTGCATTTCATCTGTCTACCCCTAAAGATAGTAATAGTCCTGACGGGTGGAACTGTGTCTCATTACTCTTAGAACTCCCTTGATATAACAGGACCTGAAAGCTTATTTTATGTTGTTTCATTGAGAAAGACTCAATTATATAGCCCAGGCTGATTTTGAACTCATGATCCTTCTTCTTCATCCTCTTAGGAGCTAGGATTACAGAAATAGTCCACCACATTTGGCTGGAAACTTATTTTAATTTATTTTTAATTTTAATTTACTATGACATTAATATTAATAGTAAGTATTTATGGATAGTAAGAATAAGCAACTATTTAATTCATTTGGTATTAGTAAATTGTCCATATGTTTATTTCTTCCTAGAGTAATAAATAACCTGTTTATTATCACAATGATGCCTACAGATTATCATTAAGCACTTACTATGTGCCCAGAGAAGTGATGCAGAAGCCAGAAGAAGAAACTGTACATAGTTTTTGCCATATGGAGATTATCCTGACAATTCTAGATGCTCTTAATATTTTATGAAACCCTTCTCCCCATGCACTTTAAACCTGCCCTGTGAATTAAGGAATTTTTTTGAATGAATGAATGAATTTTTGAGCCTCACTGCATCTGCAGCATTGGTTGGCACACTAGATACCCAATGAGTATTTACTGAATGAGTACTGGAAATGTGACTACCAAAAGGTCTAACATGCAGTAACACTGTAGCTTCCAGCATAAACCTTTAATAACACTGTAGATTCTGGCAAAAGGATATACAGTAACATGCTTACAGAAGAACTTCAGGAAAATTATTTTGATTTATTCAAAATTGGAAGTAAGGAGAGAGATTCTGAGTGAAGCACTAAAACTCTTTAAGGAGTAAATAGAGCAGATTTGGATATAATTGGGCGTATACCCCAATGCAAGAAGCCTCTTTTAGTGTGTACATACTTATTCAAATGAGGTGGGCATTCCTCAAAGCAGCCCACAGACTCCTTTGGAAGTCAGGTGAGACATGATGCCTGGTACTGAGGCTGGTTATGACTTCTGGCAAGGGATGGCTGCAGATTTGAACTGGTCCAGAGCTATGATCATTTACTGCGCTACCCCGCTCTGTTTTGGGATCATCTTAAAAAATGGACAAGTCTCTTAACTCCATAAGTTCTTTAGTATTCATTAAAATACTCCTGTTTGTACCTATATAAAATGTGTTATTACCCTACCCCCCATCTGTACAGAGTTGGTTATCTGAAAATAAGGCTTCCTAGCTAAGCCCATGACCACACGGCCCTCTGAACAGTCCTCTCTGTCACCATAGGCTGAATGAGAAGACCTAGCTATTATCTGTTCTGGAAGCATGTTTCATGGTCTCCAGACAAACATTAAAAATGGAAATTTTGTTATGTATAATTCTCTGCTTTTTTGCCCACGTCTCTCTTTCATTAGCAAAAGTTGATTATGTCAACTAGGTAATGAAAACAAAGTTCAGATCTTCCTGTTGAGGATAAAAATATTTAAAATAATCAATAAAACCAACTGCATGCTGTAGTATTTTGGGGCTTGAACTTCCTGAAGGCTGCAGGGTTTACCTGAGGTCCTGCTGGTTTCATGCCTATCTATGCCTCGCATTGCTTCTGGTGCTTATTTTTACTACCCCTTCATCTCCTTCTGCTTTGGTTCTAAACTTCCTGATATCTTCCTGGATTTGGTAATCATGGCTTCTTATTTTGACCCTTGGAATTCACACTTAGGTCTTGCTTTAAACTGTTTCATTCATTCTCAGATATTCTTGCTGGTCAGACTGCTCCCAGCCACCTAGTCCTCCTGGCCTCCATGAAGTTAAGCCTCTGGATAAGTGGTTGTAATCTTGCCCACCAAGTTCATCTTTGACCTTCTAGGAAGGCCCAGAATCTGTACTGGGAGTGACCTTAAAGCTTATTAAGATCTGAATTTATTACCCATCATAAGTTATTAATGGTATTTATTTTTGACCAAAGTTTAATTTGAAACCCTAAAAATATTGGTACAGATTCTGAAGAGCCCTGACTCAGGCTACATGACTTGTGGCCATGACAAGCAAAACTATGGATGGTAATATTTACCACCAATTTGCCAGGTGGATGGAGATAAAAAACATGACTTTATCAACTGACGTAAATACACAAATTACATAGGCACAACTTCCAACCACCATGGACAAAGCAGCAGAAGGAGCTGAACATATACTACTCTGAACGTGCTTAAGGCTGGCTCAGGAACAATGAGAACTTTCAACAGGTTGTCTTCGGAACACCAAGGTCCTTCACACCAGCAACGCATTTCCAAGAGGTCAGTGTGCTAGTGGCCTGTTTTGTTTTATTTTTCCTCTTCACTTTGCTTCTTCCAAACTTTTTAGTGCTTTGGCCTGCCTTCACCTTCGTGCAAGGACAAGCTGTTACTTACCATGCCCTTTAGTGTCAGATCTGCTAAGGGAGACCGGTTGCCATGGAAATCTGGCCAAACATGTAAATCAACAGTGAGGAAACCCACAGGCTGAGCCTTCTTAATCAGATCCAGGTGACTGTTCAAATATGCATATACACTCTGGCATCTGCAAGAAAAGTGGATTTTGTTTTTAGAAAAGGACTAGGGTTAGGAGCCAATTGTTCTGCAGGGGAAAAAAATCGTACTTCCATATCAGACCCAGACTCCCAAAATCTCCAGCAAAGAAACTACTCCTAGAAAAGCCAGTCTACTGCACTCTCCAATAATACCCTAGTGCCAATGTCCTACGGGGAAGCAATAAGATTTGAAGTCAGAAGACCAGATCTGGGAAAGGCTTTAGTCCTGACAGATAGGTAATTCAAGTTATTCAAACCTTTGAAACTACCCTCTTTTCATCTGTAAAAACAGATACCAAAATCCCTGTCCAACCTACCTCAGTTATTGCAAAGAAGAAGACTGTATGTTAAGATGTGACATTTTGGGAACTATAGAATATAGTAGACACATAAAGGATTTACTAACATCAGTCTTCCTCACTGCAATAATGATGATGAGATAACAAAAGGAGGCAAATATATATTTCTGAATCCAAATAGGAACTTGGTAAAGGAAGGGTCTTGAAGACATGAATGCAGCTTGGATCAGGAGATGAGACTTGATTTTTATTCCTAAGCCATGAAATGACATTATGCAAGTTCTTTCTCCTTTTTAAGCCTTAGTTTCCTCATCTAATGAAGGAACCAGACCAGGCCCCTCATTCTTCATGTGAGAAGAAGGCATAAGATGATGAGCTTGGGAATCAAGACAGTGCTCGATTCAGATCTTGGTGTTATTTGTCCTAGCTGGGTCACACATATTAACCTCTTTGAATCCAACTGTCCCATTCATAAAATCAGTGTAATGATAACTACTTTGTTGTTTTAAATCTTATTGCCCAGCACCTGGATTGAAGTTGGTTAGCCTTATTGTACCTAAACATGATGCCTTCTAAAGCTCTAAGGATTCAAAGCTCTCAACTAAGGAAAGTGAGTATACAGAGGTCAACATTTTTCTACTTCTGGCTGTTGTTCCTTCACTATAGTTTTAAAGGCGAAAAGCATGGCTTACATAATGGTAGAACGAAAGTATAGGATATCAAGGCCCAACAAAAGTGACTATCTCAGACTATTTATGATTTATGATTTCTAGGTGTAGTTTTACGATACTGGGAACATCTCCATGGATCCCATGAAGTTTCTGCAAGTTGCCCAAATTGAGTGTAAAGAAATAAACAAGTAGAGCAGTGGTTTTCAATCTTTCTTTCCTCCCCATAGCAGTGAAATTATTTTATTAAATGCAAATTTCATATGGAAATATTATTTAGGAAATGTAGAGAATCAAAACTGCCTTGTGTGGGGCTGGGGATTTAGTTCAGCGGTTCGGTGGCCTGCCTTGCAAGTGCAAGGACCCGAGTTCAATCCCTGGTACCACAAAAAAAAAAAAAAACGCCTGCTTTGTGTACAGGTGAATACCTGTGTGTGTGTGTGTGTGTGTGCGTGTTATGTGTTTTGTGGGGATAAAAGCAGCCTTGAGTATGGACAAGTTCTTTCTTTCTTGCTGTAACACTTCATGCCCATTATAAAATTTTCTCTCTCTGATCATGTCAGGAGGAATAAGCTACCACCTGGACAAGGTTCAATCACCACAGGGCAGCAGCTCCCTCTCCTGAGGAGATGGTAGGCCCTCTACCACCAGACAAGAAGGGAGGCATCACTCACAGCTCTCCACAGGAGACCATTCAGAGGCGAAGAGGCAGGACTGGGTCCACATGAAAACTGTTGTGTGATTCTGAAGCCAGATGCTTTATATATCTCAACTCAAAAAATGTTTGTCAAAGCCCCACACTCACACCTTATTTTAGGATATTATTGTTTTCTGAAAGGATTTTCCCAGGGCCATAGGCCAGAACAATATAAGGGGTAGAACACGAACATACACTTTTCTATCTCTGAGCTTTCTTTGCTTCTGGTCCAACAGGACCAACATTTACAACAAAAAGTCTTGCGAACATCCTTTTTAGCTCAAAGCCAAGAGTCTGCACTAACCTAGTGACTTTCCATTTCAGAATATCATCACTGCTCTTAGAGGATAGTTTTTTTTTTAAGTGCATGTCTATAAATCTTTTCATTCTGCCTCTCAGGGAATCTCAGAGCAGGACATTTGGTTTCAGACATCTGAGTCAATAAAAACCTACAGGCCTAATTATTATTGATTTGTCATTGTCTCATTTACTGTGGGTTTTTGCAAATAGTGAGATTCATTTGGCCTCTCCGTATATGGTCACTCGTACTCTAATGAGATCCCTGGGGGATGGGGCATATGTTTACCCCTTTGACTCCTCACCTCTGCAGCTGTGTGTTTATTCTTTGGATTCAGCCATTCCTCTACATGTTTTTTCCATTATACCTTACCATGTGAGCTATCTGAGTATATCATTCAAAATAAAATGTACTTGGAAGACATTAAAATAACTAATGCACATCATCATTCACATGATTTTAATCTTGCATGATACCTTTTTGGTCCTGACTTTGTTTCATTTTAATTTTGTATGTTTTATCAATTCCCTCTCAAATGGCAGTCTGCTCTCTTCGGACTAGGGAATCACACAGTGACTATGATCCCAACTGGCTCATTCTTACCTTCTCATGAACCCCGGGATCATATATCCTGTTTCAGAGGGACAGATTCATGCCATGCAAGCCCAATTTGGTATGATGAAAACTATTGGGAAGAGTAAAGGGATCAAACAATTCAAGATATTACCTATATTTATATAAATAAATATACAGATGTATGTATACCAATTCCCCAAAATGAATGGAACTATTGTGTACTTAAACATACACTAATAAAATAAATGAATAAAAATCTAAACATTCATAAAGTGACTTCACCATGTACTATGAGTTGAATGAGTAGTTACACAAAACCTCTCTGAAACCATCTATTTCACTATTTTGCAATACTCTCTACCCTAGAGGATACTGGGGAGATTAAATACAGAGCCCTGAGCATATATAGTGTTAGGGTATTGAAAAATATATTAATCTGAGAGTCAGGGCAGATTTTTATTCAAAAAGCCTATTGTTTCTATTCTTAAATGCAGACAGCATCTCTAAAGTTTCTCCTCTGCTCTCCCTCTACGCAAATCATTTAATTCTTTGGGTTCATAGTCTACCCAGAAGTATTCTTTTTTTTTTTTTTTTTTTTTTTTTT
>NW_022900935.1:36657450-36687485 GCF_012274545.1 Fukomys damarensis | reverse complement strand
TTTTTTTTTTTTTTTTTGGTACTGGGATGAACTCCGGTCCTTGTGCTTGCAAGGCAGGCCACCGAACCGCTGAGCTAAATCCCCGGCCTGTACCCAGAAGTATTCTTAAATCAAAACCTGAATATGTTTTATGACAAAAAAAATCTGTACCCTTTCCAGGGTCACAAGGAAGTCCTAGGAAAGAGGCTTGCACACTCCAGTTGCTACTGCTTAACCCAATGCAGCGTGTGTTGAGCTGGTCCATTCCACTGAAACACCGTACTCTATTCTCAGTGGATCACTTTCTGCATTTTACACCACTTGCCCTCTTCTTTCTTATCATTCTCCTTTTTTTTTGTTTGTTTCCAGAACTCTACCAGCTCCAGGTTTCTATCTCTCCATCAGGTGATCTGTTCCTTTCCTTGTCCCTGAAATATATGAGCTGGTCAGAGCCCTGTCTTTGGCCTTTTCTTACCCTTTATGTTCCCTTGGAGGATTCCTCCCTTCTCTCATGGCTCCAGTTATCATCTAGCACTGAGGATTTCCCAACATGCATGCACATCTTCAGCGCACTCTCCTCTTGGGAGTTCCAGCTCAAGTATCCAATCACCATCAGAGGCTTCTTCTGGGATGTTCAAAGGCAACTAAACTGAAATAGCTAACATGACACACAACACCTTTTCTGACAGACTTGCTTCTCCTTCTGTGCTCTTTTGTTTAATCAAAGCAAGTTTCATTTGAACAACTGCTTAATTAACTAGGGTGGGAACAATGTCAGAGGAAATACCCTTTCTGCCCTTTTTTTCTTAGCTCCCCAGTTCAATCTTTCAGTGGGACTTGGTTCCTTCCTCTAAATATCTGTGAAACTAGCAAAGCTTTCTCCAGATTAACTGTTGCTACTCTATTCAAGCCACCTTCAAAAGCCTGTGTTAGAGACTTTGACTCAGACTCAGCTTTCCCATCATGGACACCCACAATTTACGGCAGGAGAGGTTTACTTTGGCTCACTGTTTCAGAGGATTCAGTCCACGGTTGGCTGACACCAACACAGAGATAGTGTGGTGAAAGTGTGTGGCGGAGGAAAGCTGCTCACTGAATGGCAGCCAGGAAGCAGAGGTGGGAAAGAGCTGGGACAAGAATACAGCCTCCAGGTGATACCATGGCGACCCATCCCTAACCAGGCCTTATAACCTCCTGACCTCTTAATTCACTGATGACTACAGCATCCCCCAAGATTAGGAGGTCACATGAGATCTGTGAAGGGCATTTTAGATCTAAACTGCAAGAATCTCCAAATTTATCTTCTTGCTTGAAATTCTGCCAGTTTCAAATAGGCTTACTGCACTTCCTTCTGAGTGACTCTGCAGTTCAGCTCTGGTTATGACTCCTGGCTGTACTTGAAACCTTGCAGTGGATCCTCCCTTTGGCCCTATGGACAAAGTTCAAGCTTGTTCTATGGTGCAAGACCTTCATGAGCTAGCTCTCCCTGCCTTTGCTGTATTGCACGAACATCCTGTACTTCCCTCTCCTCACCCCTGTGCACTCCATGCTATCACCACAACAACCTACTTTGTATTCTCATAATATGCAAACCTGACCTCTGAATGTTCGCTTATTCTGCTTCTTCTTACCTAGAATCCTCTTTCTTGCCCAATTTACCTGTCCTATGTCATTCACCATTCCGGACTCAGGTGTGATACCCTGTGGAGAAGTCCTGAGGCTGGACTTGTTTGTTTGTCCCCTCTGAACACAGCCCTCTCTGCTCCATTACTTTCCTCTCCAGTGCAGTCTCATTAAAGGACAAGGATGGTCCTGGCACTGCTGTGCACCCTCACAGTGACCCCCACCTGCCTTCATCCCATGTAGCAGTCTGACAGTAACATCCTGTGTCTGGTCTGGTAATAAGGAGACTAGTGCAATGATATAGAATACATTATTTAGCTGATTGTAATACAGCTATGGATAACTGCTGTCCCTCCGTAGACAATTCAGACGCTGCCCTTGTCTCCAGCCTCATCTTGCCCACAACAGCCCGTGGACTCCTACCAACTTCCTCAGCTTTTCCCTTCACGCTTTCACAGACTCCTGTCCCTTGCCTGGAATGGGCCTTCT
The DNA here is from genome assembly GCF_012274545.1 of Fukomys damarensis. NCBI lineage: Eukaryota > Metazoa > Chordata > Mammalia > Rodentia > Bathyergidae > Fukomys > Fukomys damarensis. Next base: position 36,685,394 of record NW_022900935.1, on the reverse strand, counting down.
TTCCACTCTCTACAAGGCTATGTCCTTTCTACCCTCCATATTTTAACTGTCCTTCCATGGCTAGGGCTCCCCTGACACAATAACTAAAGAGCTTTCCTTCATATAATGCCATTGAACTCTGCTGGTTTCTTTCTAATCATTCTTGGTCACTGTAGACTTATTTATGGGTTCATTTCTTTGTTAGCTGCCCTCAGCCTCCCTGTGTCATGAAGTCAGACCATCACAGTATATGCTCAGGGTTTAGCAAGAAACTTGGCACACAGTGCCACTGTGGAGTATTTGTCCAATGAATGAATGGTACTTCCTCCATCTCATTTATTCTAGTTTAGGAAATGAGGGTTTCTGAGAAGTCTAAGATCAAGGCTCTTCAGGGCATCCCTAGAATATGAAATCCTTTTGATCAGGATCTGTATCTTATACACCCTTCCAGGTGTTCAACACAGTTACTGGAGTAAAAAATGAATGAACATAGGTCTTATGTTGAATACTAGAATTATAATGTCTGGCTCATTCTTATGACTTATGGAGAATAAACAATACAGAATCTGATGAGCCTCTGAGAATCCTGCCATAATAGGTCATTTATATCCAGGAGCTGTGATCTGAATGTTCCTGTCCACCCCAACTCTACATGATAAAATCCCAAAGCATCTTACCTAAGATGATGATATTAGGAGGTGGGACCTTTGGCAGACTGATTAGGTGATGAGGCTGTCAGAACCCTCATAAATGGGTTTAGGGCCCTTATAAAAGAGACCTAACTGAGCTTGTTCACATTTCCACCATGTGAGGACCCAGTGAGAAGGTGCTACTTTATAATCCAGGAAGTCCCTTACCAGACACTGAATCTTTAGCACCTTGATCTTAGACTTCCCAGGCTCCAGAACTTTGAGAAATAAATCTCTTATTTTTTATAAGCCATTTGGTTTATTGGATTTATTACAAAAGCCTGAATAGACTAAGATATCAGGTTAATTATTTACGGGAAACTCGGTGGACCCCCACACATCTTCAATGTTTACACATCACATATCTCTGTATCTCTCTGAAGCACTGGGCTGCCAAAGGGATATCTCAGAGGTCATGTGGATACAAACCTCCCAGGCACAGCAGAGGGGCAAAGGAAGGCAACAAGCATGTTGTGCTCCCCAACCCTGCTGCATGTGCCATGAACTGTGCCTGGAGAGGTAGAAAATAGAGGATTTACTTCTCAAATCAGCACTGCCCTTGGTCTTCTTGAGAGGACCCCAATAAGTAAAATTTAAGAAATTGATCTTTATTCAGATTATGGGAATCACAGAAGCAAAAGAGCTTTGAGGAATAGATCAGACCAAGTAAAATGAGTTGTCTCAAAGGAATTACAGAAAGATTACAGAGAAAGTAGTTAAAAAGAAAGACAAGTCAAGAAAAACCTGAATTAGTGAAACAAAGACAAATCTACAGGACCCGAAACCAGGGAGCTCAAAATGAGATGACCACTATGACAGGAACCTTTGCAAACAAACCAAGAACAGACTTGCTTCTCTGTTTTTGGTTTCCTGCCCAGCTCACTGGGAGCTTGCTGAGGGAGATTGAAAGCCTTTATTTTTCCCATTTCTCTGCTTCCACCACCTCTCCACTTCCTTACAATTGTCTAGCTCATTTTCCATAGAGCAGCCTAAGTAATCTTTTAAAATGTAACTCTGACCATGTCTCTCTCCTCTTCAAAAGCCCATCTATATCTTGGGCCTATTGGTATAGCTCAGTGCTTTAGCATGTGCCTAAAATGTGCCAGGTCCTGGGTGTGAACCCCAGCAACTATCCCCCCCCCAAAAAAACCAAATTAAAACCCCAAGTAAAATCCAGCATGCTTTTTATCTACAAGGCCCTGCATGGTGTAGCTGCCAGCTAACTTCTAGCACTCATCTTAACTTGTTTCCCTCCAGTCCAGCCACGATGACCTTTAAGGTGTTCCTTAAGCCTGCCAAGCTGGCAGCCGGCTCCAGCCTGGGGACTTGTTGTTCCGTCCATTTGGAAGATCTTCCCTCTAGAATCATAGCTTGTTCCTTCCCTTCACTCAAAGTCCTGCTCCAGTGTCACTCCAGCAAGGACAGCACCCTCACTTGACATAGCACCCATCTATCACCTCAAAGCCCTTTGTGCTACATTTCCTTACTTATCTATGTTTCCCTTAGTATATTTATCGATTTCATTCTATCTGTGTATATACATACATGCATATGCCTGTATGGTTCTTTTTGTGTGTGTGTGTGTGTGTGTGTGTGTGTGTGTGTGTGTGTGAAATTTACATGAAGAGCAAGGACTTGCTTTACTTTGTTCACTCTTCTATCATAAATGCTCACAAGACATTTGTCAGGTCAGACACTTGGAGGATCTAGAGCTCAACTTGGCTCTGCTGCTAACCTTGCACACGGCTATGGTGGATTTTGCCAACTTCTCCTCCTCAACGATTTCATGTCCCCAGAACTTCACTCTGAGACATTGCTAGTTAAGGTTTTATGAGACAAATCAAGACCAAAAAAAAAAAAAAAGGCTGGAATCATAAACAATATAAGTCAATCGCTGGCTATGGAGTGAAATGTCTGGATATTTGGCCCCATGTAAAGAGACACTGTGGTCACCAGGTACATGTAGGGGCACATCTTGTTATTGTTTACTTAATTTATAAGCTCATAAGACATCTCTATTCAGAGGCTGGGCCTAAAAGGATTATGGTAAATCAAGAGGATAAAATACTTGATCTGTTTATCAACACTTGTTTCCACAGTTTCAAACAAGATTTTTGTTGATATTAAGTTCGGAGATTAGAGGTGAACAGCACTGATGCTTTCAAAAAGCCCCCACAGTCAGAGAGACACACTGCTCCTGATTTTAAGGGATTTGTGCTCCTCTTCAAGTAGCCAACTCCACCTAAACAACAGGTATGCCTGTGTCTTTCTAAAACATAATGGGGTTTATCATCTTAGAATGTTGTATTCATAGATCTGATGTGATACAAATGCATTTTTCCTTTGCATGATGATAAAACATGAAGGTGGGTGGAAGAGAATTAATATTTACAGAATGAGTATTTGGTCTGGAGATAAAATTTGAGAATCACAGAAATATAAAAACAGCAGAGTTGGGGTCACTCTGGAAAAGACAGCAAAGACAGAAGGTGATTCAGGAACCTCGCTGTAAGGAACAAGCTAATATTAATGGACAAAAATGTACCAGGGGCTTCAAAAGGAGGAGGAGCCAGGGAGAAAACTGGGAGTGAGTGACATTCTGGAAAGCCAAAGAAAGAGAGCATTAAAAGAACAAAGGAGTGACCATTGGTGCCATGCTGCTGAGAGCTGAAGACTTAAAACCATCCTACAGATTCAGCAAAGCTCAGGTCACTCACAGGCTTCACATCCAATGTGAAGCAGACAGTGGTGGAATTCAAACTGGATCGGGCAAAGGTGCAGAAAGTGAGGAAATAGGGATCAAGGGTATAGGCAGTGTTTTAGAGAAACTGAACTCTGAAGGGGAGAAATACAGGCAGTAGCTGGATGTAACTGTATGCTCTGATGTGGAAAGTTAGGATTTAAATCCAGTTTTGACTCCTGGGCTAAATTATATAAGTAATTTTCTGGACTATGCTACGTTGTTTTTTAAGAGCTTGCATGTGAGTCCATAAAGTTTTCCTTCTTTTCTATTTTCAGTAAAAAGTTCCCAAATGAAGTTCATTCATAGAAGAAAGTTATGGAAGTTGTATTTCATTGCAAATCTACCTCCAGTTTAGGCTTGTATGGAGCATTAAAAATCTTCATATATCAACAGTCCTCGGATTTGCTTACATCTTCAAATGAGATAAATAGGTCAAAATTATTGTGATTCAATGAGTGCACAAACTGAGTCATTAAGATCTCAATGGGAGAAATGGCAAAAGAACCAAAAATTCTAATTCCCAACCAATTGCTTTTGGTATTCCTCCTACTTTTCATTAAAAGGTAGGAAAATTATGAATGACTGATAACCTTGCAATGGCTACCACCAAACCTCCTCCTCTATTATTAGCTGTAAGAACAGAATTCACTGTCATCATCATCATAACTGAGTTTGTAAAGCCTTGTCAAATATATTACTTCACAAAATTAAAAGTAAATTTTCACAGGCATTTTGGACTGATTTTCCAATACTATGTCACAAGGATGTATTTTGCAGCTGTTAGTTCAGATCTCTGAGCTCCAAATCTAGCATTCTTTTCTGTGCTGGGTCCCCTCAAGAATGTGCTAAGCTATGGGGCCCTTTTACATCAAGTCAAGTACAAAAATGTAATAAAAAAACTTGGTGCATAATTGTACGGGGTCTACTGATGATTTGAAATTAGGAATTCCTGTTTGAAGTTATGCCATTACTCCAACAACTAAACTGCTAGTTAATGAGGGAAAATAGCAGGATGTGACATAAACGCCCTGCATGGTCATGGCATTGCATTTAGAGATTTCCATTAGCACCCTGCCTGTCATCTCATGTGCCATGCAATGCATTCCACTCCATGTGGGTGTGTGCCTCTTAGGGGACTACAGCAACCCAGCAATAACTTCTACCACTACAACTGTCAGTGAACACCCGTTACAGCTTGACAATGGCTGCTACGTGCCAGCCACTGTTACAACTCATTCAATTCTCTCAATAAATATATAAGATGTTTACTATTATTTCCTTTACATGGAGGTGTCAAGGCACTAAGAAGTTATCAGGGCCATAGCACTAGGAAGGGGTACAGGTGACACGGGTGATTTGTCTTTCCTTCCCATTCCAACCCAACCCAACTTCAATAACCCAACTCAATTAGATTGTGATTTGATCTTTTATTTCTTTTGTACAGCTATAAAGACATATTTTCTTTTATCTCCTTTTTACATGAAAATGAGTACATGTAAACACTTTTAAGCTAAGCCTTACTTAATAGAAACTGCTCTATATCAGATTTTGTCAGTTGTACAAAGAGACATGCTTAAAGCAATCAAATAGATTGCAGGGTCACATTCCTGAGCAGGGGTAAAGCTGGCATGTGAACTTCAACCCCCAAATCCATGCCCCTTCACTGCATCAGAGGTTCTCATCCATAGACTGGATATTCTTAAGGGATCCCTAGGCTATTTGAATTTTCTTGAGTCATTCTAAAAATTAGTGCATGTATGTTCTGGACCATTTAGTTGGCATATTACAATCAATCAAGGACTGGCAGGGATTTTCTTTGTGCCTAGGACCTAAAAATCATGCAGCTGCCCAAAGTGAATGCCTTCCATACCATCACAGAAGGAAAGTCACAGAGAAAGACAAAGCAGTTACCTGGTGGTGGCCTTGGCTTGTAGTTCTGGGAAGGCAGCGTGCCCCTGCACCACGTGGTCTATCTAAAAGACAAAAAGAGTGGGGCCAGTGTCACAGCTTTTTGAATCTGCATTTAAACAGAAAAAGATATGTAATCCGTTTTTCTTTATCTCTTCTTTTATAGAGAATCCAGGAACATATTTAAAGTGCTTGTTCTGCAAGAGTCTCAGTTGTATCAGAAACCTAGATTTACTTAGCCTAGTGCCAGCCTCCTGGATTTAGAAAATAAAGAACTGGATTGTTAAACAAGTTTAGAGAGAAATGTAGCAACTCTCTAGCTAAACTGGTAGCAGCAGGCAAGATCAGGTCTGACAATGAGAGAGAGGGAAGGAAAATTCACGTTAAGCGGTGTGTCTCTGGATCACATCACTCCCCTCCCGATCCAGGCTGTCACCCCAAGGTTATGTCAAACTTTGAATGCTTATGCCCTGTGATCAAGAAGGGGGCAGCTCTGATTGAGGAAAGGAGGAAGTTATGATGAAGGAGTCACAGTTAAACAAAACCGAGCTCCTCCGGATATGTTGAAAGAAATTCCCTAGACCGAGAAGTTGTCACAGGAGAAAGCAGGACAGCTCTCCAAGGACAGAAACATCTGTGCTGTGCACAGGCCCTCTACTTGTCTGGAGTCCCAAGTCTAAGGTTGCATTGCTAATCTTTGTGGTGGCCCTAAATGAAACAGTATGTACTGTGCATGGGGAACACACTGCCTCCCGTGCCTTACTCCGCGGGCTGGTGCCCAGCCAACACTGTGCCGGAGCCCCCAAACCTAATCTCTGTATTTCTGAATGTTTACTTGAGTCTCTAGGACTCTAAAACAACCATTTGGAGGGGTTTGTTTTCATTCAAACTATGAGCAGAGGGGTTATTTTGGCCACATGGGGATAAAGAGCAAGAAAATTTGTTCTGTAGTCGCGGAGACCAGGCTTGGGCTCTGGCTCTGATTCTCACTAGGCAGGATGACTTTGAGAAAGTCACTAAATTGCTCTGAACTGCCATAGCCTCCTTACCCATCATCCTCCTTTTAAAACAGGATTGCTAGGAAGTAAAGCATGCCTACTATGATGCAGCAGTAGATAATATAAAGTGTAACAGTGTAAATAATATAGTTTCTATGTGCTACACCAGCACTAAAATAAGTATTATGTACACATTATTCCATTTATTATTTACAGAATACCCATGGAGAAGGTACTATTCTTCACTATGGAGAGGAGAAAACTGGGATTAAAGCAGATTAAATAACTTGTTCAAGGTCACAGGGAGTAGTGACAGTTCTCAGACTTAAATTTCTCTTTACCTAAAGTCCTTGTTCTTAGCTATATGCCAAATCATCTACTAAACTCCCCATAAGTTGTTAAATGCTATTGGCAGAGCTTCATGAAAAATGTTTCAAAGTAACACGAAAGCCATTGGTCCTTTTAGTAAGAAATTCAAGCAAATTTGAGCATGTGTTTCCAGTAGGTTTGATTGTGGGTTACAATATGACAAAGCATATTCTGGAGCCTCAGAGAGTTTGCAATCTAGCAGTAGCATCAGGATGAAGCCACTTGGATAACTAATGGAGAGTCAAAGGCATTGCTTGTGCCTTTTTTAACAGTTCAGAGAAAGGAGACCTAAGTAAGCTCCAAGGAGAACATGAGTGGCACATGCGTGAATGCAGACGTTCAGTATTTACTGACAGTCTAATGTGTGGGTACTGTGTGTAGGCTCTGGGAACATAGTGAAAAGAAACATATAAAACATGTTACACATGTAAGGGATCATTATCTGGCAGTCACTGTAAGATGGGAACATAGTTGTGAAGAGTAAGATATTGGCACACCATGGGTGCCCAACATATATTTGGAATGAATGTGGGATGAATGCGCCTTGGTGCAGGCAAACCATCACTCAGCACTCATAGTTCTTTGTGCTACTTTCCACCCATTTCATTGCTATCTGTTTGCATTGGGAATACACTGGTCACAGGGTAAGTCTATGTTAGATCAGAGAATAAGTAAAGTGGCAGAAATATAGATGAATTAGGAGGGTGGGGACTGACAGTGCGTCTTGAAAGTAGGCAAGCGTTTATACTTTTGGATTGGAGGCAACAGGAAATTATTTTAATTTTGGGAGTAAAATGATAGAAAGTGAAGGAAAATTAATCTGGCAGGGTACGTAGGGCCGAGCAAAGACCAGACACAGTGAGCAGCAAAGGCAGGAAAGGAGCAGAGTCTGACAGTGGGAGTCAAAGGCACATATTTTTCCTGTCCTCACCCTACTGTAATGAGCATCAAATACTTTCATGATCAGTAATTCAAGGGTCTGCCTCTTATCCTACACTCTGGGCTCTTTGTGTTTGGGAGAATAAGACCCCAAATGGTTAGCGGTACTTTTTGTTTTCTGGAGTGTCTGGTGGTAAAGGGGTCCCAGTATTAACAATGGGTTACTTGTCAAAGCTCATTTCAACAACAGGAACTGTGCATTGCTAGGGTTCTCCTTAGAGCTCACGTTCTAATCTGCAACATACTCGGCACAAGATTGAAGAACATGGTGCCTGCTTAGAGGCTGTTTCCCAGTTAAATAGCCAGAGTCACAATGCTGACTGTCTCTGCCAAGAGGATGCCACAGAAATGCAAACAGAACCAGTTCAACTCTGACTATTTTCTTGTTCCCACAACCTCTCAGATTTCAGCCTGAGAACAGGTAGCTGCTGACAGGAGGCAAGGCTAAATGCTGCTGGGGTAGGAGGAGAGCTTGAGTTGGAGCTGGTTGGTTTCCAGGTCTACATGAAGATGAGGAAGTTACCTTACAGGAGATCATTTGAGGCTTTAGGACCTGAAGGTGGCAAGTGCATTGGGAATGTGAGGAAATAGCAGTTATCACAGAAGAAAGCACAGATCATGACTGGGTAGTGCAGGGTGCCACCTGTCCTGCAGATCTATTTTACTGGAATACATCATGCTTAACAAACAATCCAAAATGTTAAATCCTTGAAATCTAGATTCTGTTCTCTTTAAGAATTTTAGAGTATACAACACTGGGCTGCCTCTATGTCCCTGCCATAGCAAGTGCTCCAGCCCTCCCAGAGGCTCATGTGCTCCAGGTGTGAAAAGCCTTAGCACACCCTGCCATTCCCTAAGGACAGACACCAGGTTTTATCAATTTGCCATTACCATTACGGTGTTTTACTCATAACAGAAATCTACTTCTCTGTGCCATTTCTTTGTCAACAGAGGGATTAAGGAATCAGGTCCTAGATTGCTGTGAGATGCAAGAGAAACTTTCTGTGGAACTGAGAAGTATTCCTTACACTTGCTTTCTGACTCCTTTAGAAATCTGAGTTTCGACCTTTCCTGTGGCAGAGAGAAAACAGGACAAGGAATCAGGAGATCAGAGATCGACTGTGGCTCAGGGTGTGACCTTGGGTAGGGTGGTGTATGATTCTTTCTGAAGCACTTAATAAATTAGGGTGACAAAGAGCCAAGTGTATGTAAAAGTACAAAGAGCTGCACTGCCTAAGATATCAGTGCTGTTGGCAAGGAGTTCACAGGCAAAGAAGATACAACAAATGCAAATCTAGAATTTATTTTAAGAAACTTACATTCAATGGTCACTTAGCTAAAGCAAAATGATCTTATTGCATGATGGGTTTTCTTTCCAATTAAAGTCAGTTTTATTTACTAGTCTTAAAGTTGCTGCTCACTCTCCCTTGCTGGTAAAGAAATCCTTAGGTTCAGAGAAATGTTAACGATGTTGATGATTTTTTGCAATTGCTTTGTTACCATTTAAATTAACCTGTAATGTCACCTTTTTTTCTAAAATCTAAGCCATCTTTAAACTCTTTACTTATGTGGTATCATGTGGAAGCAAAAAATGTTTGCTTGATTTTTATCTTGAAAATCTCATGAAAATTTAAAGAAAGAGGAAAGCACAACATGGACTCTTTTTTCTATGTTTCTGGACAAAGATTGTGGATTTCAACAATGAACAATCTCTAAGATCAAGAAACACTCCGGAAAGACAGTATAAACTCTGTTTTCCTTGTCACAACTTCATATTAGTTTGACCTAGAGCAACTTCATTTGTAAATGGATAAATTCTAATTTAAAACCTACCACAGTCAGTATCATTCACCATCAAAGTTGGTTACTTTGTGTATTTTTGTTAATTAGTTCATTTATTCATGAAACTAACATGATATACAATTACCTTATAATATGAATCATTGTAAATACTAAAGATACAAAGATAAATAAAAATAAAGCTCTACCTACAAAAGGAAAATAGCTGTGCCAATATTTAAGTACAGTTGAGACTACTAAGATTCTTTAACAAGTGTTAATTGAGCATCTATTCTGTTTCAGAAAAGGAAATAAGCACAGGGGATTCATTAGCAATTTAGATAGGCTGAATTTGTGTTTCCATTGAGATTATATGAATTAAAATACAAAGAGTAAAAAAAAAAGTATAGTTATATAAGAAATATAATGGGAGGTAGTGATTGGTGCTTTGAAGGAAATGAAAAGTTACTATGGGAAGGACACTAATTTTGCAAGGAAGGGTTATGAAAGAGCAATCTGGAGATTAAATCTAAGGTAAGACATAAAAAAAGAATAAAGTTTCAACATTTTATAAGTAAAGAGAAAAGTAGATGTGAAGGCTCTGTAGAGGGAAAGAGCATCCCAGGTCCTAGGAATTGATGAGAGTCCAGTGAAATGAGGCAGAAACAAGCAATGAAGAAAGTTGCATAAAGTGAGGGTGGAGAGGCAGGAAGTGGCCACAATCAGGGCTTTAGATTCTTTTAGAAGGAAAATGGTGAGACACAGAAGTATTCCAATCAGGAGAAGAATGAAATCTCATTTATTAAAAAAATTCAGGAGCTCCATTTCTGATAATGACTGAACATTTCTCCCATACATGACAGTTACAAATGCTGGTCAAAATACATCCAACTGGCCCAAGCTAGGTGGAAACAGAGAAGATTCATGACACAAAAGTGAAAAAGTAATGCTGCCTGTGTTTGCTGATTCTACAAATTTTTGCCCAAGGGTAGGGTTTAATCAATGCCATGCATAATAATACTTAGATAGAAATGTGCAGTCTTCCTGGTAAGAAATGTAAGATCAGAGTTTTAAGAAACCATAGTACCTAGAAAGTAAGTTGGACTGGGGTCAGGAACTTCAGAAAAGAGAGAGCATAGAAAGGGAGTGTGGCACTGTGCATACAAATACTAACTTATCTTTGATGGCCTCTGAATTATATGACCACAGGAACAATGTAAGTAGTCCAGCTAAAGGCTAAAAAACTCAACAGTGATTTCACTAGCTGCTCACCACTGGAGACATACAACTTGGAGTTCTGCCAAATAAATGACTTGGTAAACCAAAAAAAATCAATGCTCTTCAGGGGAATAGAAATAATCCAATACCTCTTAAATTATGGAGAAACAGGACAATGTTATCCACATTTAAGAGAAAAGCCATTTAACAGACATCAAACCTGAGACAACCCAGATGTGAGAATTAGAAGACAAAGATTTTAAAGAGCATTCTTTAATGACACATTCAAGGATAGAAAAGAAAATAACTTACGATTAATAAACTGGAAATAGCAAGGAATGAAGAACAAAAAATGAAAATTCTAGTGTGATAATCATATCTGAAATAAATATACAACAAACAGGTTTAATGGTGTTTGAAAAGACAATAGACAAATGAGTCATGATGAACTTAAAAAAATACAAAGGAGTGAAGCACAGGAGAGAGACAGAGAGAGAAAGAGAGAGACAGAGAGACAGAGAGATAGAGAGGAAGAGAGAATATGAAAATAGGAATGATAATGTACACTGGGGAAAAAAAACACCCTGTGTCTCTCAGGATTCAATGGGACAACAGCCAAAGGTCTCTACTATGTATAATTAGAATCTATTAGCAGAAAAACAGATGGGATGGAAGAGATATTGAAATACCCCAAATTCCTTCAAATTTGATGAAAGGTATTGATTATAAATTTAAAAGCATCAATCTAAAGAATAATATACAATAATAAACACTAAAGCTTAAGAGAAATTCTTGAGAGCAGCCAGAGAAAATGTCACACTACAAAAACAGGGAAGAATAATAGAAATGATGGTTAACATGAGAAATAATAGCATCAAAATACAAAGTACTGACACTTTAGATGATGAAGAAAAAAAAGAATCTGCCAACCATGAATTAATTCTATATTGAATAAAACTGTCTTTCAGTATAAAATATAAAATCAATGTATTGAAATAGAGATAATGTCTATTTATTTATTTATTTATTTATGGTAGTGGGGATCGAACTCAGGTCCTTGCGCTTGCAAGGCAAGCGGCAGAACCACTGAGCTAAATCCCTGGCCCGAGAATGTCTATTTACATTTGAACAGCACTATGAGAAATGCTAGAGGAAGTAAAGAGAAAAACACTGCATGGAAACTTAAATTTTAAGAAAAGAGTATAAAACAATGACAATAGTCATTAAATAAATGAATACAGAACACTAGTTTGAGTTCTTAGAATTTCTATAAAAATATGTATGACTCTTTGTTAAGAGATAAATCATGTCTACTCAAAATTCAAACACTGAACTTCTAAGAGCTTCTAGGTTAAATAAGGTTGCAACAGTGGGGCTTTAGTTCAGTGGAACTTGTGTCCTTATGAGAAAAGAATAAAGCTCTCTCTTTCTACACACACACACACACACACACACACACACACTGACTAATGGTCATGCGAGGGCACAGTGATAGTTGCCTGTCTACAAGCCAAGAAAAGAGCATTCCCCAGAAAGTGCATTTGCTAGCACCTGTTCATGTACCTGTAACCTCCATATAAGAAAAAAAATAATTTTAAAACAGTCTTTGGTGTGCTGTTATATCAGCCTGAGTAGACCAAGACACTGCTTAAATCAAATAACAATTTTTGTATTATATTTTTATAGTACATGTGGATGTCACACATGTAACTGCAACAGGAAGATCTGGGAGGGGCTGGCAAACAATTATAGAGGGGAAGGCTTTTTATATTTTACATAAACTGATAAATAATCAATGAATCCAGAATAAGGCAGGTTGGAGAGACAGAGAAACAGAAAACAGAAGCAACCACAAAAAACAAATAGCAAAATGGAAGACCTGAATCCAACCTTCCAGATCTTTGCATTAATCTAAATACTCCAAATGAAAATTAGAAATTATAAGAATGGATAGAAAAGCAAGACTCAATTGTGTGCTGTGTGTAAGAGGTGCATGTTGTACAAACCATGAGAGAGACAACTGTGGACTAGCCAGCAGTGTTAAGAATTGAAAGTAAAAATAAATCGACAAATTGCTGATATATTTTGGAGGAGGAACCCACTGGACTTATTGATTGGATGCAGAGAAAGATGGAAAGAGTCAAATTCATCCTAATGTTTTGGCTTTCATAAAAATATAAATGATGGTACACTTCATCAAGACAAAGACAAATAATGGAGGATTAACTCTGGAAGGTTATCAGTTCCTACATCAGAAAACTGGGCGTAATTCTTGACTCATTCACCCTACCTCCTGACATCTAATCCATTCTCTCTACTGATAGCAATGTTCACCTCAAAACTTTAACCTCTGTTTTTCTGCGCACTTTGCAGCCGTATCAAGAAATTCTGTTGGCTCTACTTTCGAAATAAATCCAAAATGCGACTGTTCCTCTTCAACTTCGCTGCCTGCATCCTTGTCAGCCGGCTTACTGCAGCAGCTTCTCTGTGGCTCTCGTGCTGTCATCCCCCAGGGTTGATTCTCAGCGCAGCAGTCACAGTGATCCTCTAAAACCCAGGTCAGGTCACAGCTCTACTCTGCTCACTGTTGCTCAGTGGTGTCCCACTCCACTCAGCATAAAAGCCAAAACTCCTACAATGGCCAATGAGGTTGTCCGCTTACCTCTCTGAACTAATCCCCTGGAGCTGCTGGTTCTCTCTGCTCCACCCACGTGGCCTACTTGCTATTTCTAGTTCTGTGATACTCCAAGCAGGCAACCCCTCATAAAACTTTGCAGTGGTGTTCCCTTGGCCTGGCATATTTTTCTCCAGGGCTTTCAAATGACTAAGTCCCTTCCTTTACTGGCTCCTCACTCAAATGTCACATGAATGAGTCTTATCCTGACAGATGACTGTCAGGAGACATTAAAGAAAATGTGATATTTATATACAATAGAGCATTACTACATTCTACAGAAAGCTAAACTTGAGTCATTTATAGGAAAATGGATGTACTTTGAGACTATAATGTTGAACAAAGTCAATCAGACACACAAGCTTAAATATCTCACATTTCTTGTGTGAAAAATTGACATATTAATACAGTACAAAATAAAAGACAGTAGGCAAAAGAGAAAGGTATTGTAAGCAAGTGCAGTGTATCTAAATGTGTACCTTGACTTAGTATAATTGTCTTATGTGTTTTACATGCTTTTGACCTATTGGTCTGGCTTTTAATCTGTATATATGACAATTAACTTTATAAAGTCTTATAAATAAATGAATCTGATGCTGGCAAAATAGAAGGAGGAACGGAAGGAAGAGAAAAAAAGAAATGTTATATACATTTAACAATTCCCTACAGTGAATGTAATCATTATGTACTGCAAACATGTACTAATAAAAGTAAAAAAAAAAACAATTAATAAAACTGCCCATCTATGCTTAAGCATACCATAAAATTAAACACGCCTATTTACTTGTATTACTTGTCTTCTCCTGTACAATGTAAGCTTGGAAAGGTACATTTTGGGGGGATGGGAGAAACAGAGAAGCTGTTTTATGCTGTATTTTTTTACCTTGAACAGTACCCATGAACACAGGAATGCTCAATAAATATTGGCTGTGTGAATACATTCATTCTGAAATAGTTCAGATATTATTCTTCAGACAACTAAAATGCCAGCAGTAGTGAAAGGACTACATCTGTGTCTTACACTATTTTAGCTGAAAAGCAAGAATGGGATTAGTGGGAGAAAGATGAGAGGCAAGAAGCCAACTGAGCTGTGTAGAAATCCAGGTGGGCATACAAAAAATACAGGGAAATACAGGGCAGCAAGAGGGAACCGGGAGACACATGTTTCTGCACTGTTGGTTTGTGTGTGTGAAGTCTGCTGGGGACACACTCTGCTGCTGGAACAGGTCTCATCTACACTGAGACACACACACACACACACACACACACACACACACACACACACGCCTCGTGGCCCTACAAAACCTGCCAGCTATATGTGCTTCAAGACACTTGACAGGAATGTCAAGCTGACTGACAATAGTTGCTTCTCCAATCTGAGAGAATTGTATGTAAAACTCAAAAATGTCACTCACTCTGGTTCTGGACCAATTTGGGGACTCTGGTGGCAGCTAGTTCAGTTCTCTGACTTGTAACTAACTGGAAGTTCTTGATAGAGTTACTTTACCATTCTCAGTTTACATCTTCCCTAGTAAAACTAATATAATAGTAGTGAATGTAAGTACATGCTGTGATGATCATGTTAAAATTTTAAAAATCTTAATGGGGCTAACAGTACTTGGCACATAACAAGTACTTAATTTTACTTAATTTTGACCACCTTTCCAGTAGGGTGCAGGGATAGTGCAACCTGTTTTTGTGTACTATAATAAATCATAATTATTCGTTCTGTATCCAACTTTGTCATTTGATGGTGAGCTCCTAGACTGACCTAATTTTTGCCTGAACCAGTGTAATCGATCAGGAAATCCCTACAGGAAATGCCCTAACCCACAGAAAGGGCAAACGAATGAGTGGATAGAATCCCATCTCCATTACTTGCAAGGCACTGTGCACACTACAAGCTGTTCATAATCCACTTCCAGCAGGCTGCCTTTCATAGCTGACCCAAACTGGGCACAAGGGAGGAGGCAGCAAGGCACTCATAATGCACAAATCCTAACATTTCGAGAGCATACAGCAACCCGCATTTCGTTCCTGTGACTCATGATCCTAAGTTCGAATTTAGGATTTAAATAATTTAAAGGTGACCCCTTATCTAAGATCAACTGTCCCCAAAAGCTAATGCCCTCTCGGGTGGTTTAGAGCTTGTGTTACTTTCCCTTAACCAAACTCTTGCCCAATAAAAATGACTTCAGTTAAGACAGAACAGCAGTCAGAGGGAGTATGGTCAAGGTATAGCTGGAAATAAGCTTCAGCTTCTGGATGCTGTGAAGGCACAGGGCTAAAACAATCTGGCAATTTTTTATTTTTTTTGACAATTTTCTGGAGAATTGGCAAGCACAAGATAATCCTTGATGGGTACATGATGGTACTAATGAAATCAATCACACTAAAGGAAGGTAGTGTGCACCTTTCAAATAAGAAAAAAATCAGTAAAATGAAATGATGTGAAATAAATGAAAAATAAGTCTAATTCTAGTCAAATGAAAAATGCCCCAGAGCCAGAAGAGATCCTATCCACCTCCCCTACTTTTTTATTTTTCATTCCTGAAGATAACCAGATGAAGGTTTTTGTTTTTGTTTTTGTTTTTTTTTAAAGAACCATCCCTTCACATACTTGGAATGAAGGACTTCCTTGTAATGGGAGATCTGCATTTGAAAGGAAAAAATGAGACAAAACAATCTTTTTCTTCAAAGCTACAATTCAGTTCTTTTCTTTTATTCTTGCTTTTTCCTCTGCTTTTTCTTTACTTCCTCTTCCTCTCTCCTTCCATTTTCTTCCCTCCTTCATTGCTGTTGGCAGTGTGCTTATGACATGTTCTAAAGAGGAGCCCAGTACTGCTGGAGCAGCTGCCTTCCTATGTGGCTCACTAGAGAACATGTGTGTGCAAACACCAAAAAGAGGCAACTTCTCTTCAGAGTCCTACAGAAGGACAGTGCCTCCTAAAGCACATGGCCAGACTTACAGAATCAGCATATGGTAAGGAAAGGCAAGTGTCAGAAGAGCTAATGATGGCTCAGAAACCCCTCTAGGCCACCTGGCTATCCTGAGCTTCATATGCCTGCTGGTAAAATACAGAAAACCTGAGGCATTTGTAGGAAAATGGATGCATACATAGTGTTAAGAGAAAAAAATCAGGCACACAGGCTTAACTGTCACAATATAAGTAAAGAGAAAACAAAAGATAACAGAAAAGAGAGAGGGAGGGGTAGAGGGAGGGAGGGAGGCAGGGAAGGGGACAGAGAGAGATCTTCAGGAGCAAAGCAGATCAAGAGATGGAGGGAGTGAGGAGGCAGGGGAGAGAAGGGGATGAAAAAGGAATTAAGACGTGTTACATACATAACCAACTCCCCCAAAGTAGTACATCATTATGCACTGAAAACACGTACCGGTGCCAACTGAAAAAATAGTATATACTATTACAGATTTACAAACTAAAAAAAAAAAAATACAGATAACTCCATCTCATAGGAGTTTTGAAAGGATTAAGTGATTTAATACTATATGAATATGAAAAGTTCCGGGAAATGAGACCTGGAACCAAGCCTTGAAAATAACATTAGGCACTGTGATTATTATGAACAGCATTCAAGATTTAATAATTAAGAATTTGTTTTGTTTTTGTTTTTGTGGTACCAGGGATCGAACTCAGGTCCTTGCGCTTGTGAGGCAGGCCACCAAACCGCTGAGCTAAATCCCCGGCCCAATAATTAAGAATTTGAACATAAATCACTCTCACAAAAAAGCACCCAATAAACCGTAGCTATTGTTATTAATATTATTATTATAATTATTCTTACTCTGTCTTTCCTTTGTTTGTTTTATTTTGAAACATGTTTTCACCTTGCTGCCCGGGGTGGCCTTGAACTCATAATCCTGCTGCCTCAGCTTCCTGAGTGCTAGGATTACCGGCATTGCTGCTGTCTCTGCTTGGCGTCTTTGGACTTAATTGGAAAGTCTGCTTTGCTCCTGACTCGGAGTGTGTCAGTTTTCATGCTAGTTTTTACATTCCCTAAGAATCTGCCCTCTGTCTCTGATGGGACATGCCCATATTCAGTCATAGCCCTGCTCTTACTGTTCATGTCACAGCTGAAATTTTGGACTATTTTCCCCTCAAATAGGCCTTGCTATCTTTCACTTTTGTGTCTGCTTATTTGTGTTCCCCTGCCTAGGAGCCTGTTCAGACCTTTGCCTGGTTCTCCTGTTTATCTTTTATGGCTCAGCACACGTCTTCTTCTCTCTCATAGAGTTTCCTAACCTAGCCTTGTATCTATTTACAGTATTTATTTCACTTTCATGGATTGTCTGTCTCCCCTGTTAGACAATTAACAATAAGTCAGCAAATTTCTGTTAAATACTTTCTCCAGGCCAGACACTAAGCTGGATACAGAGAGAAGTGTGATAAAACTCTTGTCTTTCAGGAGCTCATGGTGTTCTAGAAAAGCAGATTAGGCAGCCAATGAGAATAAATGTGGTAGGAGCTGGAGCTGTGTTGTAAAGGACAAATGAAGTTATTCCTGAGGGTGAAATGACAGGAACTATGACTTACAGACTATCAGCAAACAGTGAAAGATTTGGGTTGGGAAGTTGCATTGTTATTTTATAAAGTAGAATTATTACTTCTCTAAGAAAAATAGATGTGTAGAGAAATTTCAGGTGAGGAAGAGGGACAACCACCACTGCCTAGAGCAATATCTATTCCATTAGAACACACACACACACACACACACACACACGTGTGCGCATCTGTACTATGCCAGGCTGTGCACTGAGAGGATATAAACTCTCACTCGAGAGTCTGCAAGTCTTCCAGATCTTGGGCAAAGTGTGGTATGACAGAATGGGTTAGTCAACATGGAAGAATATTCAGGGCCCTACCCATAGAGTTTCAACTTACCAGTTTTCCAGTAATGCTCTGACCACCTTCATTCAGCCAGAACCCAGGGACCATGGCTGAGAAATAAGGCCCCCACACGCCTGGTACAAAAATGGGGTCTTTGCTGATCTGGAAAGAAAGAAGTGAAAACATTGACCCTCAGGGGTGGAGGAAGCTTTACCCTCCTCCCACCTGACGTTTTCCTGACCAGGAAATTCAGCTTCTTGTTAATTCCTTCCATGGTGGGGAGTCACTCTCTCTCAGGGAAGGTCATGGCTCCATTTTTGGAAACCTTTCTGATGAAACCATTTAGATGTCAACGTAGAAAAACATGATCATTATGGAAAGAAATTGGTGAAGCATATCCTTGCTGCCCCATATTCTGTGGCAGAGATTGCAAAATCGGTCTCTACTCTCTATCCTTCCTATACTCACATCCTTCATAATGAGACTTGCAGCTCTTCCGATTGAGAGATGGGTCTACCTCCCAACCTCTAGGATCTGAGAAGCTTGTGTCTTGTTTTGCCAAGGAGGAAGTGCCTGTCTAGTGTTCGAGGCCTAAGCCCAAGAAAGCTTTTTGCTTCTATTCCTTGTCTTACCCCTCTACCACAGCTATAAGTTTTGCCCCAGATGAAAATTCATGATTAACCCCATGATCTAAGATTGTGTGCCAAATATGGGGGAGAGCGCAGGCAAGACCAGCAATTGCATTCTGTTAGCCAGCAACTGACTGTCCCAGAGTTTCAGGGTCACCTAGCCAAACAACAGATTTATGAGCAAAAATACATGTCTTCTGTTATGTGTTACTAAGACTTCCTGTTTTTTACCTAGCATTTTTGTGGCAATAGATAACTGATACATTTCTTTTTTAAAAACCATTTTCTTGCCAGATAGTAGCATATTCTGTGGATGGGAACGCAGAAATGAATCAGATGAATTTTCCTTTCTAGAGAAAAAAAGAAGCTCAGATGCAAGGAAGAAGTATATGGTTAATATACACAGACTATGATTTGATCCATGGGATGATAAAGACAAAACAGAATTTTAAGAGGGATCTTGTAGCTGAGAAATGTGTTATATAAAAGTACAAAGGAAGCCACAGTTTAGGTAAGTACTCAAGACCCAGCTACCCATAGCTCAGTAGCCAAAGCTTAAGTCATTCTAATTTTCCTGAAATTTTAGCTCCCACAGTATACAGGCACAAAATATAAGTTTTATGTTTTTGTCAGAATGATTTAATGAAATTAAAATGCAAACTTCACATCCTTGTCAGCATGACTCAGTGAAATTAAACCAGTAGCTATAGGCACTGAGCTTACACAGTTCTTCCCCATCCCACCACACACCAAAAAGACATTAATAGCCAATGAGGAAATCAGGAACAAGGCCAGAATGCTTTCTCCCGCATGCTTCATAAATTGTGAGGTAACCCAACTGCTAGGGCTCAGCCTCTTACCACTTGGGTTGAAGTCTTGCTGATCACAATCTGTGCTTTTTGTATGACAATAAACTTTTCCATAATTTGTTCTGATTTTACATCTGACAAGAGAATGTTACAGAGGTGGCTTCTCAGAGAAAGGGACAAAAGGTTCGTTTTGCTAAAAGAAGTGGAGCAGGCATTTTGAACAAAGCCTCATGGGAGAAAAGGTGCTCTCAGCTCCTGAGACACCGCAGTGTTGTTGTAGCAGACCACAGTGCCCTGTAAAGGTGAAGAAAGGACGTATGTATGGAGATGAGCCAGGACAGATAGTGGGGAGCTGTGTATACCTTCATCCCCAGTGGTACCTGCTTATCTTCCACTCGGCAGGAATGGCTGCTAAAGTCAGATTTGTGAGTGTGGAAAGGTTTAGCTGGAGGGTAGGGAGGTAATGAGAGTCAGACACACATGGTGTACTCTACCAGGTCTTGAGAGAATCTATTCTTTTATTTATGCAACAAAGAATTATTCAGGTCTTACCATAAATTCCTATTACTATGCTAGCTCTAGAAATAGAGAAAAACTGAATACCCATTATTTCTGCTCTCATGAACTTTATGGTCTAGCCTGTAGATAGACCTTCTTTAATTGCTTTTATGCCAGTTCATTTTAGTTTCTTTTTCACTAAACTAGTGATTCCTTAATTCTGTAGAATTTCCAACCTCCAAATTTGGAAGGGAGTTTGGAAAGGCAAGGAAAAAATATAAAAATTTCAACTTTTAATTTTGTCAAATAAGTGCAATTTATTAAAAGGGCGAGGGGGTTTAACATATAAAATACGAAGAATAATCTCAGAGAAATAGGCCCCCAAAAGCACAGTGGTTCAACATACGCATCTTTTCCTTTACTGGATCAACCGATGTTCCCTGAGATCCTACTACGATCCAGATGCCTGTCAGGCACTGGAGACACAAAGAAAGGGAGTGCAGCACTTGTCCTCCCACAGCATGCCATCCTCGGAGGAGAGAGGGTGGCCACTCAAGTTTGCTAGTACTGTACCAGTTCCAACACTGAAAGTCTTGTGTCCTGCAAACCTATGAGCCCCAATCAAACTGGGACAGCTAGTAACTATAAAACAAGCATTAACTGAAGCCTTTCTCAGCCATGTATTTATAAAGCATAAATGAATGAAGGGAAACAAAAGGTATTATGACAGCACAAAAATGAGATACCTAATCTAGTCTAGGTGTCAGGGAAAGCTTCACAGAAGTGATATGTCAATTAATATATAAAATACACATAGAATTTACTCACATGGGTGAGTTGTGTATTGTGTGTGAGACAGCCAGGGAGCCAGCCACAAGGAGCACACACTAACTGGTTCTCATTTTTGTCAACCTGCCCTTGCCAGTGAAAATGTTTCCACATGCCAACAGTAGAAATTCCTGATCTAAACTGCACTGGAGAGCTCTGGGGTGAAAAAAGCAGCCCATATTTATAACTGTATTCACAACTCAGGATTTGGACAGGTAGACACTCACCGAGGCAAAATCACCTTTGAGTGCACTGCACTTCCTCTCTGCAAGAACTCTCGGCTCCACCTGACAGAATAGTCCTGGAGAGGTGGTCTAAGTTGTCCACGGTCACACAGCTATGTGAATGGCTGAGGGATTTAACTGAGGTAGATGCTGTCCTCAGACCCACCCATAGGCTTTCTGTTCCCCAGAGCTCCCTTAGGAAGGACCCATATCCACCTAGCTCCCACCCAGGCCCACAGGAAGTGTGTTGTGTCACCTCAGCAAGCCTTCACTAGAGCACAAGGGCTCTCACTTGGCTCTGTGCACAGACCATTTTGAGCTGATGTGTTTCTGTGCTCATTCATCTGGCATGGCACATGCTTCCCATCAGACACTCCAAGTAAAGTAAGGAAACAAAGAGAATGTCCAATCTTTCCCAAGCCCCGTGCTTTTAAAGGAAACGAGTAACAGTCTGTTTTGAGGAAGAGGGAGTTAGAGAATGCATATTTGTGTATTTATGTATTCTTTAATCCTTCCCAGTAAACCTAAATATTTGAAAATATTTTTGTGAAAGCTCCTCCTAGGCTGATGGCTATTTTGGCTGGGAGGCTGTCCTATGATCCAAAAGGAGAGTGCTGACTGCACCACAACGAGACAGTTTATTCTGTGTCAAATACCAAATAAACGTTTGCTCTCCTGAAACTGAGACGTGCACGATGGAACACTCAAGTGACTAAGCAACCACAGCTCACAGTAACTGGAGCCAGGATGGAGGTCTCAGATGTGCCCTTGGTCTCCTTTTAGTCACCATCTCCAATTATAATATAGAAGTAAAGTGCATCGTATTTTCAGATATTAAAACTTGGAAGATTTGCTTATTATGGGAAATGTCCCAATCAAGAATCAAAATTACCTCAGAGAGCTAGAGCAGTAATCAAAATTAAATAAGAAATCAGTTAAATTTTTTAATAAAAATCAATTTTATTTCCATATAATAGCAAAATGAAATTAGGAAAGCAATTTCACTTACAACAATATCAAAAAGGAGGTATGTAGGAATTAATTTAACAAAAGAAATACAAAACACACTGGGAAACTGTAAAATATTTTAGAGAAAATTAAAGTCTAAATAGATACAGAACAAAATCCATATTGAGTGTGATGTTACAGTGGACTGGCAACTTGACTGGCCTAGGGTTCTGCCCCTTAGATATAGCACCTTTTCACTGTACCATTTATTTCCAAAAGTGTCTTTGTTAATACAGGACCTTGAATCCCACATGGATTTTAGAGTCAGCTGGTTCATTTCTACAAAGGATCTATGTGGGATTCTAATGGAGATTACATTGAATCTGTAGATAATCTGAAGCACTTCTTGGTGTATATGAGTGGGTCATAAAGGCATGGCCTTGGGGCCATGTCTGTTTCTTGCCTCTCCCTCTCTGGTGTTCTTCCCCTGCTCTGTTTTTGGGCCAACAGGAACAAAGCATCCTTCCAATATGGTGTTTGCTTCACAACATCCTTCCAACATGTTGTTTCTGCCTCGGAGTCAGTCTGCCACAGACTGAATCCTCTGAAGCCATGAGTAAAGTTAATCCTCTTTTTCTTTATTTATGTTGTGGGTGTCAGGAATTGTGTCTTACCAATGGGAAAGCTCAATAAAACATTTATGAATCAGAAGATAGTTTTTTAAAGAAATCAATGCTTCACCAAATTACTACAAATCAATGAAATCTCCATTAGAATGAATCCCACATAGATTCTTTGTAGAAACAAACCAGGTGACTCTAAAATCCATGTGGGATTCAAGGTCCTGTATTAACAAAGACACTTTTGGAAATAAATAGCACAGTGAAAAGGCCCTAGCAATATCCTCTTTCATAGGATGGGTAGTGGATACATGGATATTCATTTTTGCTTTGCTTAAATTGTACTTAGAGATTTGATATGCTTAGACCGTATGCCAGGAACTGAGATCAACAACAATGTTGTCAAAGTAATAATGCAAAATATTAATAGTGATGATGATGATAACAATGATGATGCACAGCCCCAAAACTACAACCCAAAATGGCAAGCACTGCAATGAGGCTGGAGAGAAATCTGGTAGAGGCCAAAGGTAAGCACCACTTAGTGCCTGGGAGGGGAGTAAGCGCCTATCAGAGGTGGTCACAGAGATGCTCTAACTGCTCTGACTGAGGAGACACAGTGGCTTAGGTGGAGGGGGAGTATCTCAGGGAGAAAGGACTCAGTATCATGGGGCTGTGAGTTAGCTGCATTCAGCTTTAAAGAAAAGCTCATATGGTTAAAGGATAGGTACAGCTCTGCATCCACAGATCCTAGTGCAACTTTTAAAACGCGCTTGGGAGACGACTCAGTGAAATGACCTTCTATGTTAGATAATAATAAAATAAATAACAAATAATAAGGACATAGTAGTACTTTCTAAAAGTGATTATGCATTTATGAAATTCTTCCAGGCTCTTTATATACATTATCGCATTTACTACTCATGACCACCCAATGAGAGATTCTGTTATTAAACTTAAATTCACAAATGAGAAAATCTAAGCTGTAGGGAGTCAAACAGTCAGTGAATCGAAAAGCAGTAATTTCAGGATCCAAGTAATTTCTCTTTATGGACCTCATTCCTGTCATTTACAATATGAGTAGAGGTTCTAGAGTACCTAATATCTCTCTTGTCTTTAAGATTTTCAAAGACTTCAAGAAGCTGAGTTATTCCAGTTCAGTTAGTCAGTTAGGATTCTCCAACAAGCTATTTCAACAAAGACCGTGCCTAGGGTTTTGTGTGACTCTTGGGCTGTTTCTGGGGACTTCTACAAGTACCTGCTTGTTCTATAATATGGCCAAGGTTATTGAGGGAGTTTTTAAGTGGCAATTTCCTGGGTTATATGCAATGGCTATTTTCAACATCTTACATTAGATGAATAAACACATATTCAGCAAACTACTGTCCCAAGCATGAAAAGACACAGGAGGCTAGATTATCTGTTATGAATGTTATGAATGATCTGTCATAACTTGCCATGTGATCTTGGCCCTTGTGGTCTCCATCTGGAATATGGGGTGAGTGTGACCTCTCTTACAGATTCCATAGAGTGAATGTGGCACAGTCTGGGACAGGAGGCTTCAGAACTGTGTGCTGACAAGAGACCCTGCCCTCCTAAGGCTTACAGTCTAGTGAGAGTTGGATTTCAGCTTGGGCTGGGGGAATCACTCAGTATCACTGACTTGGGAGCACACACATGCATTCAAATTTAAGAGCTTTCTGAGAGTGTGGAAAGTCTAATGTACTCAGCCTGAATACAGAAGGAAACACAAGCACAAAGTGGATAAGCAAACTGCCCAAGATCAGAAATGGTATAATAGGATCAGAAGGTCCTTCCATGGGCTCCTGCTTCTCTTCATGTATGTGCCCATGCTGGCTCCACAAGTGGTTGCCACTGACTAAGTTCCATCTAAGGCTCTGCTCCCATCCACTGAGTTTCCCTGCATGACAAGGCTCAGATGCCTGCACACACCTCTTTCTGGTGCAGTGCAAGAAGCTGTTCCAGCTCCATCTGTTCTGCCTCTCCCTGTCATTCTGAGGCTGTCCTGGCCTAAGCCTCTGGCAGGGGCAAGAGGCAGGATCCAGGCGCCAGTTGTCCTGGGAGAGAACAGGAGGTTTTGTTTTGAGTGCCTCCAGCCAGGTCGGGATTTTTAGAGGGTAGCCGCAGGCATGTGTGGGGCTGGGTATTTCCGTGGTGGCTCATCTCTCCTTCCAAATGGACTTGTACTATCATCTTACTAGAGAAAAACCATTTGTACACAGTCCTGCCAACTCCCAGATCACTGCCCAGTACAAAAAAGAGCAGAGAGAAATCTGTTTATGAATGTGGACTCTTAACATTCACCCCCAGTTTTGCCCTTTTCAGATTCAATTGCAATGAGCTATTAACATGTCTGCCTCTTCTATGAACAGGGAAGATAAAGCCGTGTCTTATCTTCAAGACAGTGAACATGATGAAGTGACATGAGCACAGACTTCACAGTCAGTCAACCCTCGGTAATTATAATTAGGTCATTTACTGGCCATATGAGCTTGAGTCTTTCTGAGACTCAGTTACTTCACCTACACATGAGGATAATCTCATCAACCAGATATGGCTACATCTTGACTGTTACAATGGGGATAAAGACCCTTGATAAGAGGATTTCTTCTATTCCTTTCTGGGACAGTGGAAGTTTCAGGTCAAAAGCATGGACTCACGCATGAGCACTTTGTCTGTAATGGGCTCTTCCTCCTTTCCCAGATCCTTTCCTGTGTTCCTTTCACTCTCTACATCTCCTGGGGCCAGATCATCCACCCCACTTGTATAATGACAATCATTAAGCTATTGGGTGCCCCATTTTTATTCCAAATTCTGTCCTTCCTCCCGAGTCTCACACTGGGTAATGAGCTGGTATCCTCTCAACATGTCCAATATATAACTTGCATCCTTCTTCCCAACAGCTTCTCTTGTTCTGAGACCCTGCCTCAGGATACCAATCTTGATTTGTTCAACTTTTTCATGGAGTTTCTCTAGGTCACTATATTCTGTCCCCTCTTTTTGTTTCTTCTCATTTCCACTGTGCCAGTCCAGTTCCCTGCCTGGATTACTGCATCAGTGATTAAATTGTTCCTTGGCCTCAAATACTGTCTTCCACCCCATGGCTCTCAATCTCTGCTCAGGACTCCTTCAGAGGTTCCCATGACATATGAGACCCTCTCTGATCCATTAGCTACATATTTATCTGGCCTAATCATATATGCTATCATTTCTCCAATCCCTGGCTCCATAATTTTTCACTGCACCAACCAAGTACATCATAGGTGAGGCTGCTGCCTTACGGACCAACTTAAAATTCCCCAAGTGTACCATTTTCTGCCTCATTTCTGAGTCTTCATAATCTTCCTCTAACTGGCAGGTACTCCCTCTCATCTTCCCTTCACTAACTTGGATATGTCTTTTTAGGCATTAGCTCAATATTATTTTCATGGAGATGCCTTTTTAAAACTCTGACTCGTACTACAATGCTGGGTGAGGTAGTTCTGCCTGTGTCTTCCCTTATATACTTCCTATATTGTAAGTTGTAATAACACACTATGTGTCTGGATGTACATATTTATAAATGCTTATGTAATGTGTACTTAACATATAGTATATAATATGCTTTGTAAGACCTGCCTACTATTTCGTTAAGATGGCAGTGTCACCAACATTAAGAGCAATAATAGGAGATAAAACATAGATCTAAGGGCTGAGGATGCAGCTCAGGGATCGGGCATGCACTTAGCACACTCAAGGCCCTTGGCTCCATCTCCAGGACCAGGAAAAAGTAAATGCATATCCAATAAACTATAGGGGACATTAAAGCTCAAGCTTGCCAAATATTTTTGTCTTATGTTTGGAGGTTTCCAAAAGGATAAGAATCCTCCAAAAAAGACCAGGCCCTTCTTAACAATTCAATCTTTTTTCCAGTCTGATCAAAACAAGAACATGTGAAACCTGTCACAGATTATCTTCTGGTCCTTGGCCCTTTGGGTCTAAACAGGCAGTAAGGGCACTGAACAGGCCTGTCACACCCCCAAACAATCCCTGAATTTGGGATGGAAGAAGGTAGCCATACGTTGCCTGCAATGCCCTAAACTACTCGCACAGTATTTTGGACTCTTAAAACCCTGAATTCTTCACTCTTTATCATTCTGAAACCCATACGTGATCACAATAGAAATGTAATCCATATGTTTCTAATTTACTTATACTTAACACACCCAAACTTGCTTTGTAAGAGACACTGAATAACCAACAGACTGAGGGGCCTTCCAAAAGTTTCCCATAACTTCTCTCCCCTACAGACAAGAGGCCATATTTGGCCTGAGTTCAGATTGGCTTTCAGCTTTGAGAGACTCTGAGGACATGGATCACATTGAGTGTCCTTTTCACAACTCAAACAATTTGTGGTAATTAAAAAAGTGTCCATGATCTCTCCATGGACACTGTGGAGGAGGAGGGTAGGTGGGACAAGGTGGGACAGTGAGTGAGCTAAGGAGGTGGGGTACTCTGCCCACACAGAACGAATCACAGGGAGTCTTGACTCTGTCGCTCCACTGTCACTCTGCAAATCTGACCCTCAGCATTAGAACCAAATCTTCTGTTTCAGTTCAATTCCCCAGCGGGTAAGCATAGCATAGAACTAATTATTAAGGGCTTCTCAATTATGGCCAAACCAATGCACTTTTTTTGACTTGAAACTGGCTGTTGGGAAAAACAACTCCTTTTTACACATTGTAGAGTTCAGTGCAAAGGATGCCTGGAGAAGCCTCCCAGCCAAGGCTGGTCAGCAGTATAGATGGCTGGAGATGGCACAGCCTTTCCCTTGCTGCATGGACCTGGCCCTTACTGAGTTCCTACTACTAACTAGTGGCACTTTTTTCTCCTGTCCTCTTCTTTGTTAGTTTCTCAGTTTCCCTTACTAAGACCATTTTCTCCATTACCTATATCTGGCTCAGAAGTCTTGGATTTTCTAGTTTAAAGCTGAATGATCTGTCTTAACTTGCTGTGTGACCTTGGCCCTTGGGATCTCCATCTGGAATATGGGGTGAGTGCGACCTCTCTTACAGATTCCATAGAGTGAATGTGGCACAGTCTGGGACAGGTCTTGGTACAGTGCTGAGTGCATTCAGTGACCAGGGAATTGTGTTAATATAGTCACCTCCATACTAGCTAAAGTGTGTTTCCTATTTATGGATTGGGGCTCATGTAGGAGTTTAATTTTTTTTTTTTTTTTTTT
>NW_022900935.1:36649324-36657335 GCF_012274545.1 Fukomys damarensis | reverse complement strand
TTTTGGTACTGGATCGAACTCAGGACCTTTCACTTGTGAGGAAGGCGTGGCACCACTGAGCTAAATCCCCAGCCCTAGGAATTTAATTTTTAAAAGACCTGACCTGATAGTGAAGTTGTATTGGCTCCAGAGAAGTACAGGATAAGTAAAACCATTCAGATGGGTTTCTTTCTACTTGTGAGACCTGTTACAAGGAATAAGTACACTTGAAGGTTTTATTTTGTTAAGAACATATTGTGTGAAGGCATCAAGAGAGATCTGGGTGATTTGCATGAAGATCTAGACTTGAAGAATCTTTACCTGCAGAACCCTTCCTCCATTTTTTGGTCTAGTACAAGATAAGAAGGCCAAAAATATCTAGGCAAAGGAAATTAAAATTGCCCACAGACACATGGCTAGGTTCCTTACATGACTATAGAAGTACTAAGAACTAAGAAAGGTTTACCTAATAGCTGCTGAGGTGACTAGGGGAAGGGTTTATAAGGTACGTTTTCTCTACTAAAAACATTGATGAGAGCATTAAAAAAATAGCGATTGGGAAAGAGGAGTTAATAGAAGAGAGGAGGCCAAGTGAAGACAGAGTATGAAACCCAACATTTTTTAAAGACCTAATATGTCACCAGAGACAACACATAAGTCATTCATGGGCCAGTTTGTCCATGGTTGACATAACTCATCCCAGTTTCCCTTCCTGCTAGTTCTGGAAAAGGCCTCTAAATCCTGCACAGGCCAGAGTGCCCAGAACCCACTGAGATCCCTGGATGTCTCACTATCATCTTGAGGTGAGTCAGTGAGTTACGCTCACATACATCCTCCCACTAGGATTCTGGACAAGCCCCAGTCACACCTGACTTTGACATAAAATGAAAATTAGAGTCAGAGAAATGAACTCCAGTACCTTTCTGAATTTACAATTGAGGCAGAACTAGTATTTAGACCTGAATCTAACTTAAGAGTCTGTGCTTTTCTGAGATAGTTTTCTGAAGAAAGAAGAAGAAAGAGGAAGAAGAAAGAAGAAGAAAGAAGAAGGAGGAGGAGGAGGAGGAGGAGGAGGAAGAAGAAGAAGAAGAAGACAAAAATGTAGTACAAAGGAGAAGTGGGGATACAAGAGGCAGATAGCACCCTTTTCTGGATTTGGTCTGGAGCCAGCCCAGCTCCTTCTGGTCCCTAAACAAAACATGTTCCTTGATGAACTCAGTGAAGATGAAGGGATTTCCCTCCATCAGGGAAAGAAAGAAAGAAAGAAAGAAAGAAAGAAACCCACACATTCCTTTGCTCTCTTTTTCTACTTCTCCATATTACATAGCAGTACTATGTGAATGTTAAGTGAATCTTAGGTTTAAAAATATTTAAAAAATCGTTTTCCTATTTAAATGAGTTCTTATATAAGAGAAATGGCTTATAATGCAGTGGCAAGGAACTCAAAAGAAGAAAGTGCTCAGAGGGAAAGTTGATCTGGGAGGGCTTACCCTCTGCTTGTGCTCTATAAAAGATCATACTAATATGAAAGGTATGCAAACACTGTAGAACAATCAGAAACAAATGAAATGATGGCTTCAGAGTAACAGGATTCAGCTGTGGGCAATGGCCAGGAGGCAGCTTTTGTTATGAATAGATCATCTGGATGTGAAGCAGGCCTTCTTTTAACCCTTGGAGTAGGCCATCGGGTTATGAGAATGTATCTGGGGCCCATCTGGACTTCCTTAGTAGAAAAGAAAAAGGAAGAAAAGCAACTTTCTGTAAAATGTGTGACATGACGCAGGGCACAGTTACAGTACTGAGAGGGTAGCTTAAGTAGAAATAATACTAGTAATGTACTTAATTTCCAAATCAATGAAAATTATAGTCAATCTTACTTTTAAATAAAAGGCATTATGGGGGGCCAGGCATTTAGCTCAGTGGCTCCAACACCTATTTCCCAAGTGCAAGGTCTGGAGTTCATCCCTGGTATGAAAGAAAGAAAGAAAGAAAGAAAGAAAGAAAGAAAGAAAGAAAGAAAGAAAGAAAGAAAGAAAGAAAGAAAGAAAGAAGGCAGGCAGGCAAGAAAGAAAGAAAGAAAGAAAGAAAGAAAGAAAGAAAGAAAGAAAGAAAGAAAGAAAGAAAGAAACATTTTAAAAGGCATTATGAGTGACTATGAGGAAGGGAAGAGAGGGCAATTAACATTTGCAAAGCAGCTACTGTGCACTGTTTGTTTCACAATTCTCATCTGTAATCTTTATGATAACCCTGCCATTTCAGTTTACAGATGGAGAAACTGTGCCTCACCAAAGTTCAAAGACACATTCCCAGCTACATGGGTGCCAAGTGGTAAGATGGGATGTGATCTTATCTGCCTGACTTCATGTTACTGTATCTGGCTACCTCTCAGTTTCTTGGGAAACCTAAAAGACAAATGAATATAGAAGTCTTGATGGAGCCAGTCCTGCCACTCCACAGACATCTTAATTTCTGCTGTGAATTTACAGAGGTAGGCCATAGAACTCTCAGTGGGAACAGGGTATATTCTAAGTGAGTAAGCCAAAGCCCATTTCCAGAGACCTCTTTTCTCTTTCTGTACTCATCCTGCAGCAGAGTGGAGATGAAAACAGACTGACTCCCAGCATCAGCCTGGTCCCTGGGATGTGTGAATTCTGTCAGAACCCTCTGCATTGATACCCTGTGGGTGTGGTACTGGCTTATTTGACATTGGTCTGGCAGTCTAAGAATTTGGCTCTCACCTGAGAGACAGACGTCAGGGTCAGGAACAGGAGCTACTTTTCTACTTCACTGCCTGACCCATGGAGTGATGACTGAGCACTCAGCCCCAGTACAAGGAAACAATCTTCCCCACTTCCCTTTGAGGGTCCAGAGAAGGGAGAGCTGTGGACTTATTTGGGGGCTGATGAGATTGCCACCTTGACATGAAGAAGATGTCTGGGTGAACTGGGGCTGGGATTTGCAACTCTGTGTAGCAGATTACAAGACCATATTGAGCCCTGGCTTTCTCCTGTGTAAGAGAGAGACAAGACTCTTTCTTCCAGGATGTTAGAGAAAATTAAAGAGAAAGTCCTATATACTGCCTTCATATAGCAAATAACCAACAAGTAAGAGCTGATGATTTCACTTTCTGTACTCTTTATTTTTCAAGTTATGAAATGTTTATATTTTCCTCAGTTCAGAGTACAGATAGGTCTGGTTAATCCAGGTAACATGCAAATAACAAAGATGGCAGGAGAGAGGAAGGGATGGCTGGAGGTGTAGGCTTGACTGGAAGCAATCTAGGTTGCATTTTTCATGTCAGGATACAAGGATTGCTAATTTTCCATTTGTGTCCCTAGTAGGTTGATAGTGAAAAGATATCTGATGTTCATACTTCAGGCATTTGCATTAGGCAATTTGCTCTTCCACACTAATAAACTAGGGGACAGAGACTTTAGGGTCCCTATTAGGATTAAACACCAAGTGTTTCAAAATTCCTCTCCCACTGCTGTAACTCATCAGCTGTCTATAGACTATTAATTGGACAGGCAGAGTGTGGCTTAAATATTCTTTCCATTTTTATGGTATGTTTATTACATGCCACGCTTTGGGCATACAGGAATGAATAAGCCACAGTTATAGCTCTCCCGAGCTCAAGCAAAGACCCACAATGAATACATTTTTGCAAATGAAATATTGTAACAGACACATGAATAAAATGCTACAGTAACAACGAGGAAGAGGAGATTATTTTTTCCTGAGATCATGGGTTGAGGCCTAGGCAAAATTAGAGAAATTATTTGAATTGGTGGCCAAAAGTTCATAAACAAAGCTGTTGAAGATACTATCTGATATCTCTCACTCCCTAGAAGTTGTAAGACAATCTGATCTCCGGGTCCAATTATGTTCAATAAAGAAGTTCTCAAAGAGGAATCTTAATGAACTGAATGAATCTTCATGAAATTCCCCCCTCATGCGAATGGTCTCAAGAGAATACAAAGGTGAACATAAAAACAAAATGAAGAAAAGTGAGTTTTTAATGTTTCCATTCTTTGTCATAAAATATGACTAACTTAGCCAAAAGCATACAGGGAAGCTTCTCCATGGAGGGATAGAAGTAAAGTGACTGACAAGCCTCCTTTCCCAAACCATTGCAGAGAAGACATAAAATAACCCCACAGGTTCAGTGGCCCATTGTTATTCCCTCTGTGTAAAATTAGATGAAAAGTGCATTACTGACCGCCACTAATCAGTCCTGGAAAAGGCACTGAGAAGTGGAGCAAAGGAAATATGCTTAGAGAAAGTGAGCGACATGTAACAGCAGGAAGAGAAAGAGAAGGAAAACATACATGTGATAGGGTTGAGACACTGAAATTTCTAGATTCAGAGTTCATTTTGTTGTGTGGAGTTTCAGGACAGCTCCGTTATTTATCTTTTACAACAGAAGCAGGACCTGCAGTGGTTGAGTCTGTCATCTCCAAAACACAGAAATCAAGAAAGAGCATGAGTCTGAGAGGCAGCAGGATGCAGTGGTTAAATCGATGGACTGATTAACGTGAAATGTAACCTAAAGCTGAGTTCTGGGGAAAAAGAATGAAATCTGACTCTGGCAGTGCCACGGAGGAGGCAGAGTAGAACTCGGAGGATGCACAGGGTTTTCACAGGCTCAGTGGGGCCAGGAGGCAAAGGGAACCACATGTGGAAAGCGTCATGCGAGGGAGGAAGCACCGCTTCACCGAAGAGGAGCTATTTGTATATTAAGGATACAGCTGTGGAAAATAAAGTCCTGTTTTCTCGGACACGGAGTCTGGTGGAGAGTGGAATGACAAAAATAAGTACACATTGAAATATATAAAATATCAGCTAGCGATATTCTGTGTCCAAGAGGAATCCAGACAGTGTGGTGAAGGCCCAGGTAGAGCCTAATGACGAGGTGACGTTATGCAGAGAGGTATGGCAGGTGTGAAGGTTGTGTGGCAGGGCTGTGCTGGCCATCTGCAACCAAGAGCACAGAATCAGTGCAGCAGGAGTGGTGGCACCAAGGAGGAAAGTGATAGGAAATGCTGGCAGAGAAGGAAGAGTGCCAGGGTTTGCAGGGCCTTCTTAGTTCTTCTTGAGGACATTGGCTTTAGGCTCTGGGCAGAGGAATAGCACAGTGTGAGTTGTGTGTGAAAGTGGCGATGAGAATAAACTTCTGGGACAGGTAGGGAGCCTGTCCTGAGACCACAGATGCTTGGTCTGGTTGGTCCCCAAGTGAATTCTGAGCACATTTTACTGATAGAACAGACTGATGGACTAGAGTAAGACATGAGAAAAAAGGAAGGATGCTTGAAGGTTAGATCAGGGCAACTGCTAGAATTGCATGCTCCCTTTCTGTTCTAGAAAGACAGTGGAAGGGGGAGATTTTTAAGAGGCCGAAGGAATGAGCAATGTAAACTTGACAAGTTTCATTTTAGATGACTATTAGCAAAACCAGGAAGAGAGGCCAAATAGGTAATTAGTTGCAGTAGTCAGGATATCCGGGAGAGGTCAGCCCGGAGAGACACATTTGGGACTGTAGTCCACAGGTAGTCATTTAAGCCTTGAGTCTCGGTGAGGTCACCAGGGAAGTGAGGGCAGACAGGAGGGAAGAGGTCTGAGAAGCTTAGAGGTTTTAGGCTTCCCAAAACTTAGAGACTGAGGTGTGGGGGAGGAATCAGATGCTGGAACCAAAGCTGGTGAGAGAGAGCAAACAAGACAGATTCAAGGCCTTATGCTGCCCACAGTTCCACTTGGAAGAGGATTGCCCTTAGGTTCAGTGATGGGAAGTGATGGAGACAAACACTCAGGAGTTGTTTTCATGGAGAAGTCTACACTGATTGGACTCAAGAGAGAGCAGGAGAGTTTTCCCTCTCCTGTCCTCTCATTTAGAGGGGAGCTGTTGGAGCATGTTGCGATTTTATTTGACTCACTGGAGAAGTGCTGTCAATGCAGTTGGAAGAGAGAAGACAGAGCTTGTCAGTCCTGGCTGACTGAAGGACCTCCAAGGAAGGGTCTACAGGGGAGAGCAGCTCTGTTCTTTTCTCTATACCCTGCTATATCTGCTGTACTTGTTTATTGAATTACTCCTGTTTATTCCTAGGTGAAATTTCAAGTGGGTCTACACCTGTATATAATAAAAGGTCCTTGGTCAACTTCAGGTGCGAAATGTGCACACCCCATGGCAATAAACCACACTCCTGTCTTGTCTAGTTGGAACACTCCCCCTCTTAAGGCTGCTGTTCTAGGCTTTGGGCATGCCTGCAGAAAGAGGTTTCCTCTCTTCTGCCTTTCTCTGCTTTCTCTCTGCTGGCTCATTGGCTGCTGCCTCGGGGCTTCTCCACACAGGCACAGGCTGACTGGTGAGGATTTTCCTGGACTGCAAGCTTGGGATCTGGCTAGGCTCTAACCTTGGGGTATGGTGCATATCCAGAGCCAACATTCAGTAAGGTTCTTCTGCAGGTTCATTGCAGTGCCCTCCCTGGGAAGCCCAGCCTGCTTGGAGCTGGCTCTTGGTATCAGCAGCAGTCTGCTCACAACCGACCGTCTATCCCAGGATTGAGGTGGTTTACCTTCCTGTTGGGATCAGATTGCTCCTAGGGTTGAGCCCATCCTGCATGGAGAAGCTTTTAAGGCACTTGCATCTGGTTCCCTGTTCTGGGCACACACACTTCTCGTCCTTGCCTTTGGTGAAAATATATTTGGCTGCCAAAGCAGCCTTGTGTTTGACTTTATTATCTCATATACTACCTTGTCCTCTTGTCTTAGACCTCACCTCTGACTTCTTCCACTTCCACTTTGGGTCCCTAAGGTGACTTTTAAAACAGTGTTTACTATCTTAGCGAACCATGCACATGTGGTTTTCTCTCTGGGGCCTCTTCAAAAAGTCCAAGCTATTGTAAGACCCTGCTACATGTAGCTGGAGGAGATAAGGTGGACAGAGCCAGCTAGGACAAATTAAAGTTTCCCTCTGACAATAGGGAGTCATCAAAGGCTTTCTGAGTGGAAAGCTTCAAGTGAGAAAAAAGTAATCAAGTTTCTGGACATGAAGCACTGTAATACTGGGTGAACTCAAAGTAACTTATTAAATGAAATACCATTTGAAAGGAACAATAATTTAGAAATCAGCTCCATCGTAAAGTATTTAAACTTCTAAAATACTTGATCCTTCTTGTTTTATGATAACCAACCTTACAGTTATTCAGCAATACATATATCCTTCCTCTGGAATTCAACACTATGTTTTTGCAGCAAACTTTAAGCTTGTCATTATACGTGGCCCTTTTTGCAATATAATTCTAAAATTCTGAACCCTCTAGCCATTACTAAGATGATTTTGAAGAGGACTTTTGCATCATTTCAAAGTAAATGGTTTCAGTCTTTCATGCACATATATAAATGGAGACAGTGGAATGAGACAAATAGTTAAATTTAAGGAGAAAATAAAATAAGCAATTATACCATTAAAGAAAGTAGTTTATTTTCGTCCTGATTAAATCATCTTTAACCACCTGGCTTCAGTTCAGATGAAGTTCAGAATCTAGAGGCAAAGTTTAATACCCAGCAGTAGAAGGTTCTGTAATTGATTCATTCATTTATCTCTTAATACGTCAAATGACGAGCAGACCATGCCAGGTGCTGGATGCAGGTATGGAAGACAGCACAAAGAGCTCAACTCATTGAATAAGAGGGAGAGAAAGGAGCTAGATTTCTTTGGTTTACTTTGAAAAAGACTGTGCTAGCTTTCAACAAATATTTATATAGGGCCTTCCAATCATTCAGTGAAAAGACTGAAGGCCTAAAAAGGTCCAAGCCTCTGTGCTAGACAGCGGGGATACAATGAGTGTCAACAATCCCTGCTCTAGAAGTTCACAACCTAGAAACAGAACTCCATGGCTATGAAACGGGACGATCCAATAACATCCATCTTCCTGGCTAGGAAAGCACAACTACTGATCACCTGTCTTGAACACTAAAGCAAATCATTTCCTCAATTTCATATATGAAATATATATATATATATATATATATATAT
>NW_022900935.1:36605284-36649195 GCF_012274545.1 Fukomys damarensis | reverse complement strand
TGTATGACTGTGTGTATGTAAGTCTCTCTATATATCTCCGAAATCTCCAGCAAATATCATACACATTAGACACACATTAGAATGCTTTCTTATCACTGTAACTCTTCAACATAATACAATTATGGTAAATACAATTAGGCAAAAGTTAACAACAACAGACATAAAGACACGAAAAAGGAAGAGAGACACAATTTGCAAGTGAAATTACCTTATAGATATAGTCCTCTGTGCCTGGACCATTTTTTCCTGACCAAAATACGACAGATATCACTGCCCTATGGAAGCCTTGCTGAGCATCCAAACCATATTAGACCACCAACCTCTGTAATTAATCTGTGCCAATTCAGTTGACTCCCAAATGTGATTAGGTTAAGATGCTGCGATGGAGAAGGAAGGCCCTAACTGCATGACTAAGGTCCTGACTGTCCTTACAAGAAAGCGTCAGAGTCAGATATGACCATAGGTAAAGAGCAGGCGATGCCCAAAGAAACTCTTTATAAAGGATACAGGCACAAGCCACGGAATGTCAGTGGCCAATAGCTGGGAGAGGCAAGGAAACTTCAGAGGGAGCACGGCCCTGGGACACTTCATCACGGCTTAGGGAAACTAATTTTTGGCTGCGAGGCTGTGAACCATAAGAAAATAATGTGAAGTTTTAAGCCACAAAATTAGTGATAATTTGTTACAGCAGAAACCATAGTTTCCTGGGCTAAAAGAAAAAAAATGATCGGTTGTATAGCTTTTATTGCTGGAAAAAATATATCGGTTCCAGTTAAACCATACTCTCCCCGACAGTGAATTCTAAAACAGTTCTAAAGTGTGATTTGATACAGGGTACAATAAGTGACGTATTAAATCATAGGAACGGTTACAACAAACACAGACATAACTTTCTTTTGGCTTGTGATTTCTTTTTCCCTCCTTCTCCTCCCCTCTCTCCTTTACTTTCTCTTTTTTCTTTCATTTTAAATACTTTTAAACTTTTTGTTAAATATTAATTTCACACTTATAAAAAGGTTGCCAGAACTGCACAAGGAATTCCTATATACCATTATTTAGATTCTCTCAATGCTTTGCATAAGCATTCTGCTCATATTAAACACACACATCTGCACAAGTTTTTTCTGAATTATTTGAGTAAGATGCAGATATAATGTCCATTTCATTTACTCCTACATATTTCAGTATGTCTAGTAAAAACAACAATAGTTTCATACATAAACATAATACAGTTATTCTGTCTGAAAATAAGCAATTCTGTTACCTAATCTATCGATCTTATTATAATTTTGTCAACTGTCCACTAAATATCCTTGATAGTGACAGGATGTAATTCAATATCATAAATTCCCTTTAGTTGTCTTATCTCTTTCATTTCCTTTAATCTGAAACTCTGAGTCCGTATCTTTTATGACCATAATGTTTACAAAAAGTCAAGCCAGGTCATGTTTTCGAATCTCTATCAGTTTAAGTTTCTTGCATTTCCTATGATTAGATTCAGAGTCGGCATCATGGGCAGGATGACTAGAGAAGTAATACCAAGTCCGCACAGCTACTTGTTGGCAAGATATTTGGTAAGCACCAAGGAAAAAACATGTAAACGAGTCACATAAAAAGCTAGCAGCTGGTGTTACCTGGAAAGTTTCCCTCTTGCAAGTCCAGTCTGTCTGAGGAACACCTGCGAGTCTACTGTTCTCTCTTCTCTCTGCTCACCGGCTGACTCTGGACAATGGGGTGAGATGCCACGGAAGCCTCTACTGCAACCACCATGCAACTGCAGCATCTTCACTGCCAAGAAAATACTACTGACCTCATGTTCTGCACATTTTTCAACTGTCTCCGCTTCTCTCCATCACACCACCAGGTCCCAGGCAGGCCACCATGACATCCTCTTTTATCTGGACTCCCAATCTCCTTCTATTGCATCTCCTAGCTTTCTGTCTGCTGTCTCTCCAATATGTTGAACAAACAGCAATTATTTTGATCCTTTATAAGTCTAGTTATACTATCCACTGTAGCTAAAGCCTTTCAATTTTTGTTAAGATGAAAGACCAAACTGCTTCATGACTCTCTAAAGTCCACTGTGTTCTGCTCTTCTGGTTCTCCAGCCCTAACCTGCACCACCTTCCTTCCTGTCCAACACCAAAGCTGCCCATTTCCCTCCCTTTGTCCCACATACCTGCTTCCTCACCACTTTCTTTCAATGATTACCTACTGCCATACATAACCTTCCTTCCCGCCAACTAGACTTTGTGCTTAGTCACTATATTAGTCAGCTTTCTATTCGGGAGACATAATACCCTACACATATAATGTACAAGAGGTGAGGTTTAACTTGGCACATGGTTTGAAAGGGTTCAGTCCATGGCCAGCTAGCTCCAAGGCAAGACTATCAAGATGGATGGGCTTTATAGAACACACATTTTTATTTCATTGCAGCTGGTAACTGGAGCAGGGAGACAGTGCCCAAGAAAAAGGTGCTAGGGGCCAGATATAGACCCCAAGTTCACACCTTCACAACTCACCAGACATACCCTAAGTGTGCTTTATTAATCCCTTAGCCAACTCCTAAGCCAGTCAAGTTGATTATTAGCTTAACTGTCACAGTCACCCCATCAAAATTTCTGTTTAAACATCACTGCCTTTTACAGCCCTTCCTAACCACTCAGACTGTACCAAGTAGGCTTTATGCTTTCATGGTGAGTCCTTGCTGTATAGCACTTCTTAATCATACACAGAGAAGATTGCATAAAACATACAGAAACATTTTAAAGACTGTGAAGTACTTCTGTGTCTTTCACCAATAAATCCAGTTCCCCCAAAGCTTCCCTTGAAAGTATCATTTCCCTCTACAGCCAGTACCTCCTCTAACCCTTGTAATTCACTAGTGAAGATCTTATTGGATGACAAATTTTCTGTAAGTGAAATCTGTTTTCTTTGTTCCTTTCTCTTACAATATTTGACTTGTCTGTTATACACAGATGTAGTTTCTTCACTTAAATATACATTCTGCAAAGGTGTAGAGGAAGTGGAAAGGGTATGGGAGAGGAAATAAGGGAAAAGAAAAAAATATGAGAAAAGGAAAAAATGGAAACAAAGTATTTGTAAATAGTGGAGGGGGTGAAGGGAGGGCAGGGACAAGGGGAAAAAATGAGAACCAAGATCTGTCATGTAAAGGTACAAGATCCCAGGGATGAATGTAACTGTACTGTATACTTAAAAAGTACCAATAAACTTAATGAGAAAAATAATAAAAATAAATATGTATTCTGCTATATAAATATAATACAATTTAATCATTCATTCTACTACTGATTGAAATTTGAGTTGCTCAAATATGGGGTTATTAAGGAAAATAATGCTATGGATACTCTTGTGCAGTGACTTACGAACATTTGAGTTGTCAACTTTATAGACACGAACAGACTTCACATTATGTTTTGTAGAGGCCAACAAATCTAGGAAGTAGTTCATGTATCTGCTGGTAAAAATAGTTCATTTACAGTATTTGTGTGTGTGTTTATGCTTTACATTGTATAACTGTGTCAAACGTTTAGTTGGACTTATAAATGAATCCAACTTGTGAACTTCCTCTTGGAGCTGAACTCATTTACAAGTTAGGGACTTTCTATACGTGTATCTGGGCATACACTCATACGCTAGTACACAGATTTTCTAGAAATGGAATTGGTGGAGTTTTGGGCATGTGCATATTCAAAAATATTTTCTGCAGCAATTGCATTCTACTTCTACCAGCAGGGTATGAAAGGAAACCACTTATGAAGGTCTGTAGTTATCCATGCTTGTGATTATTTGTTTGGCATCCACTAGCTGTCCTCCACTAGACTGTTAGGTCTGTGTGTACTTCTGCATACCATTTTCAGTCCAGTGCTTGGCTCAGAGATCTTTAAACAATTGTATGAATAAAAGGAGGTGCTCAGGTAAGATAGCTAAAACCTGAAAGTGAACATAGGTCTGTCTGTCTGACTTCAAAGCTCATGTCTTTCCTACCACACCAAATTTTTTCTTATTTTAAGATGGTAATGATCATTTGCATCCTATTTATTACTTCCCAATGTAATAGCAATAATAAAATGAGATTATAGATATCAAGCCAGTGGGTACATAGTAAGTGTTGCCCTTGTTCCACTGCTAGGCACCTAGACCCAAAGATCCACAGGGCATACAAGAGAGAGTTGTACAATGACAAATGCTTTATGAATGTATGTGGATTAAAATTTTTATTGTAGAAAAAGACATGAGGTTTCAAATATCACTTTAGGGAAAACTGAGGAGACCAATTAATTGTTTTCAAGTCAAAACTGCACCTGTGTCCCAAATTATTCACTAACACAAACAAAAAGAAGCTTACTCCAAGTCCTGATCAGAACAAACACTGTAAAATGCTTCTATCCAGGTGGCAAGATATTTCATCTGTGCCCAAGCCCAAGGAAGAGCGGGGCACAGAGTCGGTTAAACACTGTACCTACAGCTTGGCACAGTGGATTCAAAAGTAAACTCTGACTTCCTGTTTACATTGAAAGATCTTAGTCCTTTGTGGTTTCCTGTTCTGCCTGGCGTGTCTGTGCTTTAGTTTCAGAGTCTGTCCCTACAGTCTCTGTATTTCATGAAGAATAAAAATTCCACATTCTCTAATTGCCAGCAGATTCTACCAGGTACTCTAAGTCATAGCTTCTAAGAATATCTGCAAGAAACACTTTCTTTGAAAGAAGCAGATCCAAGGACCCCTATTGTGCCACAAACCTGTCAGAGATTGACTGACTTTCCAACTTGACTTCCTTCATTTTACAATACCTTTATCTTACTTCACTCTTACAGTCATCAAGTGTAAATGCAGAATACTATGTATGTATAAGGTGCTCTACTAGGCAATGAGGAAACAAAGATGAAAAAATAATTGCTACTCTGAAAATAAATAATTTTCTAAAAATCCTCCATTAAAATCACCTGGGTACACATTAAAATTATAGATTCGGGGGTTAGGGTGTGGCCGGATGGTAGTGCAGGTGCTTACCATGTGCAAGGCCCAAGTTTCAATCCCCAGCATCAAATGAATAAAATAAGTAAGAAATAAAATTAAATTACAGATTTTTAGATACCCCTTCCCGGCAGGATTTACTTTATCAGAACCTGTGGGACTGAGGCCTGAGGGAATGCATTTTCAAAAGGAGTTCCTTACATATTTTTTATGAGAATGACCAGCTTGCAGTTCATCGAAGAATTTAGCCACAATGACAACTAGTTGTATAGAACCAAGAGTCCTTCCTATAAGGAATAAGACTCTTACTAGAGGCAAGATGCTTTGATCTCAACAAATGAAGAAAACCAACTAGAAGCAGCAAAACTGACTTGAGCCTGCTCAGATATGTATCTGAATCTCGGCTTTATTAGCTGTGGAACATGGGACATGGGACAAATTACTTTCTTTGAGCCTCATTTGAAAGAAAGAAAACAACATTTGCTCTGGGTGCCTCCCTTTGTTATTCTGAGCATCAGATCCCATAATGCATTTTATACTCTGAAGCACCAGGGGAAAGATAATCCTTTTATGATAAAAAACTTAATAAACACAAATTTAATTAAGCTAATCTCTAAGGTTTCTCTCAAACAGTTAGAACTATGCCATCTCTAATCACTCCCAGCTTTGCTCAGAGGGCCCTCCTAAACTTCAACATCACTGCTATGGATTATATGCTTCCTTCCAGGGAGCAGCAGCTTTTTTTTGCAAAAGCACAGTTCCCAACTGAAGCCAATCCTGGGCACAGCAGCAGGATGTTCTTTTGTCTCTGTGTTAGCACTGTGAATGAATGGATGTGAAAGACCATGTATAAGCCTGTGATCCTTCTGATCACAATTCCGTCATCTGTTAGATGGGGAAATGTAGTCTATTGGATTATTTTATTATGTTAACACAGTCTAATGATGTTTAGCTTTTGTTTAATCTTAATATATTCATTTCACCCTTTATTCTGTTATAAAGCATGGTTACCATATCTTGCTCTTATACAGATGTGATTGTTGTCCATTCAGGGATTCTCAAATTAGTGTCACATATTTGGTGTGAGAATTAGAAATTCTATGTAGAGACTGCCTTGGAAAGAAACTGACACATGGCAAGTATTCAGTGTATCCTCACTAACATTATTTTTAAGTACAGACATGTTCCTTAATGATCTTTAAACTGTTAGCCCAACCAATGCTTCTTTTTTATAAACCACACATAAGCCCATGTAGCCCTTTCCTGTTTAAGTATTCCTTTGTCTTTTGTAAATACAATTTTCATGTCCTTGAACATGTTATTTGGTGTTTAGTGTCTGTTTCACTAAGATACAAATTAGTCATGATCCATTGCCCTATCTCTTTGGGGTAACTTGATTCAAAACCATGAATCGAATATGAACTATGTGCTCTTGAGATTGAACATTAAAATAGGCTTTTCCCCAGCATAAAGGAGTTTGGGCCTATGGTGAGGACAGAATGATAAATGCTGCACAAGGCCTGTGCACAAAGAGCTGTGAAGGCCCAGAAGAGACACAATCAACCAACTCCAAGTGGTATGGAAATGGAAGACTTCATGGAGGCAAACTCTGGACTAGAACTTTGGGGGAGACACAATAATGACGCCAGCAACTGAGAGCACAGACCTGGATTTCCTCTGCTCTGGTTTAACCTTGGCTATACTTCTTCCCAGCTCTGCAACCTCACTGAACTTCAATTACCTCACCTGAACTCTGGAGTGGTAATACAATGAGAACTACCTCAGAGAGTGCGCTGGTGTAACAAGTAGCACAGTAAACGCTCAAGAAGTGCATGTTAAAATGATGGTGCTTTCAGAAATGTTGCTACTCAACAGACAGAAGGAGATATGGTTGTCCTAGGCCAAGAAAAGAACATTCCAGGCAAGAAAAAGTACAGGCTGCTTTTCAAGAAGAGCAAGTACAGCATAAGTCTATTATACCACTTCTATCTGATGCATTCCAAATACAAAAGCCTTATTTAGTGGTAAAATTAGATCTGAATAGATTAAGCCATTTAGCACTCTTTAACCTACATGGTGTGAATAGCCATGAATTTTGCTGCAGAAATAATAATGTGTTTGATTATGGGTGCTACCCCTCACATAGTACTATGCAATAGATTGCAAGTATACAGTAGTGACTATCTAAAATCTGGTCACTTTTCCTTCTCAAACATATCCAGCCCTGAGGATTTCAGACAAGGGTGTGTGCATGCACCTGTTATGACATAGGATGAAAAGTTTGGGAGAGCAGGATGAGAGCTAGGCAGAGACCAGATCATCTGAGATCTCCGATGCCCAAGTTGGACTCAGACTTGTCAAAAGGATTTTTTACTGAATGGGTGAAGCCCTTGATTTTGAATTCAGGACCACCTTCACGCTGGGTCAAACAGGATCTCTGACACTTTCCTATTGCTGGAAATAACACCCAACACCCACAACTTAAAGGAGAAGGGGTCTGTTTTTGGCTCATGGCTTTAGTCCACATCAGCTGGCTCCAAGGCAGAAATAGCCTTTCCAAGGAGCATGAAGGGAGGAAAAGGTGCTCTATCCATAGCAGCCAAGAAGCAGACAAAGAAGGAAGGTACTGGGGAGGAAGATGCTCTCTTTCCAGGTCGTACCATCAGCGGCCAACCTCCAACCAGGTCCAACCTCCTAACAGCATATTTAGCTACTACATCATTTGACTCCACTGATGAGTATATCATCCCACAAGCCATTCACCTTTCACACATGTGAGAGTTTTGGGGGACATTCTATATCTAAAGCATATCAAGGTAAACAGGTCCATGCAAATTGATGTGTTGTACACCATAAAAGAATAAATATCTACACAAAAATAACCGATGGTTCTCTATGGGGGCTCCCTTTTTCATGGGATATGTCTCTAAATCCAGAGAACCCTAGCCTTGTCTTCCAGGATCATAGCAAATCTTACCTCTAGGGTCACATGGATTGTTAATTTTATCATAATCCCAGACTTGAAATCATATTACAAAGCTACTGTTATAAAAACAGCATGGCACTGGCAAAAAACAGACATGGGGCTCAATGAATAGAGGAAACAACACCAAGCCCATTCAACTATTTGATGGTTGACAAAGGGTTAAAAACATGCACTGGAGGAAAGAAAGCCTC
Organism: Fukomys damarensis; assembly: GCF_012274545.1. NCBI lineage: Eukaryota > Metazoa > Chordata > Mammalia > Rodentia > Bathyergidae > Fukomys > Fukomys damarensis. The sequence continues at coordinate 36,641,019 of NW_022900935.1, read as the reverse complement.
TTCTACCACGTGTCAGGTATTATGCTAAAGCGAAAGTACACAGAAATGCATGGCTGTGGCACCCTTTTGTTACCTCCTGGTGTACTACGGACTACATGCTGGTATCATTCTCCCGCGCCCCCTAAAAATTGGGCCCTGAACCTGTCTCTTTCTCAAGTATTACTTAGCTCTATTCTCTGAAGGGTTTAAAAATACATGGCAGGAATAAATCTTACATGTGAATTATCTTTCAATAAAAACTTTTAAAAAATGCATGACACTTCACACAATTTCGCTAAATGCATGACAATCCTCTTGAGGATTTAAGACAAGTTCTTTTTTAATTGGATATATCCTCAAAGCATAAGAACACAGCCAAAATGTCCACTCAACTTTCCCATTTGAACTTTTTTTTTTTTACTATTGGCAACAGCGAGTCACTGACAGTTCATTAGGAAGGGACTTCCAAACTTGTTCTTTGGTGTCCATTGGTTGAAAAACTTCTCTCTGGCTATTCTGGGATCTTTGGTCTCTTAGATGTATTTTCTTCTGAGGCTGTAACTACTTGCTCAGTAGAAAAGTAGAAACTACCCCTTGCTGATTTTTGGAACAAAAAAATAGGAAAATGTAATTAACATATGAAAAAGAGGCATGAGGAGCACACAGAAAAAGTGGCAGAAGGAGAGGGGATGGAAAACTAAGCTACAATGGGGCAAACTGCTAAAACCTTTGGACCAAGGGTGTACAGGATGAAATGCACCCTACGGAGCTGCAGCACTTGGCACGGTACAGGGTGTTCAGAGAGGGTTCGACGGTGGCTGTCCCCTAGTTAGTCCACACCATGCCTCTGGACAGGCACAGGCCTTTCCATAACTGCTGGGTAACTCAGGGTGGCCCCCAGGGGTCACCCACACAGCAGATGAGCAGTAAATAGGAAAAAGGGGGAAAAATCAATGTGGCTTTCATTTCACGCTCTTCCACACAAACACAAAAATGTCTTCATGAGTCAGGAAGTCAGCTGCATGTCTTCATATTGCCAAATTCAGCACTTGACTCCAGAACAGCAGGGAAAGAGGGAAGATTAAATAAGGCATCTCATAAATACTTTTCTCTAAGGGGATGATGGTGACAAGTGATGCTGTTTGTTTTTATTATTATCATTAGGCTGGTGGCCTCTTGAAAGGCAGTGATTTTGAAGGGTAGGGAAAAGGAAAAATGAGAGCACTGTGGTTTAGCTGTGATCCAGCCCTACCTTCGCAGTTCTCATCAGGCTTTGGCAAAGATCCGCCTTGTAATCACTCTACTCCATTCCCAGAAAGCACATGTGCACACAACTGACCCACCCCACGGTCTGTCTCATTGCTCTGTTCAGTTCAAGTAGGAGCTCTGGAACCTAACAGCCTGAGCTGCAATGCATCTCTAGGATGCACTAGCTATGCGACTGTGGGTTAGTCATGTGTCTTTCTGAGCCCCAGTTCCAGTCCTTATAAATTGGTAGGATAATTTTAATAACTGTATAAATTTATTTATGCGATAAAAATAGACATCTGAATTTCTTTAGACCGAAAATTATGCAACAGATATTAGCTGTCATTGTCATCGTTGGTGACTTTTTTCTACCAAGGCAGTGCTCTAGAACTTGCTCCCACCTCTCACCAGCCCTGTGCCCTTGGAAGGACCATAGGGTCTTCTGCCCCAGCACTCATGAGGAGGGGGCAGAAATCTAGCTGTCCCACATTTCCCTCCAGTATTTTCACCTTTTGCCTAGGCCAGCTGCAGTCCTTTGTGGAGAGTAGGCTCAGACCAGATGCCCAGTAGACTCTTGCCAGAACCTTTGTTTCTAACCTTCTGAGAGGTTTCATTCCACCTAACTTTGCTGTGTTTCTGCAGAGCTTCCAGAAGCATGGGGCCAGAGAGCCCTGCCAAGCTTTTATAGGAATACAATGGCTGGATCACATAGTATAACTATTTAAGAAAGTGCTAAAATGTTTTCTGAAGTGTCATTTTATTCCTGCCATGGCTGCAACCATTTTAGAAAGCATGTAATAGATCTCAATGTAGGGTATTTTCATTTCCTTCTAACCAATTTCATTGGGCATCATTTGCTTCTCTAAAAAATAGCCCTTGTCTAGTGCTCCATGGTCTTGGATGAAATATAGCCACCAAGGCCCTGACACAGCCCTGCTTTGGGGGAATGTTTCCCTCAGATGGTCTGAAGTGGCTGCAGAGGGCCATCGGGGCCGTGACTCAAAGCACACAGCTCTAACACCATGGCTCAGTGTGAAGGAAGGCTGTTCTTTGGCTGGAGCCCTCAGACAACAAGTCTACAGGTTCCCAACTGTCTTTTCCCAACAGAATGGAGATCAAGCTGTGGAGGCAGGCATCCTAAGTGCATCCTGATGAGCTCTATGGGGAGATGTGGGGGACTGGCATGGAATATCCTAGAGGTCTGTTTGGGTGGAAGAAGGAGGAGAGAGCAGAGAATGGCTCACTGAGCTTCCACTGAAGTAAAAGTGCTTAGTGAAAATCTTTCCCAGAGAGGCCATGTGAGCTCCCTGATGTCCCTGATGAAAAGGGGGTGGGTAATAGACACACAGTCCCTTAGACCTGAGGGGCTTCTACCCACCAGTGAGGCCTCACTCAGCAAAACGGGTGAGCAAATGAGAAGAGTGAGATGAGATTCCAGAAAATCCAAGCACCTGTACCAGCTCCAGGCAAAGGAACCCAGCCAGGTGTCATTAGTTAAGCATCTACGATGACATGGGGCGGGATGGGCCTAGGGGAGGTGCAGGAGGTGTGGACTCGCTCAGCAAGTCGGCTTCCCCTGAGATACATGCCACCACCATAAACACAAAAGTAACAGCAAGAAGGGCAGAGTGAAATATGTTGGCAGAGTTAAGAGAATTGAGTTTGGGAGGAAAAAAGCGAAAAACTAATATTTATTGATCACTTACTGTGTACTGTCTTTAAAATGAGGACTAATTTTAGTGTTGTATAGGGCCCACAAAACTAAAAGCACTATGTATGTGGACACAGATACTATTGAGTTTTCCAATTTTCTCTTTTGCTTTTTCATAAAACTGTATCTGTAATTGGCTTTTAATAAATGGCACATGTCTAAAATGTCTCTTTGATGTTTTGATACAACATGTGCCCGATAAAGATACCACCACCATCAAGGTGATATGTCTGCCACTCAAATATTTCCTTATGTCATGTTTATGATTGTATTTTCTTGGACCTCTTTGCACCTACTACCCTATTGTAGGCAACCGCCAAGTTGCTCTCAGTCACTGTACATCAGTGTGCATTTCCTAGATTTTTAAATAGTTTGTATTTTTATGAGGGGGTCTAGCTTCTGTTACTCAGTAACAGTTTATGACTAATAGATGCTTTATCTTTGCTATGGTTTGAACAGCTTGAGTGTGTTTCTCAAGGGTTTGTGTTGGAAGCCAGGGCCTTAGCATGGCAATGTTGAGAGGCGAAAGGGCCTAGAGGGAGGCCCGAACCCCCCCCCACATCCTCCCCCTCTTCCTTCTTCCCTCCAGGGTTCTTGTTTGATTACCTATGATGATCTAGCCAAGCAGTCCTCATCAGAACAGAGTTGACGCCAGTACCATGCTCTTGAATCTCTAGACCCACGAGCAAAATAAGCCTCTTATAAAATACCCAACTTTGTACCCCAGTCCTAGCATCAAACATTTCTTTAAGGAGTCCTGGCTCTTTTCAATGAATAGGGGCATTAGACACCAAGTTCTGGTTGCCAAGTGTGCTTGTATGACTTGATTCTTGGGTAATCTTATTTCCAGGCCCTCTCACCTGAAGCGTTAGGTAATATAACTATGGCTATTAACCTGTTCATCTAAACATACACACATATCCATAGCTGTATCCTATGTTAAGTTAAAAATGAATTCTTATCAATGTTTTTAATATTAATCCATTCCACATGATTGTTCTGTTATCATTTATAATAATAACCCCATGTTTGGTAATTTGTGTCAGACATGGTACCAAACTATTTGCAATGATTACCTAATTTAATTCTCAACATAAATTTACAGGAAAATGCTATTGCCTACATTTAGCAGATGGAGAAACTGCAGCTCTGCAAGATGTCTTACTTAAAGTCACAGGCAGTACCCAGGCTAGCATAGGAGCCTATGTCCTTAAGACTGCATATTCACCCAGTGACAAAATATTTACATTATCTACATTTGTCTCTACATTAACTGAAGACTGAAAATTTCATTTCTGAGCAACTTAAGGTGCAGCTGACTTCTCAGCTCTCAAGTCTTGCTCTGCACAAGCCTCACCTCGTCAGTATCCCTCCCCACCCCACCCCCTGACACAAGTGCTGGAGGACAAGCTGCCACGTTACAACTCAACTCGACAGCACCAGGAAAAGGGGGCTGGAGCAATGGCAAGGATTGGCTCCATGACCTGGTGACTTTTCAACCTCTGGCTAACCCCTGCTGTGTGTCTTATCCTGAGTTTCAGTGACTTAGTGCTAATTAACTCTGAGCAAGCAGCTCTTCTTTCATGGAGTTAGAAAAGAACGGCAGGCACTTTTTCTTTGTTAATTAAATCATCCTTGAGGAAGATAAATGTGCAGCCCACACTTGTATCTTCTAAAATATCAAAGGCCTGATTAGTACTTGTTAGATTTCACTTTAGACTTTCTCTCCAGATTCTTGGAAGTAGGAAGTTTCTAAGTGTTTATCAATAGTCAATTACTTGGTCATTCCTTTACTCATTCTTTTGGGGTGACCTAGAAAGGAGAAATCTGGATCAAGCACAAAATGTGCTTGGGGATTTGTCTCAGTTAACCCACGGAATTGGAAACATCAGAAGTAAGCAGACAGGAAGAAGGATAACCCTTTAGATCATGTTCAAAACCACTTTTTGAAAATCTCACAGGCACTTTTGTCCATGTTCTGTTTGGCAAAATTTTCCCAACAGTTGTAGTTTTACTTGCCAGAACCACAACAAAAGGGGTCCTTGAGTTTCCCTGGGAGCACTCCTCAGACTGCACCTCTCCTGGACCTCACAAAGGTGATATTGTTGCTGGCTTGCTGGGCTCACAGCACCTGAGGGAGATCAAAGTCACTTCCCAATGCCAGTGTGACCACAGTCTCACCTTGTGACATAACATTAAAGCTGATGACTAATCCCCTTGGCCTAAAAGGCCTGTTCCCACTTGAAAGTACAAAGGCAGTGGGGGTGGGTAGTGTATTCCCAGTAAGAAGGACTCCGTAAACTGACATTTTATGGCCCTTATTCATTGCAGGCAACTGCCGCTGCCCATCAAATTTGTTAAAGCCCAAACAGTTGCTTGGTGTGAGCCATTTATGTCTCAGGGAAAGTTTCATTGGAATCCCTTCTGTTGGCAAATGTTTATTGGCTGGTAGGCACATGTACCCATGATGCATGATATCCAGCAGCCCTCTGAGACTGGCACCGTCACCCTTAATTTGATGGATGAAGATTCCGAGGGTTTCTGAGAATTTCAGTGGCTCACTCAGGTCACAAGGCCAAACGGTGCATGAAAAGATGTCTTAAATTTATTTAACAACTGCAAGTCCCTGGTTTTTCCACTTCGCTACAGGCTTATGGTCAACATGTGTAGTACCATGTTATAGCCGAGGGTGTGAGCTTTGAGACCACACAGGGCAAAATCTAGGTTCCTGGATCCAGAACTTGGTATCTTTGAAATCTTGGGAAAATTAGTGGACTTTTGCATGCCTTCGTTTCCTCATTTGTAAAACAGGAAAAGCCAGTATCATCCCTTGAAGTGACAAAGCAAGGGATTACAGAGTGACTTTTCTTTAGATCTGCGTCTGCTTAGTAGTCAAAACTGAGAAAGTTACAGATGCCTGACACTCAGGCTTGATGGTGGAAGCCAAAGCAGGTTTGTCCCACTCAAACTAAGGGGAGGTTTAAACAGGTTTAAATCAGGGATTGGTGGAGATCTGTGAATAAGTATATACCTACATCGAGGGAAATAAAGGCTAGCTTGACGCTTGAGTCCTTCCTGCTAAAAGAGTCCTTGACTTGCCTTCAGTGACAGCTACACTTCACCACTACACTTCCACATTAGGGTTGCTAACGGGGAAGAATTGTGACAACTTTTTAAATTTGGTCAAGGAACTTCCATTTAGCCTATAGGTCAGAGAGACAAGTAAAAAGAAAAGTATGCCCTCCAAGTCTAGCCCAAATGTTACCCTGGAAAGATTTCTGTAACTCGGGACCCTCCTGGTAGAGCCACTGGCTTCCTGCCACCCCATAACTTAAGCACAGGTAATCAAGAGCAGGCCTTGGGAAGAGCTCACCCATGTGAAATACTTTACCTCATTCAGTTCTCACACCAGGAGATACAGGCTGTCATGCTCCATATTTTGTAGGTGAGGAATCTGAGGCCCTGAGAGTTGAAGTGCCTTTTCCAATGGCCCATTTTCAGGAAGTGGGCCTGTAAGACTGGCTCAAATATCTCCATGACATGGGATACCACACGCAAGAACACCTTGTTCAGTGGCTGGCACATACATGCTCAGGATCATGGTTTTAGTATGAACTTGTATTTTAGTCTCATGTTGCAATATCTAGTATAACTCTATCTCATCTATGGGAGGGTCTACGTCAACCTTATGTTCCCAGTATTTAGCATTGAGAGGATATAACAATAGGGGTCAGCAAATAAGTAATTGCATCAAGCATCTACTAACAACAAAAAAGGTTCTGTGTGGTCTCAACAGGCCCTAACCAGGAGCACATGATTTCCTTCGGATTGCAAACAATTCTGCCCTGGTCTGTGTCCCACACTACTCTCTGCTTATCTCCTGCCACTGCCCCCTCTTCCACATTCCCCTCTATTGTACTCATCTGGGAAAAATCCAAGGAGTCGTCCATCTCAGTTTAACAGAGTAATGACTTTTAAATAAAAATATGGTAGAAATAGGTACTTATCGAAATGGAATGCTTTCAGACTCATGCATTTAAAGAAGATATAAATTTTAGGGCAGGCACTAAACTTTAAATGCAATCTTGGAGAAAGCCTTTCCATTAATTCATGGAGAAAAATTGACAAAGTGAAAATTGCTTATCAGTGTTCTTTAGAAGTCATGATATGCAACCTAATTCTATAGCTCATCAGGATGCTCCCAGGGAGATGGATTTATATTGATGGAGAGCTTTAGGCCAAGGAAGAGAGTCACTTCTCTGAGAAGTCTGTGCTACCCTCAGAGACAGATTGTTCTGGAGGAATGTGACTTTGTCATCTTTGGGACCAACTACACTCACCATGCCTGGTTCTCTAGCCAGGTTGTCTTCAAAAGCAGACTCACCCTTTGCATGCTTTTTAAGAATTTGGCCCCTGGAAAAAGCCTGGGAAAATTTATGTCAGGCTGTGGGAAGGGTGGTCTGCAATGGTGCAGAAAGGAAAAAGAGAGAGGCAAGGCAGGAGTGAAAGAACCAGTATCAGCATCCCTCATCCTGGGCTGCTTCCCTCCGCATGCAGTAGTCTCACCCTGGTGTTCAGCATACTCACCCCCATGTGACAAGAAGATGTTCCACAGATGACAGCCAGCCGTGATGTCACTGGCTGGCCCTCACAGATAAGGCCGTGACCTGCCACGTCTGCTCCAATCACTCCTGTGAGAAAGTAAAACAAAACAAATCTCTTAAAGAAAAAAAGGAAAGAAAGCCAGAACAAGCATAAAACCCTCTATGTTCCCTGTGTGGGCCAGTCTCCTCACCTGTCATGGGAAATAAGGAAATCTGCTCTGACCCATGTATGGCTCTGATCTTATGGTAGTCACAGTAACTGTACTGCCTTCCGTATTGAGAGCAGTGGCCACCAGCTCGTTTTACTCACAAAGGGGAAGGCATGTGCTGCACATTGACACGTGTGCTCTCACTGGATATTAGCACTGTAGGGGAGATGTCAGGAATGCCACAGACAGACATTAAGGCAGAACTGCAGCCTGCAGTTCTTAACAGACTTGCCCACCGTCACTGCAGTCAGGAGTGGAGCAGGAGCATGGAGTCTGATCCAATGCATCACACCTCCATTTCAAAGAAGGCAAGTGCAGAGGAACAACCTCAGGACTGAGTCTTCCTGGCATCCCTAGGTCACTGATCTCATTCCCACGTATTGCAGGGACCCAAGCGCAAAAGAGAGAGAGAATGAACATGAGTTCCTTTTGAAAGAATGTCAGGTCGCAGAGTTTCCCAATATACAGTCGAGACTTGGGTTTTTCTACAGAGACTATATTCCTCAATACCTGCTGGGCAAATGAGCTTACAAATATGATCAGAGAGCTAGACAGACATGGTCCACTTTCATGTATTTAAATATCCAACAAGTAATCTTTGCACAAAATGACACTTTAGGTGTGATGTGGAAGCCACAGACAAGAAATGCACCATTACAGCATGAGGCAGGAGGTGAACAGTGCAAGACAGGGATCCGACACTGGCATGCAGGAGAGAAAGCCTCCAGCCAATCACTTCAGCTCCACACACTGCCACCTGCTTCTCAATCTAGAGAACTAGTTGCTCCTTTGCAACTTTGCACATGCTGCTCCCTCTGCCTGGAATGCAATCCACAGCCTCTTCACTAGGCTGGCTCCTATTTGCTCCTAACATAGATGTTATTTACCTCAGGAAGGGCCTCCTGGTCCTATAGGGAAGATGGAATCTCCTTGTTCAATGTTCTCTTGCACCATTAGAAATCCCTAATAGAAAAGACTGGCAATTTTAGAGCTCATGAACCACCTCATCCCTTTCTATAATAAAAGCCAGACAAAGCTGGCCTTGCCTATTCACATGCTTGGCAGGCCAGTGCCTGCCAGAGCTGTCGTCTCAGGGCAAAAAGTGAGAGTACTAATACTGGAGGATGCAAGATACAGAACACGGGTTCCTGTGCTCAGGGCACCCACAGACTAGTGAGAGAGAGCCCTAAATTGAGCATTTCTGCTGAAATCCAGAGGGTCTTCTCAAGGAGTTCAGTCCATACTGAGTTCCACAGGAGATAGCCAGGTGAAAGGCAGGATGGAGGTGTCTTATTAGGCCACAAATGCTCAGACATTGAGACACAGGAGACTTAACAAGCAGGCTTTTCTAGGACTGTGGATGTAGGGGCCACAGAGAAGCCACTTACAGTTTTCTAGGATTTTCCATTGCGTTTCCCAAATTCTCCCTTCTGGGCACAGCAACTTCGGGCACCTCTGCTATTGTTCAGAGACCCAGCTGCAGGGGAAGTACAGCTCTGCTGAACTTTCTGCGAAGCTTATCACAGTAGTTAAATCTCAGGACCAAGCAACTAAAGCCTCGGACTTGAGCCTGCAGGTGTCTGGGCTGATCTGCTTTCAGAACAAGCTCCTGTTCAGCTCAGCTTGGTGAGGCTGCCCCCAGACTGTAGCTTCCAGACTCAGCGAAGGTCCAGCCTGCCAAGAGATACAGGCGCTGGAGGAGAGGAAAAGCCAAAGCACGTCTCCTTGCCTTTGCTCAGAGGGAGATTCAAACTGTGGACATTTCCCTTTCACCTTCAGCTGTACTGACAGTATGACCATAGCTGCGGCAATCACTGGTGTCACCTGCCCTCAATATCCACACTCCCTCTCTCCTGTGACACCAGCCTCCTGGTAGTAGCAGCTTCCATTCTATTGATCTATTGATCAATAGATCTATTGATCTCCAGCTTCTGAGATCCTTCAACATCAGGAGACAGTTTTCTTTGCATATGAAATTCTCTTTTTTAAACCCTTAGTGTGGCATATTTCCTGTATGGAACCTGAAGGATGTGGCTCCCCACTCAGACCACAAGGAGGAAACTTCAGACTGAGAGAATTTGAACTGAGCCTTTCTTATATGCCCTCTCTTGACATGTCTAATTTTATTCTTAAAACAGTTGACTAATATGGCCAATACTATTATTGTCCTTGTTTTACAGAGAAGAAACTGAAGCTTAGAAATGAAAAACAAACAAACACACACACACAGAGGAAAAAAAGAACTTCACAAGGGTCACAGAGCTTGCATGGATCAGGACTGTGATTCTTACTCAGGTAATCCAATTCCTAAGTGTTGGTTCCTCAACACTGACACAAAAACCCGATGACTGGGTAGGGAGTGTTTGCTATCAGTACATCTCAAAATACTGCAGTCTTTAAACTATTGATCCCGGGATCCCTAACAGAACAGGGCTTGATCACTGCTGGTCCTTTGCTAGAAATAAATTTCAAAGACTTCCTCAGAATGACCCATATTTTTTTGGTTCCACCTATATACAGTACAAAGTAAACCTTACAAGGCCATTCCATTTTGACAATAACTTAAAATGGAGAAAAAGATTTGTGGGAGATATTTCTTTGTTTCTTCTCTAGTTAGCATATCTAGGCTGAGAATTAAGAATGAATAAGAAAAATCAGAATTTGAAAAGAGAGAGATCTGCTATTAAGTAAATAAAACATCACATGGTTGCTTTGATTTTTGAGAAAGTGCTCAAAAATAGATGTTTGGCCAGTGGTAGCTTTGTTATCATCATCACTGCCACTGTCAGCACCATGAACACGAATGTCACCAACATTTGTATGTCCTCTCAAGAATCAACCACATTTTTCCTTTATTTTCAAACAATCAGACCTCTAACATAGGCCAAGTATGTTGCTCAGATTTTATGTATTCTGCTCTTTAATGTTTGCAATATCCACTAGAGGTAAATATTCTTTCTTCCCTTCAAGAGATGTGGAAACAAAGGACCAAAGAGTTCAGATAACTAGCCCAATGTCACACAGATACAAGAAGCAAATTTGACCTTGTTCTCTCTGACACCAAAAGTCTTGTCCTTTCTATACTCTCTCTAACTCTATGATGCTATAACTGTCTTATATACTAAAAAAAAAACTGGAACTGTTAGTTCACCACAGAACAGTCATAGAGAGGAAATGTGAGTTTCAGTACCAATTCTGTCACAAGAGTGAACTAGTTCTCTTATATCCACAATGAGAGAAATACCAAGCTTCTTCCTTGGCCATTATCAGTATACAATATACACAATGCTACTATATCAGGAAAAGAATCTCCTTGTCTAGAAAGACAAGAACCAAAACACCCTCCCAAAATCCTAATACACCAGTCCTAAAGAGACCAACTGGCCATCAACCAGGGTCATACAGCACTGACAAAAGGCATATCCTTCTGGAAAGTTCCCTGCACTGTCTCATGCCATCCCTGATGCAACAGCAGTGCATAAGAGATACTTTCTGTGATAACACATGAATCCAGCAGCCTTTCCTTTTCTCCTTTAAGATGGCCCTACATAGCTTGGCACAAGCTGCTCCTGAGAACAGGGCTCAAGGACATCCAGGGAAAAGTGAGAGAAGGTGGAAAGAGCTATCTCCTCTCTGCGTAAACATATTATATGATCCATAGAAAGTGCATAGGCTGCACATTCAGCTGTGCTTCATTGTTTGTTTGTTTGTTTTTGTACCAGGGATTGAACTCTTGCACTTTCAAGGCAGGTGCTGTGCCACTGAGCTAAATTCCCAACCCTCAGCTGTGGTTCTAGTAGAATAATTAGGAATGATTAGGAAACGATTTCCAAGATGAGATTTTGACAAGTGTAGCCCTGAACAACTCAGGACTCTTTGTACGAGTATGCAAGTTTCAGCTTATTCTGTATTCCTAGGAATGCTTAAGGGGCAAAGTTGGCAGCTGAATAAATGGGCACCAGAAAAAAAAATGACATATTCAACTGTGGTTTCTCTGAAACTTGCACAATATCCAGATGATGGTGGTTACACAATAAATTTTTGTTGAATGAAAAACAAACGGCAGACAAACAAGTTTACTGACACAAGGAATCAGTTCAGGGTCTCTTGCTTAATGACTTCTACTCTTCAACCTACCTACAGAGTTCATATCGCATAATATGTTAAAATTTAAAAGCATGGGCTCTCTCCCTTCCCCTCACCCATCCATCCAACGATCCAACCTTCCATCCAAACATTTATTAAATGCCTTTTCTATTTATATAAAAGAAAAAAGAGATTTTGTAAATGTTATGATGAAGAGTATGTTATCCTGTAATTTATCAGGGCACAGCTGCTTTGAAAATTTTACAGGGTTATATAGAAGAAAAACATCCCACATTCTAGCCTTTGTGTTATAATTATCTCCCAATTTATAGCTACATAAAGTGCTTTATAACTTCAAAGCATCCTCAAACACTATACTTTTTATTTAATCTTTAGAAAAATTCTGTTACATATATTTTATTTCCAGTGCACAGCTGAAAAGCTGGATTTCTTAAAGGTGAAGTAATTTCATCAAATTTATTTAGCTATTTAGAGGTAGGAGTAGGGCTTCAACTAGAATTTTCAGTCTTCTAGACTGATATATTAGTGTTTTGAAAAAGATTCTCTTGAAACAATGACCAGAAGATGGTAGAAAAGAGGAGGAGGTGAGTTTTGTATCCTATTTGAGATGGTGTGCACTTGAGACTCATTGATTTGGCATCTGAAGGAATAAGCAGACTGAGAAAGCCCATGAAAAATGAATTGCCTGACTATGTTGGCTGAGAGGCTGGAGTTCCAAGGGAAGATGCTCTCTAACAATGACCAGCCTGCGCCAGCTACAAGTTCCTGAATGGCAAGATATCAATGCAGAAGATCTAATGCTAGTCTACATACAAGGGAGGCATGGGATTCTATGAATTGACTAGCATTCATTTACTTTATATAAAACATACTATATACTGACTTGGCATTATGATGAAATATTAAAAACAAAGACTCATTCATCACGTGCTTTGTAAGTTTCCTGCTTTATGTCTCAATTTTCACATCTTGCAATTTAAATAATGGTATCTTACTCATGGGATTCTTATGAAAATTATACATATTGATATATGTATAGTGCTTAGGCCAGTTCTGTCCAGGGGAACAATCCATGGAGATGAAAATGTTCTACAGTAGCATTTTCTAATAAGGCAGCCACCAGCCACATATGACAAATAGCACCTGAAAAATGTAGCTAGCCCAACTGAGGGACTGAATTTTCTATTTTATCAACTTTAAATAGTTAAAATTTAAATAGCCACATCTGTCTAATGGATACTTAGATTGTGCGCATTAGAACACACCTAGCACTACAGGAATGTTTGCAGTTTTTCTTTTATTATTGTATTGCCATTATTTTTTAAATTGGTTTCACCAGATTTGAAACTGAATGCCATTTCTATACCCCTTGGAACCTCAACTTCCATATCTGAGGAAGCTGATAATAATACTCGCCTATAACATTGCTGTGGGGATTAAGTGAGACCTTAGGAATTCATCATTTCTTAGTCAGTAGGAGCAGTTTCACCCAGGAGCTACAGAAAAGCCTGAAACAAGAAAGGCTTCACAGAGGCCCTTTGTATATTCCTGACTGTGCCCTGTTCAGCTGTGTCACTCTGCCAAGAATATTTTTCCATAGTTGCCCTTTACCCCCAGTGATTTATCTGGATCCCAGATTTCATTCTGAAGCTTCAGTTGTAGTATCGGAAGCCTCAATGTTGGGAAGCCACCCAAAACGCCTTCCCTTGGGCCCAATGCCTGACCCTGTGAAATCTGGGGCAAAACCGTCATTTACCTGTTTGCACAGCTGTTTCCCTCTACTAATTAATGACCTAACTGAGGCTCAGATAAATTACTTTTATTAATGTCATAATTATATATTCAGTCTTGATACTACTGTAGCTCTCTAATTAATTTGTTGCTGTTGTTGAGTGACTGAATGCCTAGGGCATAAGTCTTATACTAGTAAAGCAAAGGCATTTCTTAAATAACTGTAACACATTTATTCATGAGCAAATACTCTGTATCTTATATATGAGCAAAGGTGAAAATTACTGAAGAATTCTAGTGACAAGGTGTAGGTAAAAATGAAGTCAATAGAGTACCACAATTTACTGAAACTTGTCAAAAATCATTGGTAGGGCTGGAGTGCAGCTCAGTGGTGGAGTGCTTGCTCGGCATAGACAAGGCCCTGGATTCCATGACAAACACCCTTTAAAAAGTTATTTGTAAAGAAAAACAGGTCTAAGAGCCTAGATTACTGAGAAGTTGTCTTGTGCCTGGCCCTATATAAATATAATTTTCACCACAGTATTGTGAGACTGTTTTTACCATACAGTTTACAAATGCAGAAAATGAGAAAAAGATCTTCCAAATAACCTACCAATGCCACTCACTGCTGCAGAACTTGTGTGTGTGTTGTGTGGGGGGTATCCAGATCTACCTGACTAATGGAGCACATGAAACCAGTCCTTTCCTTTTCAGCCACTTCCAAGAATCCTAAGGATTCCCGAACAGCACAACTGAAGAGGGGTCTCTTGGAGAACTTGCTGTTGTGGCATTAAAGTGAGCCCCTAACAAAGTGAATATTAATCCTGAAAAGGTAGCAGTGACCCCAGGATTAGATGAAGTGTTGTCTTGGTTTTGAAATAGCTGTGGTGTAGAAGCCACCCAACCTAAACCCTGAAGTCAATTTACCTTGAAAAATTCTGTTTTAAGTGTACAAAGAGATTTTATATCATCTTGACTTTATCCCATCCATCTCCTCTCTCTCTCTTTCTCCCCACCAAGCTGGAAAAGATAACAGGGAAGGTTTTTGAATTAGAAGTGGGTAGACATTTACCAAATACTTGAACCAGCTAGGGCACAGTGGTGAGCTGGTCAAATCACTTAGCCCTTCCGTGCCTCAGTTTCCTCAACATATCTTTATTTTGACTACTGTTCTTCCTCACAATGGCCACACTTCCTCACTGATAGCAAGGCCTAGCATGACTATTCATGCACGTGTGTTCAGCTCAGTGCCTGTTTTGCTAGAACTATTTGGCTTAACTTGGATTGATTGTAATATCTGTTTTCTGTCTTCAAACATAAAAATGATGACAGACTAATGGGGGTTCCAGAAGAATAAGGAAAATGAGGTACCAGGTAGTAGGCACAATCCAGGCTAACATTTCAAACATTGTTGAGAGTAACACAAAAGTTGCTTATATCTCACCAAAGCCACAATCATATGTATGGAGCAACATGCTGGGATTACATCTGCTATGGCACTCATCATTTCTTTCTTAATGTCATAAGCTAGATGGCTTGAATCAATCAGAAACCAGTAGGAGAGCTGGTAGGGGCGGCAGGACAGAGAACAAAGAGGAGACTCTCACATAACTAACTGGGACATGTTTCTCTGCTCTCATTTTGACTAAAAGAGATCAAATGTCAAAGACTGGCTAAAATAGAATAGCTTGGAAATTTGAAACTGAAAGAACATTCGCAAGATCCCCAAAGAAGACAGCAAAATTTTGATTTCAGAAATTCCTTTCTTCCTAAACTAAATATGGACTATCGTGTAGGTTATTTGGACGTTGTCATTGATAATTTCTCAAAAGACATTTTTTACTTGCTGGAATTAGACTTAGTAAAGTGTCAGGCTGAAATCCAATCCAAACAGCCAAGGTAACTCACACAAATTACTTTGTAAAATAAAACCAAGAGAATTGGTCTGAGGACCATGAATGTTACTTTATGGAATATAGCCTTAAATAGATCTAAAACTGTGCCTCTAAATTTCAGTTGCCTCCTGATAATCTTCTAAGGTCACTGACTAATGCAACTGTTTATTGATCCCCAATTATAAGGCAGGCACAACGACATGCTATAGAAATTTACAGATGGAAGCTGTTTGCTTTTATTATAGGATCCTAGTCTAGGGGCATGGAAAGACTAGCAGATCATTACAGGACAGCAGGGAGTGAGCAGTGACTACAAGTGAGGAGTCCAGAGCCAGAACTGGCTGGACGGTCATGGTCAGGGGGCCTCCTGAGGCAGGCAGGGCAGGAATGTTAGCCAGAAGTTCAAGGGAGTGGCAAGGAAAGGCATTTCAGGTAGACCTGGAGACAAACAAAACAGTAAAAGAATGATTTAGGAGAGAGCTGCTGTGTAGTTGCTGGGCCACACAGCCTGAAGGAGCTGGGAGGTGGGTGTAAAGTTTTCATTCTGCAGTAAGGAAGACCTATATTTGCTCACCAACTGTAAATGCGTGCTCACCAACTCTAGTTTTCTATATGAACTTTGATAAGATAGCTCACCTCTTTGAGCCTCAATTTTTCTCAGATGTACGGTGGAAATAGTAGCACCTACTTTACAGAGTCACCATTCTCGATTTTGGCATTTGACGAGGTTCAGCACTTACTGTCTCAAAATAAGGCACACTAGGTGTACCAGATTTATGAGTGGACATCTGAGAAGGTCACTCTCACCTTCCCCAATCCTCTCCCCTGAAGCAGCTCATGCAGCTGGGAAGGATTTTCTGAACTTCCCCTGAAGCAAGGCCTAAAACCCTCATGTGACAGATGTTCTCCTACACCCTCAGGAGAGGAGGCCTCTTATTTCTGGACAGACAGGATCACTGAGAAGAGTCCAGACAAGCTTGTTAAGCTTCCCTGGTTCCTTAGCATTAACTACACCCTTTTTGCCCTATTGTATCTCCCCATGAAACAATTCTTCATAAAATGCTCAAGCTTAAAAATCTCTTTAGATCTTTGCTTCCTTATGAAGACTCCTGTGTCACATAAAGCTTAAACAAATTTGTATGCTTCTCTTCTTATGTGTCCTTGGTGATAGGGGTCTCCACCATGAACACAAGAAGGGTGAGGAAGTGACATTTTCTCCACGCTATATTATTAAGCACCATGTCCTGGAAACATCTTCAGTCTTGGGAGAACTAGAATAGTGTGTCATCCTACGTGTGAGGCACATAACCTTGTGCCTCAGATATAGTCACTTTTAATAAATGTCAGTGTCCAATTTCTCATGGGAGAAAGAAGAATTAGATTTCCTTCAGGAACTTCCTCTTGTCAGTAGACAAATGGTTTCATAAAATTATTGGAAGGCTCCCTGAAATTAGAGAAAGAACTACCAGCACAGCAATTCCTGAAAGACAAAGCCAGACCAATGAGAGGCTTCAGGAAGACACCAAGAGGAGTGGAGAAACACTCAACACTTTTTCTTTTTTGGTACTGGAGATCGAACTTGGGACCTTGCAGTTGCGAGGCAGGACATCTGAACTAAGGAAAGAGGTCTGAAATTTCAAGGAAAAAGATCTTAATTGGCAGGCTAGCTCTCCCCTCTTCTGACTTCTGAGGGCAACTCCTCCCTTGTTGTGAGTTTGGGTTCCACTGCAAAGTTCCAGAGGTTTTGCTGGGGTTAGTTAAACATTGACAGATTTTTCAAAGCCTGGAATTCACTCTGAGGTCCAAAACTGGCTGAGTTTCTATAAGGTTATGGTTTCCCCTGGGGAAGGTCACAGGGGCTCCATCACACCTAGACTTGTTGAACTAACCTAGCCCAAGCTCAGACATTTAGGAGGCCAAAAAACAGGTCCTGAAGCTGGATCCTGACTCTCTCTCTGTTACAACCACCCTTCTCAGGAGACTATGATGGTATGTAAGGTGAACACCACAGGATAAGAGTCAGGCCCCCACTCAGAAAATAAAATGCAGCTGGGGAGGAAATAAAAGCAAGCCTGAGTAGAATAAAGGATCCAGGGCTGAAATACACTGAAGGACATGTGGCTGAAATGGCTTCAAAGAGAATAAAGGCCTAGGTAAATAGTGTGAAGGAGGGAAGTAAAATTAATTACAAAAAGCCCAAGAGAAACACAATGGCATTTTTCAAAGTCTGCAGTGGAAAGATCATCTGTACTTCAGCAGAGATCAAGATTTAGCCCTCCCTCAAAGCTGCTATGCTTTCTGCCTATGCTCCTGATGCCCACCTGCTAAGACAGCTGCCCTGTGTCCCTCCTGTGTCCACAGGGCATGGGGGCTAGGATAAGAACAGCTATGAGGGAGTCCCATGAGTTCAGGCAAATGAGCCAAGTTCCTTGACCCTCCTGACATCTCGATGGTTGGGAACCATTGGTTTCAAAGTAAGAAAAGTATAATCATGCTTTGGAAAAACAGAGCCAACACACGTTAGGACTTGATTAATACTCTCCCCCTCCTCTGGTCAGTAAGGTTCAATTCAATAATCATTTACTGTGCACAGCACTACATCAGGCAGAAACTCAGGACTTCTGGACAAACGCTATGTAAAGAATCAGCTCAAAGATCTTACGGTCAGCCAGAAAGTGGAGGTCTCCACACCCGCACACATCTCTCTGTAGAAAGACTGCAGGTGGCCTCACCAGAAGTACAAGTGAGTCTTCTGATGGGATGAGCTGTTTCCTTTGTGGCTCCCAGTGGACTTCTGCCTGAGACCTGCTTCCATCTGACCTTCTGATTCTTTTAAGCTTAATTTTATTGGTACATTTTAGATATATATAACGGTCACATTCATAGTAGAAAATTTAAACCTGTACATGATATATCTCGATTCTTTTTCTCCCAACCCCTCCCTTTCCATCAGTCCCTCTTCCCCTCCTTATTTACTAAAGCTTTGTTTCCATTTTTTCTTCTATTCTTTTTTCTTTTCCCTTCCTTCATTTCCTCTGCCTCCTTCCCTTGTGCTCTTTCCTATTTGAACATTTTCTTACTATTTTCCAAAATCTATTATAAATTTTGGTACTTATTTACCCTTTCAGTTTCTCACGCCAGAGAAACAATGTGAAATTTAAACATGTGTGCCTGTTTTATTTCACTTAGGAGTATGGTCCATGGGCTGCGGATTTAGCTCTGTGGTTCCGCTGCCTGCTTTGCAAGTGCAAGGACCCAAATTTGATCCCTGGACCACCCCCGCAAAAAAAGAGCATGGTCTTAAGGTATATCCATTTACCTAGAAATGTCTCAAATTTATCCATCCTTGTGGCAGTATAGTACTCCACTGTATAAAAAAAACCACATCTCTTTTTATCCATTCATTGGTTGGTGGGCATTTGGGCTGCTTTCAAGATGTAGCTATTACAAAATGTGCTGCTATAAACATGGGTGTGGATATACTGCTGTGGTATGATGCTTTTAATTCTATCAGGAAGATTCCAGAAAGGGCACAGCTGAGTCAAATGAACCTATAGTTTTAGTTTTATAAGGAATCTCCACACTGATTTTTACAGTGGTTACACCAGTCTACACTCCCACCAACAGTGGAGAAGGGTTCCTTTTTCCCCATAGCCCCTCCAACATTTGTTATTGATTAATCTTGATGAAAGCCATTCCTTCTGGAGATGGACTCTCAGGGTTGTTTTAATTTGCATCTCTCAAATGACCAGTGATACTGAACATTTTTTCATATATTTATTTGCCATTTGTACTTCTTCATCTGAGAAATATCTATTCATTTCAGATGTCCATTTTTGATTGACTCTTTAAATTTGGGAGGTCAGAAATTTTTGAGATCTTTATGTATTCTAGATGTTAGTGCTTTGTCTGAGGAGCAGCTGGCAAAATTTTTTCCCACACTGTGGGTTGTCTCTTCACTTTGTTGGTGAGTTCTTCTGCTGCACAAAAACTTTTTAATAAGATGAGATCCTAGTTGTTGATTCTTTTTAATATTTCCTGTGTGGTCAGGGTTTTGCTCATTAAGTCTTTGCCCACACCTATGTCTTCAAGATTCTATCTCTTCTATTTTCCAGCAGATTTAGTGTTTCTGTTTTAGTATTTAGATTTTTATCTATTTTGATTTTAGTTTGGCGCATGGTGAGAGGTATGGGTCTAGTTTTCATCTTCAGCATATGGAAGCCAGTTTTTCCAGCACTGTTGATTAGAGATTATCTTTCTTCCAATGAAGGTGCTTGACCCCTTTGGTAAAGATAAGATGGCTGAGTGTACTCGGAGTTGTTTCTGCATCTTCTAATCTCTTTCATTGATCCTTGGGTCTGTTTTTTGTAGTGCTATGCTGGTTTTATCATGGTAGTTTTGCAGTATAATTTCATGTGAGGGATTATGATTCCCCCCTGCCTTTCCCTTGTTTCCAGGATTGCTTTTGCTATTCTAGGTCTGTTCTGATTTGAGTGAGCACTTTTATCTGGCTGTGGCCATGGACACGAGGACCTGCTACAAAAAAGGCCCTAGCTTTTCTTTGCAGAGGCATCATCATCATCATCATCATCACAGCTGTGCTAGGTGCTTTCCAAGTGTTTTACATAAATTATTTAATCCTCACAATTGCTGTTGTGATGCTTATCTGGGAGATGAAAAACTTTAGATTCATCAGGTTAAGTAGCAGACTCATGATCACGAAGAGAAATAGTGATGCCATGGAATATGAACTCAAGAGAGCTTAGCTCCAGAAATTATATGTGTTTCCAACTATTGAACTGTGGGATGGTGTTAAGTGTATTCTTGTACACAGTTTTGAGTTTACATTTCTGTTGGATACATTATGTATGTCCATATTATTTTTTTATTCTTCTGCTTCTCTTTCTCCTTCTAAAGTCTGTTTTTAGAAAAGAAGAATTTTTAAACTATTTTAAAAATAAGACTCAATTCACCATCTCAATATGCCTCTAGGCCAGCAATGGTTAACCTTTTTGAATTTTCGATGATAACAAGCAGCCAGCTGCTACACACACTCCATAGGTACACTACCACTGCTAAGCAAACCCAGGATGTGTCCAAGTTCAGTTGTTTTCTTGTTGTTTGAAACAACTCTTTCAACATGGAGCAGAAGCAGCAAACAGAGGAGATAAGATGTCACCCCTGTGACTCTGGGTTGGCCCTGAGCAGCTGCAACACTATCAGTGGGCAGTGTCCCCCACTGTCCACATCCTCCCCTATCCTGCCATCTGTGCCACAACTCTTAGCCTAGTTCTTGTATGACTCCGTTCTCTTTTATGGGGTTCAGGGCCCCAAGGCAGAGCACAGAGTCCCTGGTTATATATGAGAAACTCCCTTAACTAACATTCTATGGAGAAAGTAGTAGCTGGCTATCTAAGTTCAGCAGAGGATGCTGAAATGCCACCTAAAGTATTGCTTAAGAGAAGTTCATGATTAAAACATCCAAAAAGAAAAATACATAGCCACAATTATCACAGTTATGTATTTTACACTTAAAAAGAGGATCCTGGACATAATCCCTTTTTTGATGACTCACAGGTATCAGTATAGCAGACTGGGAGTAGGAACTAGCACTGATTAAGCTCTTCATTCAGAGCAGGAGGTGTGTTGAGTAGGAGTTGCTCCTGTGTGTGCTGGTGCATCCTAACTTCACTCCTATCAAACTACTTCTCAGAATGCTTTTCAAACCACTTATCACATCCTCTCCTCTCTTCACGGCCAGACCACATCACACGCATTGCCTATATCCCCAGCACCTAGCACGGGGCTGTCCAATGCCAGCAGTAATAACTATCAACACTTTTGATATTTTCAATAAATTTTATCAATGAACTGTAACCTGAATTTAAAGGCTACAAACTTCTAGTACATAGGCAATGGATATTTACAATGTAAACATATCTATACAAATCCAGAAGTAAACCTCTTCCTGCACTTTCCATATACCATGCCCCACCTAAGATGATCACTATCCAGATGTCTAGCTCAGCAGTCACTAGCGTATTTCCTTTGTGCTCTGTCAACCCAACTTTGTGAGACTCAAACAGGCTGTTGCACGCAGAGATACTTGACACATTTTTATTTCTGCATGATCTTGCATTGCATAAATATAGCAAATGTCCTTTTCAACTGTTGATGGGAATTTGGTTTATCTCCCATTTTTGGCTGCTACAAATAATGATGTTACATGTACTTTTTTATTGTACACTCAAGTTTACTCCTGGATATCTGTTTGAATCTGTTTCGTGGATTGCATTTGTTTCCTATGCTGGGTGCTCATGGTTTCCATTATGCTCCTGAGTGCCTTTTTTAAAAAATGTGTTTCTGTTCTAGAGTCACTAAGCCTGTCCTTCATTCTGGTCAACATCTTGGTAGTTATGTGGGAAATTATCTCTGTTTTGATTTTTTTCTAAAGCCTCATTCATCTCTTTGGTTATTTCCCTTGTTTACAGTTCAGGGAATCCAAGTGGTTGACTTTCAGATTGTTCTACCTCATTGTCCACTGGATTTGTTTTTGGTGAGCTGGAAGTCTAGGTTTGCATCCTGTTTAGCTGTCTTCTCATTTTGGTTGTTGTTCTTGATGTTTTTAGTTTAATTGCTGGGTTGATACTTGTACATTGCTTGTTGAGAGCATCTTTGTTGCAAGTATCTAGAACCCTTAGGGAATGAGTAATCCTCAGAGGTGTCTTCCAGATATAGGTGGTCTTTGGATTTTGAGTTTGTAATGACCCTTAGGTAATCTTGATTTTTGCATACCAGGAAGTTTAACTGAGTATAATAATCGCATCACCTTGGCCAAAGTAATACAATCAGCATCAACAATAGCATCAAACAGCATATAGAAAATGACAAATTGTGGTAACTATTAATCTATTGCCTTTACCTGCATTAACTATACTTTTGGTTATATATCAAAATCATGGACCCACTAGAAATATATTTGCAGTAAATAAGCCCTTTGGTATAAGTGATTTACCCTCCAGAACCTAGTCTTAGAAGGTGCTGGGGAGGGGTAGAGAGATAGGAGAGGGAAACTTTAGAAATGGAGCTAGAGGACACAGAAAAATCATGCAAACTTTGGCAAACTGGTGAAGACAGGCGAAAGAGAGAGAAGGAAGAAACAAAAGCAAGAACAGAACAAACTAACAGCTATAGGAAAACTAGAAACTGTCTTGATGCTCCTATAAAAACAAGAACAATGAAGAAAAAAGTGAAACAGGACAAAAAGGAAAAATGAGGAGGAGGAGGAGGAAGGGAAGGGGAAGGGGAGGGGAAGAGGAGAGGAAAGGGAAAGGGGAAGGAGAAGAAGAGTAAAAAACAGTCCCTCAAGGCATGTCTCTGCTATTGCTAGCAGACAAGATGGACAGCAATATACAAATCTAAGTTGATTAATCTCAGCAAGGCAGTTGCAGCCCTCTGAGATTCAGGCTGGTTTCTGGAGGGAAGGCCAGATTTGAGCTAGCTTCCTGACCTCCTGTGGGTTTGAACTCCGAATGGTTCTGCTGCAGGTTGGAGCTGCCCTTCCCCCATAGCAAGTCTGGGTTCCAGGAGGAGGCACTGATTTCAAGCATGCACCAACCTCTCTAGTCTGCTGTGTCTTTATTACAGTGACTTTCTTCACTCTCCTGATGGACTTCAATTCTCAACAATAATCCTCGGAGAGGCCCTCTCTCTGCTGTTCACCACTCTTCCATCTTCCTGAGTTCAGAATGACGGTGCTTCTGCTCTTCACCTATGTCTGGAGCTGGCTGATCTGGTGAGGAGTCCACCACTGATGGCAAAGACTGCTTTTTTCCTTTTGAGAAAAGTCCTTATTTGGTCACAGTCCCATTTACTAATCTCTTCCTTCACAATCTTATTTTTGTGTCCTATTTAAGAAATGTTTGTCTACCCCAAAGTCTTAAATGACTTCTGTCCTTGAGAAACTTCATATTCTACATTTCATATTAGTTCTATAAGCCCTTGGAAATTTACTTTTATATATGGAAAAAGGCAGGGGTCCAATTTCAATTTTTGCTATAGTAATATTCATTTAGAGCTGGGGATTTAGCTCAGTGGTTCTAGCACCTGCCTCCCAAATGCGAGGACCTGAGTTCAATTCCTGGTACAAAAAAAAATGAAAATCCATTTAGCATTATTTCATTGAAACATAAAATCTTTTCCTCACAACTCTGTAATACCACTGCTGCCACAAATTAACTGTCTGTTTGTGTGACTTGTGTCTGGGATCCCTGATCTATGTACCTCTGATTCATCTGTCCTCACTACAATGCCAGTCTTAATTATTTTCATATATTATGAAAAATCATAAATTATGATATCTAGCAATATGAGATCCTTCCAACTTCTTTCAAGACTGTCTTATTATTGGCCATTTATGTATAAATTTTAGAATAACTGTCTATCCCTAGGCCCTCACACGAGTCTGCTAGAATTTTGAGCTGGCCTGTGCTAATCTATAGAACTTGAGGGAACTGTCAGATGTATAACACTGAGTCTTCCAGTGAATGAGTAGCATGCATCCTTTCAGTTATTTATGACTTCTTTACTGTCTTGCAACTTTTAAAACTTTCTGCACTGATGTGCTTTACATTTTACTCATAGGTATCTGGTATTTTGCTACTATTGTAAGTTATATTATTTAAAATTTTAAAAAAATTAATAGTTGTTCATGCCTTATTGAAACAAAGTTGAGTTTTGTATTACTCTTTGCAGTAGCAATCAAGCTGAATTGCTAATTTTTGATTTTTAAAATAGGGTTTGACATGGATTATATGCATGTGCTACTACACCTAGCTCAAATCATTTGCTAAATTTGACATTCTGTATATAGTTTCTCTTGATTTTCTGTAAGTGTATAATTATTTTATGTGTGGCTAGCATTATGTCTTTGCAATTTTTGTATTTTAAACTCATTTTTCTTGACTTATTGCACTAGCTAGATCCTACATTACAATGTGTAAAAACAAATACTGAGAGTGGAAACATTTTCAGAATTTCACATTAAGTATGGTATATGTAGTAGGTTTTTCTCCTACATCCACCAGCACCAGGGATTGAACTCAGGACATTGTGCTTGTGATGCAGGCAGAACCACTGAGCTAAATCCTCAGCCCAGCAGATACTCTCAATAAAAATAAGGAAATGTCTAAGTCTGTCAAGATTTAAAAAAAATAATGAATATGTGTTGAATTTCATCAAAGGTCATTTTAAAACAACTACTTGTATTAGTACAATAGTATTTTTCTCTTTTACCCTTTAATTAACTTTCAAAAGTAAAATAAGTCATATTCATTTTACAAGTTTTGGAAAATTTTGGCTATGATCTCTTCAAATATACCTCCTGCTTTAATTAAGATTCTGGGATTTCATTATACCTCTGTTAGACCCTTTACCAAACTCCACATATCTTATACTCTTCTGTGAATCTGTGAAAGTATTTTCCATTCTTTTGTATATTATGCTGAGGTGAGAATAATAGTTTTTTTCTGATTTAAATTACTTATACTCTCTTCAGTTGAATTGTCTGCCATTAACTTTATTCCACCTATCCAGTTCTTTGTCTCGATTACTGCATTCTTAGATCTGGAATTTCTATTTTTTCTTTTTTTTAAACTTCCCAGCTCTCTGTTGAATTCTCCATGTTATTCCATGATGGCTATTTTAGCATCTATATCGAATACTACTAATTTTCAGATTGATCTTGTGTGTATCTATATTTTCTTTTGTTGAATTATCATTTTATATACTTACATTATTTTTTATTGAATGCAGATATTGTATTGTACTTTTAGCTATAACTTGGGCCTCTGATTATGCACTCTGTTTTGCTGTTGTTGTTTAGTATACCTGTGGTTGTGCCTATTGAAGTTAGCTAAACTTCATTTCAGAGGAACAGTTTAACTGAGCTGAATCAGGTATTGATCATTCAAAGCTGGGTTTCAACTTCTGTATAGCTTGTCAGTTTCTATTTTACTTTTACTCCTGGGCCAAACTAGAAGTCTAGAATGTTTATTGATACCTTTCCTTCTTAATGATACCTTACTTAACTTTTATTTTCCAACAATAGCCTGCCAAAATAGGTGGTTAGCTTCTCATCTCTCAGCAGTAGATTTCACATCAGCAAATGCTGAGAGTAAAAGGCTGAATGTGTCCAGCCTTCTTGGCCCTCAAGTGCTTTGCTGAGAGGTTCTCTGATGCCTTCTATGGGTGTGTTTGTTGTGTGTGCAGGTCATTTAATCATCTCATCTCTAGCTTTTCTGATTTGGGGAGAAGGGGGTCAACCAACCTGTCAGAAACAAAAATATTCAATAAACTCTGAATGAATGAATGAATGAATGAATGAAATACTTTATATCTGTGATCACATTTGTCCCTAACAACACCTTAATAGCAGGACAATTTTTGCACATCAAAGATATATGATAGAAGGAATGCATGAATTTGATCTTGATCTTCTGACTTATGGGAAAAGCCAGGCTCGAGGAAGCCTGACTCGGGGAGCCACACAAGTGGTGATGGAAGATCTAAGATTTAAGGTAGGTCTACCCGACCCCTTTCTGTTACAAAGTATTGTGCTATCATTCCTGCACCAGATAATTATATTTGCCATCCTTCATTCCTTCTATCAAATCTTAAAAGCTATTTTCTTAAAAAAAGAAAATTCTAAACCATTAAGAAGAGCAGTGTATTGAATTCACTGGGACTGTCTCCACCAGCTGTTAAGCTCCTCTAAAGAAAAGACTAGGCCTGCTTTACCCAGTTTGCAGCACATGTCTGAGGCAACTTATCGGCCCAATGTATACCTGCTGACTGAACTGCTTCTTCCCTTTGGTAAGGTCTGTGTCCTCCAATGGCACCATTCTGGACTGAACTTGACTGACTTCTCTATATTGTACTAGTAGCACCTCCTGTAACTTTCTATGACTTTATAAGATATGTTCTTCATAACATTAAGAGCAGTACCTGATGCACATACAATATGCACATATATACCTAAGTATCCAATAAGTATCCACTTATTCAACACATAGAGTTGTAATATATACTTGTGTCACTTAACAATGGGGATTTGTTCAAAATGCATCAGTTGGCATTTCCACATCCTAGCCGTATATACACAGACCAAGATAGTTATGATGTCAACAGGCAATATAATCTTAAGGATTTGTCGTGCCATATGTACACTGTCATTGTCTAAAACATTGTTATGCAGTGTATGACTGTATATGCAGAGATATGAATACACATCTACGTACATATGAAAATATTACACATGCATATAAAATACAAATACATACATATATATCATAAATATACACATATACATCAGATATAACTCACACATTGTTATGGCTTTTGTCTAGATGTCCCCCCAAAGCCTCATGTGATCATAAGTGAGGCTTTTTCAGAGATGGTTGAATCTAGAGTGTGTGATGCTTAGAGTAAGAGTGTGCAATTACTAAATCAGTTCACTGATTGCTTTGGTACCACCCTAATCCCCATAGCCTAGATACAATATAAGGAATAGAAAGAATCCTGTTCCACTTGCTTGCTTTTGCTGTCTTCTGCTTGCCACGAACTGTTTCTTCTCTGTGGCACTCCTCTGCCAAGTCATCCTTCCTTGGAGACAGCTGATTATGGGCTGAAACCTCTACAGATCGTGAGCTAAATAAACCTTCCCCCTTTAACTTTGGGTGTTGGGTATTTTGTCTCAGCAATGACAGAAAAGTAACTAAGACACACATAAATATAATCACATAGCAGAGATTAATTCAGTCGAAAGTGCACAGACACAATATATGGACATATGCACCACATATATACATGCACAGGTAATGATGTAGAAGAACAAAGACATCCACCTTTATTACACACATGTGCATATACACCATATACATGCATAGACAAAACATGTGTGAACACGCCAATACAAATGTGTGCACACATACATACAAACATTCATGCACACATAATATAGGTACGTGTAGACATTTATATGGCAATTTTTAAGCCCCCAGATAGGGATAGAAGCTTTGTGAGAATAGGAACTTGGCTTTGTTTATCACTGTATCTAACACAACTTCACAATGCCTGACATATTAAATGAAGAATGAACCTGAGTTTCTTTTGCCCCTTGCCATAATTTACAATGTAGATCGGTTGAGATCACATTAACCATAGCTAAACACACATGGCTAGCACTGCTAAGCAATGTTCTAAGAGCTTTATAGGTTTTATCTTTTCATTTGTTCTTCAAACAGCTCTAAGAGGTAGATACTACCTATTCCTATTTCACAGATGCCAGGAGGAAATTGAGGCATGGAGTGTCAGGAGACCCCTTAAGGGTACAAAGACACCCTATGCAACCAGGATTTGAATCAGCTATGTTTTCTTAACCACTACACTGTGTTACCTCAAGATCTTAAACTTTCATTGTCTTCAGAGAGCCAAATTCTAAATCTGAGTCATAGTAGGGAGCACAGACAAGAGTCAGAATTATGGAAAGGTGGGACAGAGGAGGAGCCATAACATTACAGAACTATATGCCAACATTTTCTTCTTAGCTTCTCCAGACATAAACGACAGTGGGCACTGAGGTGGCCCTTAAAATGCTCAGTATGGTGAAATTAAAAAAAATTCTCTTTGCTCTTTAAATGACTTGTATGAATGCATAGTTAAGATAAAATTGAAACAAGGAAATGAAGCAGAGATATACTGTGGCAGTAGCCGGCAGTTCAAATGTGAGGCCATTGCTGTGGGGCAATCACTGGAGATGTGCACTTTCCCACCATCAGCTGCTGATAGGCATGGCCCAAAGCAAACACCAGTGCTCAGGGGCAGTATACAGACAGGAAGCACCACGTGTTGTGTTTCTGTGCCATGAAAAATAGTGGCCCTGATCCTACTCTTGCAGCCAGTGACGCAAGTGCAATCTTAGACTCTGAGCCCCCAAACAAATACTTTTCCAGCAGTCTTTTACCTTTTGAACTCAGAGCAGGAGACCCTTCTAACAGGTGGTTGGCAATGTCAGAACCCAGGGGTGGGCTAGTGTGTAATTTCTGTTTTTGTTCCCAAGCTCAGCAAAGCAAAAGAGCAGCTCATCTTCTGAGCCACATATAAACGCAGGAGTGATTAAATAGAACCTGCTGGGTAAAATTTCTCAGTGGAAACTAAACAAAGTCTTGGAGCTGATGAGATTGTCAGAGATGTGCTATAGTTAGGGGCTCTGAGCACAGGAACTCACAGTGAGTCCAGACATTGCTCCACTCACTGGGTAAAACTTGTTTGCTGTTTCTTGCAAAGGGTACACAAAAGTAGACAGGAAGACATGGCAGGAGTACACAGATGAAGGGCTGAGTCTTGGACCCAACCCTTTCTAGTCCTATAACCTTGGAAAAAAACCTTCACTTTCTGCAATGCCAGTTTTCTCAACTATTAAGGGAAGATAAAAGTTCCTTCCTCATTTCTGGGATAGTGGCTTAAAAATAGCAAGTCATTACACAAATGAAACTAATGTAAGCACTGGGAAATTCGCAAAAGTAATCAGCAGAATGAATATCAACATTACCATCATTGATCTCTCTACTACACAGGCAGAAGTAGCTAAGAGTCTCCTAGCCTGGTCTAACAAGCCTGCCCTTATTCCCAAATGGTAGGACCCAGACTCTTCTGCTGCTTTGAATATGCTTTATTAAAGTCACCTCCCCACTTGGTGTCTTTTAAAATGGATCTAGAAATACACACAGAAGAATGTTTAATAGAAGTGCTATCTTCCATCACCAATACAGGCATGCATTGGCGTAAGTACAGGCTAACAAATATAAAGGCACAGACACACTTACCAAATCAGGGCAAGTCACAGTCCCCAGAGTCATAATGACTTGGACCTAGAAACTACATTTATAAATTTATTAATGTTACCATGAGCAAGCTATTAAACTGTGATTTCCTCAAATGCTAAATGCAGAAAATAAAGCTAGCCACAGCATGGCTGTGAGAAGGCAACAGTGACTACTAAAGTACTTAGCAAGACACTTGGCACACAGTGTGTGTTCAATAAATATAAGCAAAATAAAAATAGCTGCTTTCAGCTCCTGGAGGAACCTGAATAGCAGGTGCATAGTGCACACTGTGGTCACAAAACAGAGACTTATTCATGAGAAGCCTAGAGAAATTATTAACCTATTTTTTATAGCCACCTGTGATACTGACTGCAGCTATTAAATGGGATGTAAGATATGGAACAGAATAACATACCAACAATCATTCCCTCTTCCTCATTTGGAGATGGGGTTGCACTATATGGGCAGGGCCATGGCTGATGAATTAAGAAGTACAGAGTTTAAATTCGATTCAAAGAGTAATTTGCTGATGAAGGCTTCAGTGACTCACCATTTATCTGGGCCTCGGTTTTCTCACTGTGAACTGAAGATTTTGTTAGAGAAAAATCTCTGCACAACCTTTTAAGTCTAAAACCTTATGATTACTCATTATCTAAACAAGAGTGTGAGCACCAAGCTATGATTTCTCATCAGGTTCCAAGCCGTATGTACTGATTTGTGTAGCACAGAATTTAAAGAGCATGAGATAGGAGAGCTGGCTGCAACCCCAGATTGTGGGTGGCTCCCAGCTCTCTTTCCAAGGCTAGAAGACTGGTGCCAGCACTCAGGCCAGTCCTCCATAGCCTAGAGAAGCAATGCACTTCAAGAAAGCCCAAGAGCCTGCAAAAAGGAATGCCACGCTGCCCTTTCTCCACATCTCCTCTGACCCTCTGCCATGGGAGCTGCCACCATGCTCATTGCTGCCAGCTCTCAAACAGTGGTGGATTTCATCAAACAAACCTCAATTTAAGACAATTAACTTGAAATCACCTTAACAAATTCCTCCCCCTCTGACTCACATTCAGAAACTTCTTGGGTGTCTACAGTGATACCCTGAACTCGCCCAATCTCATCTCATACTCCCTGCGTTGGCCTTGCTCAGAGCCTGGCAGGTCTTTCTTCTCCCAGATTTCTTAGCACCACTTGATCTGTGCTTCAAATCCCCTCCATTTCTTGCAGACCTTCTGTCTATCTGTCTGTCTGGATCCACCTTCTCTTTTTGGTAAGCTTCCTCCTGCCCCAGGTCTTAGCCAGATCCTGGCTGGCTACTTCACAGCATAGTTCCATCCTGGTCTGACTGGCCTCCTTGATGACTTATATCACCACTGCTTCCAACTCCTTACACCCTCACTGCCAAGTCGCTCCTTCATGCTATCTCCTCCGCATGCTAGGCGACACCCTAGACATCAGGACGTAGAACTTTCACAAGGGCTAGGCCCAGGGATCTGTACTTTTCAAAGTCTCCTTCACTCAGAGTTAGAAATCTTTATTTTTGAGTCTTTAAGATTCTCTCAGTTATTAGCTTAATTATTAATGAATTCATTGAGGTACTGAGGACAGATTATGTGGGTTCTATGCTAAAGGATGAGCAAACCAAAAGGAATATGACATGGTCGGGGAAGTTAAAAAGGTATCAAGGGTTGCAGAAACACAGAATAGGGAGGGCTCCATTTTTCCCTATGAATGGAATTAAGTTTCAGGACGCTTTCACAGTGGAAAATGTTGATGGATGAGCAATACTACCTAGGTGATGAAGGGAGGGAAGGCCTCTCCAAACAGGAAACCGCATGAGCAGAAAAAAGAAGCAGCATGAAGAGAAAGTGTGTAAAGCAAGCCAGTGGTGTGGCACTGCTTGAGTTCAACAAGATACACCTCATATTCTCATTAATTAGTAAGGCTGTTCTTCAAGAAACACTTGGTGGAAGATTTTCCTTTTTAAAAATGTGTTACTTTATGGGTCAAATTTAACTGAGGCCCACATTACACATGAGGAGAAATGTCTCTCTCTGCCTGTGAGACAGTGTAAGTATGAGCTATGGAATCAGATGGGGTGGGTTTAATCATGAATCAGCCTTGAAACTTGCATAGAACAAGTCAGGCAGTCCAAAGAGCCTCAACTGTCTCATTTGACAAATGGAAAAAGAAATGATAGTACATAAAAAGTTGCTTTGAGAGCTAAGTATTAGTTAACACATAAACATCCACTTTCAGGGCCACAACTAACTCTCCCTGAGTATTCTGAGCCTCAGATACTCCCTATAGAGAATGAGGGGGCACACACCTCTCCTAATTGCACTACAAAGTTACTGTAAGCAGTAAACACAGTCTGAAGGCTAGAAAGTTAACAACTTATGAATAGTAGGGATGTTCCTGGCCAAACATACTACATTTTGTATATACAATACTTAGAAATAAACACTCCCCAGATCAAGTTATCTAGAGTTGCTGTCCATCCATCCTCTCTGCTAGAACATTGATAATGGTGAGACAAGAAACCGACTGGCTTTATAGCTCACAGTAAAACAACAAGAACAACAACAACAGAAAAAACCCACTATGTTTTGCTTCATGAGGGCAAAAAGCAGAAGCTCATTTTCAGCTGGCTAAATTAATTCTTCTGCTATTAAAAAAGAAAAGCACTAAAAATCCTCATTTCACTTTGACTATGCAATTCAGATGAGCAATTTAAGCCAATTCAACATCTGGCCCAGATGAGCAATTTAAGCCAATTCAATGTCTGGTGAAGAATCCAGGATTGGTAATCAAAGAGTCCTGCTAAACCTAGCCAGAAAATTTGCTCTTGACCAAAATCTGCTAATGTGATGAGAACACAAAGGCTGGAGATTTCCAGACAGCTAAGAGTAGCTCAGAGAGCAAGAGAGAAACAGAGAGAGAGAGAGAGAGAGAGCACAAAACAAATTCTGTTGCTCCTGGAAAACTGAGCTGGGTATAATTACTGCATAAGGACAGTTGCCTCTATAATGAGAGGCTGCTGCATCTCTCAGCCAAAACTCTTGTGGAGGAAATGCCATTGGATCATTCACTCGTGCACTAATATGCACGTGAGTAGGGTTCTCCACATATAAAGTACTGTAAAAGCTGTGGGATATGAATGGCAATGTGCTAAAAGAGCTTATGAATTCGTAGACGAGACAATTTTGCCCATATAGATCTACAAATACAAGCCACAGTTAGAAAAAAGAAGGAGAGTTAAAATTAGCTTGAGAAGTTAGAGAGGCTCCGCCAGGAAGTCGACACCATCTTCAAGATTTGATGTATAATTTTCACAGTGGAAATGAGTTTGTTTCACAGAGAAGAGCAACTGATAGGAGAGGGGCTTGAGAGAAACTAGGTTGTTATTGCCTTTCGGGACAGTTGGGGTGCTGGGCCAAGAACAGACCTGGAACAAAGTTAATGCTATTTTTAAAAGCTAGAAAAATATCAGCAGCAGGAACAGTGGCCAGAACCACCCCCACAGAGTGCAAACAAAGCTAATCCTATCTTTCGCTGTCTGCTGGGGAATTTACTAACCAGCACCTTAAGAACAAAATGTTCTTTTATCTTTGATTTGTATTCCCACAAAGTACTTCCTCCAATGTCTCCAGAGATGGAAAAAGCACGAGTTGAGCTGTACTTGCTTCTTTGATCTTCATCCTCCCTTCAAAGGTTGGCTCTGGGAATGAGTCTCCAGCAGTATTTCTCCAAAACAGAGGGCTCACCCTTCTCCTTCTCAGAGTGTAGGGTGCAACACCAACGGGCCAGACTGATACCTGAAGCTGTCACATTGGTCAGAGCTTGTTTTTGAGAGGCCTACATGACTGTTATGTCCCACCCCAAAGCTGAATTCACACTGACCATAAGGGATCTGTTGGCACAGAGTTCATCTAACCAGCTCTTGAGGCCATTCCTGATTTGAAACTATACAGAATCTTTTTTTTTTCTCATTTAGTTTATTGGTACATTTTAGGTTTACAGTACAGTTACATTCATTATGGGATCTTGTACCTCTACATGACAGGTCTTGGCTCTCATTTTTCCCCCTTGTCCCTGCCCTCCCTTCACCCCCTCCTCCCCTCCCCATTTACAAACACATTATTTCCATTTTTTCATTTTCTCCTATTGTTTTCTTTTCCCTTATTACCTTCCCCACCCTTCCCACTTTCCCTACACCTTTAGTCCCTTTCTTCCTATTTCACTTTGTTAATTATATCATTAGGATCTTGTGTGCTATTATATTTTTTCACACCGAGAAACTATCCAGTATTTACACGTGTGTGACTTATTTATTTCACATAGGATTATATCCTCAATATGTATCCATTTTCCTATGAATGAATCTAATTGTTCATTCTTTATGACTATTATTCCATTTTATAGAAAAAACACATCTTCTTTATCAAGTCTCCAACTGATGAGCAAATGGGCTGTTTCCAAGTTTTAGCTATTACAAACTGTGCTGCTATAAACATAGGTGCACATATATCACTGTGATATGATTCTTTTAATTCTTTTGGAAAGATACCCAGAAGAAGGATGGCTGGGTCAAATGGAACCTCTAGTCCCAGCTCTTTGAGGTATCTCCATATTGATTTCCATAGTGGTTGTGCACTAGTCTGCACTCCCACCAACAATGGAGAAGAGTTCCTTTCTCCCCACAACACCTCCAACATTTGTTATTGGTTGATTTCTTGACATCAGCCAATTTTTGTGGGGTGAGGTGGCATCTCAGTGTTGTTTTCATCTGCATCTCTCAAATGACCAGTGGTGTGGAACATTTTTTCATATATTTACTTGCTGATTTTACTTCTTTGTCTGAGAAATGTCTGTTCATTTCAGATGCCCATTTTTGAATCAGGTCTTTAGATAGTGACTCCTGTACTGTGGTGCAGAGAACTGGAGAAAAGAAAGTAGTGCAAATGCAGGGACGGCAAAGAGAGTCCAGAGCTTTGGGTCCTTCTTCACCTGCCTTAGCAGGGAAAAGACAGTTTTCTGATAGACATTTCCTACAGGATGGGAACTCGGATAGCTTCATTTATGAAGCTCCTACTTGTGTGTCTGTGGTGAGAAAACCAAAGAGGAAGGCCTCATTACTGTATGTACTGAATGCCAGACATAATGCTATCCACTGTACTAATTTATATGATCATTCTCATAATAATTCTGCAAAGGAGCCCTGCAAGCTCTTCTCACAAAGAAGAAATGAATATGCTAAGAGGTGCCCTATTTGTAGACAGACAGGAATTTAATCTTGATCTTCAGACACAATAGGTCTCAGGGGCTTCTGCTGAGAAACCAATACTATCAAGCTACAAACACTCAAAGAAGCAGAGGACAGTGAGAATTTCTCTCTGAGGGGAGTGGGACTTTGTCAGATCTGTTTACTGCTGAAAACTTCCAGTGTCTAGACCCACAGCTGATAGGTTTGTGTGTACCTGATCCTTGTCTTAGAGTCTGCAGTTGGACTGCTGGATGACCTTTTCAGGAATTTTAGGGTTCTGTTTGACTCCACATCCAGATGGGGCAAAGGCAAATGGGAAACAAGAAGGGAGCTTTACTTCCAGACTTCCTCTCTCAGGCGTACTAATCTGGAACAGGCTATGGTGAAGGAGAGGGCAGGCAGTATCATTGCATATGAAAAGGATAAATCTTGGTCTAAAGTGTTAAATAAAACTTTCCTATTCCATGGTCACTGAGAATGCCCTTCCTGTGCCTTTTCCAGATATTTCTGGCACCTACACTCAGCCCTTAAAGAATCCTAGGTCTTATTTTATTTTCCCACTTAAAAAAAACTTACTTTTATATATCCTTGATAATAGTCCTTTGTCTGAGGTACAGCTGGTAAAAATTTTTTCCCACATAAGTGTTAAATAACATTCCTATTCCATGGTCACTGAGAATGCCCTTCCTGTGCCTTTTCCAGATATTTCTGGCACCTACACTCAGCCCTTAAAGAATCCTAGGTCTTATTTTATTTTCCCACTTAAAAAAAACTTACTTTTATATATCCTTGATAATAGTCCTTTGTCTGAGGTACAGCTGGTAAAAATTTTTTCCCACATTGTAGATTGTCTCTTAGTTCTGCTAATGGTTTCTTTTGAAGTACAGAAGCTTTTTAGTAAGATGAGATCCCAGTTGTTGATTCTTTCTGCTAGTTCCCGTGCTACTGAGGATTTGTTCATAAAGTCTTTTCCTATACCAATGTCTTCCAGAGTTCTGCCTAACTTACTTTCCAGCAAGTTTAATGTTTCTGTTTTAATATTTAGATCTTTAATCCATTTGGATTTTAATTTAGTGCATGGCGAAAGATAAGGGTCTAATTTTAATCTGTG
>NW_022900935.1:36598088-36603330 GCF_012274545.1 Fukomys damarensis | reverse complement strand
GGTGAAGGGAGGGCAGAGGTAAGGGGAAAAAAATGAGAATCAAGACTTGCCATGTAAAGGTACATGATCCCAACAATGAATGTAACTGTACTGTATCCCTAAATGTACCAATAAACTCAATAAAAAAAAAAAAACAAAAACAAAACTTACTTTTAACAACACAGAAGAAACTCGGTAACTTGTAAGCATTTGTGTTTCAGAGGGAACAAAAAGCTTAGGCCAAAGATTCTAAAGGTAAATTTTTAGGAAATAGATCTCCCACACTGGCGGACAAAGTGAGTCATGGGGAAAGGGAGAAAGCATGTTTTGTCTCATCCCTTAGGGAGCTCTGGAAGGCTCCCCAGCAGCAGCTTTCTGTCTTTTAGCATGGTCTGGCCCCAACCCAGTTCTTGTCACCTGGCTGGAGGTAGCCTTAGATTGTCACCTTAAGAGCAATTTCAAAAGCAAGATTGAAAGGCTTCCCCGGCCTCACATGTGACCTGGAATGTCAGGATCACTAGGGACAGGAACACGCCACATCCATTTAAGCCTCTAATTCTCTCTGTGCTTATATTAAAAAACTCCAATCAATACCACCAAAAGCACACACTGCAAAGTGCTTCCAGAGAAAGATCCTTGCTCATAGTCAGAACTACGCTGCTTACCTCTCCACCAGCCCACATGTGGTATTGGCTATTCACTGTCTCAGGCACAGGGCCAGAGTTTGAGGTCAGGGTAATGAACAGGACAGACTGGTGGGTTGGTGGGGACTACACTGTTTCTGCAAGTCCCTGGATTCCATAGAAGGACAAAACACTGCTTTAAATCTGCCACTGAAGGAAACAGGTTAATCTTCATGGTGAGGCTAAGACCACTGCATCTTATTCTTGTCTTAATAAGATTAAATTAAATGAATTTATAAAGCACCTATAAGAAATATAAGACACAGGGTTCAGCATGAACCCTTCTATCCAAGAAGAAAACACAAGCAAACCAAAGTATTGCAAAACAACAAATAAATATAGAAATCTGTTAGATTTATAAGGATTTTGTAGTACCATTATAAAAAATGAGTATAGCACTGCCATACATGCCAGATGGAAGTGCACATAAGTTTTTAAGATTTTCAGGAAAGCAAATAAATATCCAGGTATTTTCTTGGATCAATTTTTATATTATTATAGATGGAGAAATATTATTATTTCTATGGAATAGAATAATGGAATAATATATTTTGTTTGATAAAAAGTTCTATAATTATACCTAATGCCTAACTGTAAACACCTTGGTCTGTGCTTTACAATCACACAAGGACCATTCACGTATTCTGGTAAATATTCAACTGACACAGAGTTGGCTTCAGGCAGGGGGCAAAAGATTACCTAGTCCTCCTGCATGGGCATCAATGAGTGAGGCCGCCACTGCAGTGCCGACAGGAAGGCCGAGCTCTCTGGCTGCCTCTGGTGTGAGCCCACTTCCAAGAGAAGCCCCAGGAGACAGCACTTCATTTCCTGGGTAGAGAGGAGTGAAAACAAACACCCATCAGTTTGGGAAATAAAAAGTGAACACAGTGTTTTCTTATGGGAACTTCTTTGACCCCTCTTCCTTTACTGCTTGTTTTTCCCTCAACCTCACAAAGTTAGACCCATGTAGCCACGAAGAGTCCCTTTGCTCATTTGGTGACCTAGCTGATTATACTTGGTATGTGTAGGTCATATTGGAGGTGCTCTAGGAACTCTGAGGTATTGCTCAAACCAAAGAAAAATACCATTAATGGGAAATTCCTAAAGGAGCATAAATTCAATGGTCTCTTAAAGACTAGGAGAATGTAAACTCTGAAAGAATTTGAGAAATTTACTTATGAAATGTTGCTTCCTATCAAATTACAAGGAGGGAAGAGAAATTTGACACAAGAAAGAAAGAAAGCCCAATCTATACCTGGAGAACTTTACAGGGCTGCTACTCTCACAACTATAGAATACAATTTGACTGATTACTTTAGAGTGGTGCACTGTACTGACCCTGACATTTGAGATGACCTTGAATTCTTATAATTATTCAGCCTTCAGTTAATAATTTGTTGACTTTCTTGATTCCTGCAAGTGTGGTAGGGATGTAAAAGGCAGTTCTTGCTCGCAATTTAGTTAGGAAGACAAGGTCTCAGATCCATGTGAGTCAAAAGGGAATGCAATTATCCATCTGTCGCCAGGTGTTTAACAGAGCAGGAGTCCTCTGCTATGCATCAAGGAACTCTATAAAAAGTTATTTCTGCACTGCATTGACCCATGCACATGCATGTACACACACATGTGTCACTGGCACGGTGACAACACACATGTACATATGCATGAACATATACATAGAACCTGCCAAAAATGTATAGATATTTACATATTTTAGGAAAAGAAAAATAACAAATGTCTGGAAGCTAATGGCCACCATTGGAGCACCTCCTGTAATTGTAGAGATTGAAGGTAATTTGTATCAATCTCATGATGTCTCAATAAATTTAATATTAAAATATTTGTACAAGCCCTTCTTTTCTTTTATATAGATCTTTTGAGGCCCAAGATTCTAGGATTTTAGTATAATCTAGTACCAGCCTAGAGGCTTCTAGCTTGGATGGACTATAAAGTGAAAAGGAGGCTCAGTGCTGCTGCTTCCTGCCTACCGTTCCGTAGACTGTTTCCTCCCTGCCATGCTGACCCGACTTGGAGCCAGCTGACTATGAAGTGAAACCTTTACAAACTGTGAGCTAAAATAAACCTTTCAGCCTTTAACTTGTGCGTGTTGGTATTTTGTCTTAGAAACAAGAGAACTAAAACAGTATCTAAAACCACTACAACAGCTTCTGACCTTTCTTTTCCAGTGTACTTGCTCCTGGGTACTGGATTATACACACAAAATATGGCTAGAACAAAAAGGACCTAGATTTCTCACTTTCTTTGATTTTAGTTTCCATTTAAAAAACTGATATTCAATTTAGTAACTGAAAACTTGCTTGGTCTATGCTTTGGGTGATCTGGATATGTGAATCTATTTTTTCAACATTAATTTATGAAATCTAACTCAGGTATTTCCAGTGAAAATCTAGTGTCTGAATTAATATATACTCAGAGAAAAATACATACCACATGACAAAAACTGTCTAACAATGTATATGAAAACTCATTATTAATATTTTATGCTGAAATGGTATTTGGACATATTAAGTTAAACAAGATATTAAAATTGATTCACATACTTTTTAATTTTATAATGGCTATTGGAAAATTTATAGCCACATATGTAGCACATAAGATATGGTGCTAGGATAGTGCTTGCCTGGAGAACAAGGTTATGCTGCTGCAACAGGGGCAGACTGAAGGAAATCTCTCACTGTGTTCAATATTCAGGATAATAGAAACTTGAAAGAAACTATGCCCTTGGTCCTAGGCAATTTGGTTCTGGATAACATCTTAATTATGCCACCATATCTAAGCCAAAAACAATATACATCACTCCCGTGGGAGCATTTACATGCCACTGACTACACTGAGGACAAAACACACATCTTCTCACCTTTTTCATAGTAACCTTCCGTGCAGAGGATAGCAGTAAATATACATTCCCAACTTTAAGATGAATGAGGCAATTGAGTTTTGTAAACAGAAAATATATGTCCCAAAATGATACAGTATAAGAACTGGAGACAAACTCTGCACCCTTCATCAAATGACATCCAAAATGCGTGGACAGAACGAACTTCCATATACCACACAGAACCTACCCCAACATGACAATATCCTTGGCCAACTCCACACCTATGAATTCTTTGCCTGGGTATGATTATCTACCAACTTCCAACTCACTCTTTGCTTTCTTTCCTCTTGGCATGGAGCAGCAGAGGTGCAGACCAACTGACAGACATAATAATGGATGAGGTCAATACTCTGGTGGAAAAGATAAGCTCCAGAGAGTTGGCAGCTCCAGGGAGAAATAATGGACCTGACCAGTAGAGCTTACCCATGGCTATTGTAAAATACAAGAACAACATG
This sequence comes from Fukomys damarensis, assembly GCF_012274545.1. Taxonomy (NCBI): domain Eukaryota; kingdom Metazoa; phylum Chordata; class Mammalia; order Rodentia; family Bathyergidae; genus Fukomys; species Fukomys damarensis. The sequence goes on along the minus strand of NW_022900935.1, from coordinate 36,599,314 downwards.
GAGTTGTGCTCTGAAAGTGACTCCTTCACAGTAGACCAGATGGACAAGAAACCCAGTATAGTGCCTGCCATATTGCCAGAGAGTGTTTAATCAGGTATAATTTTGGGAATGGGTTAATTGTTTATGATTATTCCACAGAACAATTACAAAACAGTTCCACTTCAGGGTCCTCACTGTTACTCTCCCACAGTGACTGCATGAGAGACAACCACAGAAGACAGCTGTGGAGAAAGTGAGGGATGCTCTGAGAAGTTTAAACTTAAGCTGGGAAGGACACGTGCCATTGCCTCCAGGATGAAAAACCAGGCCTGGCCAGTGTGCCTTTAAGGGCCAGCTAAATCTGAAGGGTTGGCATTAAGTCCAGCAGTCTGTTTGAATTCCTACCCCTATGTACATATTGGAGACCAGTGGTCCAATTGCTTTTCCCATATACCAAGTTAGCAAGCACACACCTCAGCTTTGCCAGAGCCTTGGGTATACAAAGGGGCCTCTGCAGTGGGAGGAGGGCACTTCACTAACCCACAGGCCATAAAATTAAGTGGAAAAAAAAATCATTATTTGCTGGATCTTAAGATTTCAGATCCCATGAAAAAAAACACTTATTCAGAAACAAATTTCTTTCTTTCTTTCTTTCTTTTTATTTCTTTCTTTCCTTCTTTCTGGTTTTTCTTTTCTTTTTCCTTCATTATTTTTTGGGGTATTGATTTTCTTTTCTATTTTCGCTTTTCTTTGTGCCTATTAATTCTTCATTTGTTCTGATTTTTATTTTGGTCACTGCTTTGTCTTTTCTGTTACTTTTATCTAATACTATTTTCTCCTTTTACCTCTGAATAGGATCTTTTATCCTACTTTCTTCTTTTTATCTTCTATGAATTAATTTTACAAATTGTACATTTTCCCTTCCCAGTTCATCTCTTTTATCCTTCCTAGTAGAACAATTAAACTTAATGAATTTTTAGATTGTTAACACTATCCCTATTAAATATTGTTCCAGTTTTTATGGTGTTATAGTTATTGTACTTAATAGATAGTTATTGTATGAGAATATTTGTCTTGTATCAATATTTTGATAGATCTATTTTCTTTTTTTTTCTTTTTGTTGAGTTTATTGGTACATTTTAGGTTTACAGTTCAGTTACATTCATTATGGGATCTTGTACCTTTACATGACAGGTCTTGGTTCTCATTTTTTCCCCTTGTCCCTGCCCTCCCTTCACCCTTCACCC
>NW_022900935.1:36563406-36597963 GCF_012274545.1 Fukomys damarensis | reverse complement strand
TCCCTACACCTTTAGCCCTTTTCTTCCTATTTCACATTGTTAATTACTATTATAGTTTTTCACACCAGAGAAACTATTAGGTATTTACACATGTGTGACTTATTTATTTCACTTAGGATTATATCCTGAAAACGTATCAATTTTCCTATGAATGAATCTAATTTCTCATTCTTTATGGCCGAGTAGTACTCCATTTTGTAGAAAAAACACATCTTCTTTATCCAGTTTCCAACTGATGAGCAAATGGGCTGTTTCCAAGTTTTAGCTATTACAAACTGTGCTGCTATAAACATAGGTGCACATATATCACTGTGACATGATTCTTTTAATTCTTTTGGAAAGTTACCCAGAAGAGGGATGGCTGGGTCAAATGGAACCTCTAGTCCCAGCTCTTTGAGGTATCTCCATATTGATTTCCATAGTGGTTGCACCAGTCTGCACTCCCACCAACAATGGAGAAGCGTTCCTTTCTCCTCACAACCCCGCCAACATTTGTTATTGGTTGATTTCTTGATAGCAGCCAATTTTTGTGGGGTGAGGTGGAATCTCAGTGTTGTTTTCATCTGCATCTCTCAAATGACCAGTGGTGTGGAACATTTTTTCATATATTCACTTGCTGTTTTTACTTCTTTGTCTGAGAAATGTCTGTTCATTTCAGCTGCCCATTTTTGAATTGGGTATTTATATTTGGGGGGGCTGATTGTTTCAAGTTCTTTCAATGGTTAAGGGTTGTACACTACCGGTTCTAAGGCTATGTCAATATCCAGTTTATCTTCCCAGATATTACTGTTGCTGATTTTATCATGATTGCCAAGGAGGCAAAGTAGTTGCTATTAACTGATTTTCTTGATATGCTATTATCTGGATTGCCTTTTATCATTAACAATATTGTAGTCCTTTCTGCAGAACTGGCTGCTAGGCCAAATACATAGAAGCCTCACTTCCCAAAGGAAAGGAGGTGGTTGGATCCTGGGACAGAAGCAAAGACCCATAATTAGCCATGCCTAGAGTACATGTTTAAAAAGGAGGACCAGGATTTATCTCAGTGGTGCCTGTCTTGCAAATGCAAGGTCCAGAGTTCAATCCCCAGCACAAAAATAAATAAATAAATAAATAAAATGAGAGAGAGAGAGAGAGAGAGAGAGAGAGAGAGACTAAAGAGACTCCATCCTAGCAACAAAGTCTTCCAGGCTAATCAGCCTACAAATCTCAGCACAAACACACACACCATAACAAAACAATAGATACCTGAGAAGACAAGGCAACAGAATGCTCCCAAAGCTCCCACCTAATCAAAAGCTAAACAAAGTACATCAAGGGGGAGGAAATCAAAAGCCACACAGAAGAATCATTCAAAAGAATAACAAAAGTCATAAAAAAGATCAATAAGCATATGATGAATGAAAGAAGATATAACAGATGATAGACTTACTACATAAAATAATCACCAAGTTTACAGAAGAACTAATAAAAAGCTGGCTGAGCTAAATAAAATAATATAAAACATGAATGACCACTTTGGCAAACAATTAGAATCCACAGAAAGGTATCAAACAAAGAAATTCAGGGGATTAAAAATTCTATTGAAAGTATGGCAGTAGAAGAGATTAAAGAGAACAGAGAGTCAGAACTAGAAGACAGGGCTGATTTTGGAGACGAAATATTCGAAAATATCTTAAAAACTAAAAAAGAAACAGGACAATGGATGCAACAGCTGCTAGATACAAATAAGGCTAATCTAAGATTAATTGGAATTAGTAAAAAAAAGCAGAAGATAGTACAAAAGGCATTAAAAACCTGTTTACAGAAATGATAGCAGAAAATTTTCAAAATATATGAAAAAACATAACATAAAGACATGTGAGGCATACAGAAACCCAAATAGCTACAATCAGAATAGAACCTCTCCACAACACAATATAGAATTCCAGAAAACCAAAACAAAGAAAATATCTTATGATACAGTTAGAGAAAACAACAAATAATTTATGAAAGTAAACCCATCAGAATTATAGTAGACTTCTGAACACAAGGCCAGAATAACTTGGAGTGAAGTATTTCACGTTCTTAAGAAAACAAAATAAAACAAAACCTTCCAGACTGATATACACTGAAAAACTATCTTTCAAAATCCATGGAGAAATAAGATATTTCCATGACAAAGAGCACCTTAAGACATGCATGACAGCCAAACTTGCACTCCAAAACATTCTCAAGGCTATCCTAGGAAGAGACAATGAGTTAACAGTGCCAAAATGTTTAATGGAACAAATATACCAGGCAGGGAAGGCAGTTAAATAAAAGGGAAAAAAGGGAATCAGAAAAAGGAAACAATTCAATGACAGGAATAAAACACTACTTTTCACTAATAATTCACTGTGAATGGTATCAGTTCACCAATCAAAAAAAAAAAGTGTGGTAGAATGAATCAAGAAATAAAATCTATAATCATGCTGTAAGCATGAAACATATTTAAGCCAAAAATAATTCATATGGGCTGGGGATTTAGCTCAGTGGTTCCGCTGCCTACCTTGCAAGCACAAGGTCCTGAGTTCAATCCCCGGAACCAAAAAAAAAAGAGAAAACTACAAAAATAATTCATATCCTAAAAATTAAAGGGTGGAAAACAATATTTTATGCAACAGAAACCTGAAAACAATCAGGAATATGCATCCTACTTTTAGACAAACGGGGACTTTAAGACACAACAGATCAGAAGAGGCAAAGAATGTCACTATATAACTGGTTAAGTGAACAAGTTGACAGCAAGAGATAACAATTATAAACCTTTATGTACTGAACATGAGCACACTCAACTTCAAACAACAATCCTGGACATAAAAGCTCAGATAAACATCAACACAATTATAGTGGGGACCCCAATATCCCACTGTCACAAACAGATCAACTAAAAGGAAAAAACAAACAAGAAATTTCAGAGTTAAATCAATATTTTGATCCAATAGACTTAATATATATCTATAGGGTACTGTACCCAACAACCACAGAATACACTTTCTTCTCAGCAACACATGAGACTATCTGCCAAACAGAACGCATATTAGCCAATGAAGCAAGCTTAAGTGAATGTAAAAGAACTGAAATCATTCCATGCATAATATAAGGTCATGTTGAAATGAAACTAGAAGTCAATGGCAAAAAAAAGCACAGAAATTATGCAAACACATGAAAATTAAACAATGCACTATTGAATAATCAATAAGTTAAAAAAGAAATCCAGGTAGAAATCTCCTTATTCAGCATTCTTTAATGAACATACACACAGTCTCATTAGTGGACATATGCTCAAAAACATACTCAAGAAGATACTGTACTAGCAAACAAAAGGGAACAAATCATCCAAAAGATTACACATCATGACAAAGGCATCACCCCGGGGATGCAATGACGGTTAAACATATGCAAAACAATACATGTAATATTCTGCATAAACATAAGCAGATACAAAAATCCCATTGTCATCTCAATAGATGCAGAAAAAGCTTTTGATAAAATCTTAACATTTATGATAAAATCCTGAATAAAACAGATATAGAAGGACCTATCTCAATTTAATAAAATTCCATTTATGACAAAACTACTGAAAGAAACATCATATTGTATGGGGAGACCTGAAAGATTTCCTTCGGAAGTCAGGAATAGTACAAGCATGTCCACTATCATCACTCCTGTTCATTATAGAAAACATATGCCAAAGCAGCCAGCCAAAAGAAAGAAATAAAAGGGATATGTGTAATAAAGGAATAAATCAAATAATCGTTGTTTGTAAAATATGATCTTCTTCATAAAAGACCCAAAAATTCCACCAAAGAATTACCAGAATTAATAAGCAAATTTACCAATACAACAAAATACAAAATCAACACTCAAAAACTAGTGTTCTTGTGCACCAATAATGAACTCACTGAGAAAGAAATTAGTAAAACAATAAAATTCCCAATAATATCAAGAAAAAGTAAATACTTAGAAATTAACCAAGGAAATAAAAGACCTCTACAGCAAAAACTGCAGTACTCTGAAAAAGGTTATTGAAGAGACCATCAGAAAATGGAAAGATATCCTGTTCATGAATAGGCAGAACCAATATTATGAAAATGGCCATAGTTCCAAAACTGACACAGATTTGACTCAATCCCAATCAAAATACCAACATCATTCCTCAGAGAACTAGACAAAACAATCCTAAAATCCACATGGAACTAGAAGAGACCCAGAATAGCAAAAGCAATCATGGGTAAAAGAAGAGCAAAGAAGGAGTCATCACAGTCCAGGATTTTAAATTATATTAAAAAGCTACAATGACAAAACACAGTATAGTACTGGCACCAAAGCAGGATCATGGATCAACAGAACAGAAAAGAAGATGCAGAAAGAAACCCTGGCACACTCAGCCATATGATCATTGATGAAGGGCTCAAAACATAAAGTGGAGGAAAGAAAGTCTCTTTAGTAAATAGTTTGGGGAAAACTGGCTATCTACATGTAGAAGACTGAATCTAGACCCACATCTGTGGTCATGTACTAAATTCAAATCAAGATGGATCAAAGATCTAAATATTAAAACAGAAACACTTATGCCTGTTTGAAGACAAAAAAGGTAAAACTCTTGAAGTCATAAGTATAGGTGATGGCTTTTTGCACAGAATCCCCATTGCACAAGAAATGACAACAAGAATCAACCAATAATATAATATCAAATTTAAAAGTTCCTGCATAACAATGAAAACAACCAATGGAGTGAAAAGACAACCTGTAGGTGGTTATAGCCTATAACCTATAGGCTATTCTTTGGAGCAAGCACTAATACTCAGAATATAAAAACAACAAAAAATTAGACCACCCAAAATAAAAGACCCAATCAAAAAATGGGTTATTGAGGCGAATAGATATTTATCAGAGAAAGAAGTACAAAATAACCAATAAATGCATGAAAGAATGCTTAACATCTCTGGCCATTAAAGAAATGCAAATTAAAACAACAGTGAGATTCCATCTGACTCCAGAAAAAATGGCTAACATCAAGAAATTAAATACTAACAAAGGTTGGCAAGGCTTCAGGAAAAAGGAACTCTTCTCTATTGTTGGTGGGAATATACGCTAATACAACCATTATAAGTAGTGTGGAGATTCCTCCTAAAATTAAAACAATAAAAAAATTAAAACAAAATTCACAATAGTTAAATCTTGGAAGCAGCCTATATGAATGGATTAAAAAAATGTATTTATTTATACCCAACAGAGTATTACTCTACCATAAAGGACAACCTTGAATCATTCATAGAAAAAAAAATGCACCTTGAAACCATGTTAAGTGAAATAATTCAGAAACATTTTAAATACTGCATGGTTTATGTGATATGAGAAATCTAAAATATAATTAAAGAGCAAAATAAAAGACAGATAATAGAAAAGAGTGAAACAGATCTTTTGGAAATGGGAAGGGGACCAAGAGATGGAAGGAAGGGGGAGGGAGAGGAGAAGAACCAGATAAAAATAAATTGAGATGTATTATGTGCACGTACTAGTTCCCTACAAGGAATATGATCATTATGTCCTGCAAATATGTATTAATAAAAATTGAATTAAAAATTTAAAAAAAGAAGAATGACAACCAAAGCCCTTCTCTTCCTTAAAATATTATCATTTGGAGCAGGCAATTTTCTCAGTGGTGTATTGAATGAATAAAGCAATCAAGAGAAGTATCTCTGGAATGAGAATTGTGTGTATTTAAAAAGTAGCACCATTTGGAATTCTCATCCATTAAATTCAGATTTTTTTAAAGGTTAATTTTCATAGGAAAGTTAAAATGGAAACTGTTCCAGCTTCATCCCTTAGCTCCACTGAGTTAAAAGGGGTGATTTAGGAAAGGTTCCATGCAGAAAAGGGATCAGCAGGGTGGAGCATTTTTCTTTATAGTACTTCAGACATGAACTGCTGCTCATGTAAATGAGCATAATTTGATTCTGTGACTCTGTGCTGACAGCAGGAAGCTTCAGTCCACAGAGTGGCAGAGTCCCGGCCACTTAGGCAGGACAACCAGGGTCAGATCACGTGCTGTCGGACTCCAGGCAGCTTTCTCAGCAGAGGCAGCATCATAAGCAAAGACCATGAAGAGAGGAGGGACCCAACAGCACTGTCAAAGGGATCCCAGGAACTGGGATCCAGGCAGGGCTGGGATACAGCAGGGTTGAGCATGAGAGAACAGAAGAGGCTGCGGAGGCAGGCTTTGTAATTTGTACTACAGGAGTGCAAGAGGAATGGCCACCTCCGAAACAGTGTTATGTGGGGAGAAGGGAGATTTGGTTTGTATTTCTCAGAAGCTATTTCCCACAGCGTTTTAGGAGCACATAGGCTGGGGCTAAGGAAAACAGCTCTGAAGCTGTCACTACCAACAGAAAAGCAGGGGACCTTCATTAAGGTATGGATAACTGGCTTGAAGGAACAGCCAAAAAAATTAAGAAGCAAGAAATCACAGGTCAGGGATGTAGCTTGGATGAAGAGAGTATGGTGGAGACGAAGATGCTTTGGCCAGAATTTCCCCACTACAGAAGCACTTGCTGCCCATAAGACTATGCTTGCAGACCAGCTGCTAGTACCTTCAGATCCTGCAGCAGCAACAGACAGTGGCTCTGCTGCGGGGAGGCCCCTGTTAGGGCAGACAGCATCTCTCTCTCCAGAGCACACCACTCTGGAGCAGTGAAACATCATGCGACACCTTCCTCTCCTAATCCCACCCTGCAGCTTCCCTTCACAGGTGACCATCCCTAATAAACATCTCACAACCCCCAACTCTGCCAGGGTTTCTGCTTACAGAGCATGCAGGCAGAGACAGCAGCCAATCTTCCAGGTTCAATGGTCTAAGAATGAAGATTAATGTACACAGAGATGAACAGCCTTCCTCTCAAATGGAACCACAGTATTCAGGCCTCATCTGTACCTCAAATAAGGAGCTCTATTCATCTAGAGACCAAAAGGGGAAGGCTTGGCATAGGAAAAGATGGTAAAACAGATGAGAGCCCCTGCAAAATTACCCTTTCAGCATTGCACTTTATCCACCACCAAGGGAACTAGGGCTGTCAGAAGCCACTTAACAACTTTTTCTCAAAATAATCCTTCTTTCATTTTTCTTTCACCATAAAATGATATAAATCACAGTATCACTTTTCTGAGAGCAAAATAAGATATGACTGCTTCAGCGCTGCAGTCTTTTCTAGGCTTCACAGAGCCAATGCATTTAGCAAGCATTTCAGTAAGCATGGTTCCATGCAGATTTCCATCTACCCTGTGCCAAGATTTTGGTCCAGGAATATGAGTAAAAAGGTGTTCCTGAACTCAGAAAGCTGACACCGATAACTTGGACTACACCAGTGAAAAACCAAGGCTCTTAGGACAATGTAGAAAGTGCAGGAAAGGTAGAATGTGTAGTATTCTGAGGAAATGAGAAGGACCTGTTAGGTTGGCCCAAGAGAATGAATGAAATCTTCCAGCTAAAGCTGACACCTGAGCCTACAGGGTAAAGCCAGGTAGGGACTCCTGTCTCAGTGCTCAAATGCTCCGGGGAGATGAATGCCATTATGGAAAGAGGCAGATTCACTGTAGGAGACCTGAGGGCACAGAGTTTGAGGTCTCAGGTCTGTCAGCAAGATGGGCGTGGAGGAAGGACAGGACAGGAACCAGGGCAGCCTGGATAAGAAAGGCAAAACTGGCTAAACAGCTACGCCAAGAGGACCTACCAGGAGGCAGACCTGAGCATCAGTGGGTAGATCAACCTGCAGTGTAAAGAGAGGCTAGAATGGGAAGTCATTTTTTTCCTTAAAACAATGAAGTCAATTGAAAAATGTGAGTGTAAGGGCCTAGGATTTAGCTCAGTGGTTCTGCCACTTGCCTTGCAAGCGCAAGGACCAGAGTTAGATCCCTAGTACCAAAAAAAAAGAAAAAAAAGAAAAATGTGGGTGCAGAACATGTCATATGACTTCATTTTAAGAACAGTTACAAAGAAAGTAGAGGGACTACTGTAAAAATACGTTCCTCACAGTAAATATACACAGTAAAGTTTTCAATGGAGATAGGAGGAGAGTTTGAGGGGATGTTTTGCTTTTTACTAAACTATAATTTCTAATTATTCCCCTCTGAACATATATTCTTGTATAATATTTTCAAAGGTGTTCCTCCCTCAGGTCTAGTCAGAGTAAATAAAGTAGGGCACTCTAATCAGCTTTCAAATAAACATTAAATGAATGAAGTTGAATTAAATTATGGAACTGAAAGAAGTCCAAAATAAATTAAGGGAAAATAGCAAGATGTAAAGTGATACTTAAGAGTACAATCATGCTTATAATTTTAAAGGTTGCACTAAATATAAAGATGTATATTTCTAGGAAAACCCTAGAAAAATACTCAGAGGATAGTTCAGGGCTGGGGCTCCAGTGCCCTATTCTTCTTTATTATTTCTGCTGCTCTATACCAAGGCCTTGCATTTCTTTTGTGATCACACTAGTTTAAGTTGAAATAAAAAATAGCTAAGAGGAATATTGTGCATCTTTTCCAAATCCTGATCCTTGGCCTAAAGGCAGGAAAAAAACCCAAGGCCAATTCACCTAGATCCAGCTTGTGCATACAGTTGGACCTTGGGATGTTAACAAAGCAATTTTCTTGGGGCTTTGGGGCTCGCTGAGTTCCCGTGTGGATGGGCAGATTCGGTCTGAGTGGTCAGAAGCTGTAGTCTACAATTATCTGGTGGTTACAGTCCCTCTTCACAGGCAGGGGCTCCTATTACACCAAATCTTCCCCTACCAGTTTTTCAATTATCTATGACTAATGAGCACTTTGGGAACAGTTTCAGACATACACATAATCCCCTTTCCTGATGTCAGCAGCAGAAATTAATGACTATATGGATTGCTGGGAGACAGAAAATGCATTATAATGGTCAACAGAACTGTTATCCTCTCCAGGAAGGGGGATGGGGTGTTGAATTAAGTGGAAGATTCTGTGCCCCTTTGCATTCCCGCAGGGAGATGAAATCCAGGGGAGGAGCTGGCCTCAGACCCATGGGAATGTCAAAGAGAGGTCGGGTGTGGGTAGCATGCTTGGCGCTGGGGAGGGCAGGAGGGTCCCAGCTTAGTTTTGCCAAGGTCAATGGTCTGGCCAGACAGACTGGCTGGGACAGAGGGAAGTGATGCCCCGCTCTGCCAGCAGAGAGGGTACTGGTGTCAGTTCAGAAGGATCTGACATGGTCCATTGTTTAGGGAAGGGGAACATACAACTGGAGAATATACTCTAACAACAGACTGGAGTTATTTTAAAAGTATGTGGTGGCAGATGTAAATCTGGTACTTCACACAGGCGTAACACATGCTGAGGGAGTTCCAGAGACCGTTCAGACCTAGCCTGACTTAGGTGGGGCTCCAAAGTTACACAAAGCATGAAGTCTCAAAAGGTGAAACAATGCCATCCACGTGTGGGCTGCCCAGAGACGTGGCCACTGATAGTAATTTTAAAATAACTGACAGAACTGGGGGGTTGGCCCATATCCAGCACCCAAATTCCTCACATAGGCCTGAGATCACTTAGCTTGGTCATTTGGATTTTGGAGTCTCCTAAACTGGGAGGAAACAACTGATAAAAGACTGATTGAATAACATTCCAGAGATTCTGGCTTCTGAATTTGGAGTTACGCGCCTCCAGAACAAGTCGCAAACCAGAGAAATGAATGAGGAATCCAAACTTGAGATGTTCTCCCACCTGTTGGAAAACATCTTCCGAAACAGTAAGAAGTTCCTTTCCCTTCATTTACCTCCTAAAAATATTCATTTAAATAAGAACTAAATTCTATTTTATGTTATTTATTTAATATAAAACTTTATGATATCCTCATTAGTCACTATAGAAATATGTACTGTGCATTTACTATGTGCCAAGGGCTGTCCCAGTGCTAAAAATGCAATAAGGATCAAGAGAGATGAGATCCCTGCCCTCACAGGCCCCACTTTATTGTAGACTCCAGTCCTACCCAACACCTCTGCTACTTAAACTTATAGTTATTAAAGTGTGTAAGCTCCTCTGTAGCTTATGCTGTGCTTTATATATTTACAAGTCCTTGACTTTATATTGTGACCTATAATAGGTATTTAATAAATAAGAAAACTATTTATTTTAACCTATTTTAAAATAATCTTTTTGTTGTGTTTTTGACCCCATATCTCTATACACTACTCGCTAGAAAAAGACTAGCTCTAAGATTATTTTATTTAGCCCTATATTCATTTCCTCTCATGTCCAACATTCAACTGTGTCTAAGGCACAGGATTTGCTAGCAAGGCTCATTTAACAAACATACCTTTAAAAAGAGACAATAAGGGCTAAAGGTATAGGGGAAGTGGGAAGGGTAGGGGAAAGGAAATAAGGGAAAAGAAAAAAGTGGAAACAAAGTCCTTATAAATAGAGGATGGTGGAGAGGGTGAAGGGAGGACAGGGGTATGGGGATAAAAATGAGAACCAAGATCTGTCATATAAAGGTACAAGACCCCAGCGATGAAAGTAGCTGTACTGTATACTTAAAAAATACCAATAAACTCAATAAACAGGCAAAAAAAAGATACAGATGAATAAACTTAGAAAAGAAAATTAAACATATGTACACATGCCTACTCATATAGGATGCTGCATTTCAGTTGAGAGAGTAAGGAGACAATTGAATGCAACCCTCGATCTTGAATACTGGGGCATAAGAGTCGAAGAATATATTTCCTCATATAGTCTCACCAGTAATATACTCTCATCTCTCTAACTCAGGGACAATGGAACCTATCAAGGCTGACACTCATGCTTAAAAAATGGTTGACCATCAGGCCCAAGCCTCTCCCTAGGAAAAACAGATGCTGTGGTGGCAAGACACTGAGGATACTATCTCCCAGGAGAACATCAGCTCTCCAATTTTCCTAACCTGGATGAGTCCAGTTCAAGGAGCACATGAAAATGCAACTAGTAAACTAGAGTAGGTACACAGAAGAATGGTATGTACAACTTGTATTTTAACCAGATAAATATCATAGTAGTCACAGAGCCCACTTATTAAAACCTATAGGTCTCTAGTCACTGCTCTCAGTTCAGTTGCTTGCTAACATCTGCAGTGCTAGTAACAAATCTGAGAATTAGATTTTACATTAATAAAATCATATTCTGAGAATGAGATTCTATGGTGTTGGATTTTATTGATTACAGTTATAGAAACATAATTTGTTCAGAGTCACCTATGTAATAAGGGCCTGGTAAAGATTTCAACCTAGTGTCTCTGACTTTGGAATCTGAGATCTTCCCTCCATACCAATCATATTGGAGCGGCAGATAAGGACTATCCTGGATAAAAGGAAGGTGACCTGGCATGGTGGTGCAAGCCTACAATTCCAGGACTCAAGAAGCTGAGGTAGGAGGATTGCAAGTTCAGGGAGAGCCTAGGCTGCATGCAAGTTTGAGGCCTGAGTTATGCAGAAACAATCACTCTCATTAAGAAAGGAAGGAATATGAGTGATGAGGGAAGGGAAGGAAAGGGAAGGGACAAGGCAAGGTAAGACAGCTTCATTTGCAAGCAGCTCCTCTGCTAGGTCGCATCCAAGGACAAGGCCCCAACAGCCATGAAATCCCAGCATTCTGAATCTTCTGGCTTCTTCTTCTTTCTTCTCACTTCCTTTACTATGTTCCAAAAACATAGAAACTGAACTTTGGGCCTTAGGAGGACATCAAATTCAGTATATTCCTGTTGTAGTAGGAAAAAATGAGCTCAGAGAGGGAGATGCTTTACTGGGGCCAACCAGCTATGGAAGCACAGTCATAAACCCAGGCCTCCTAACACAAAACAGGCTTCCTCCAACACTCCTTGCTATGGCAGTGCCATCCTGCAGTCTCCCTCAAATGGAGCAGGAAGCTTGTCTAAGTCAAAGCCACAAGTCGCACGGAAAACAGGATTGCTGGCAAAAATCCAATAGATTCCAGTGGTGTGGGTGGCTAATTCTGAACTATTCAGAGCATAGTCTTTTTAGCTTGAAATCATTCACTTTGGCACCCACAGTCACCTGATTCTCTAGATAATTGCAGATGCTCTATTTTGTTCTCACCTAGCCTAAGGCCATATCCAAAAAAACCTACCCTAGGTAAATCATAATTAATCGCTCTTTCCCCTAAAATCCCACAACATGGGATTTGGGATTATGTCATCCTGTACTACATATGGCCTGTTCCCTTAAGCCCACCTCTTTCAATTCCAATGATAGTTACCCAGAGGGCAGGGCTCTTTCGGCAGATGATGCATCACCAGAGCCAGGCAGGGTAAAAAAAAACACACAAGAGTTCAAGTCAGGGGATGCACAAGCTTGGACAGAGGTGGTGACTCTACTACTCAGGGCTTGTGAGTTTGGTCAAGAGATTTCCCTGTGACGGTTTCTTCAACTGCAAAAAGGGCAGAATTATGCTATCGAGTAGTTATCATACTCAAGGAAAATAGTGCAAATAAAGAAGTTTAGCAAAGGGTCTGCAACACGTCAAATGTTCAACCAATATGAGATACTATTACAGTTATCAAGGCTCCCTATTCCTGGTGTACTGGACATCACTGACACAGAGCTTCCCGGGTTCATCCTGGCTGAGTTCATGAAGCTTAATGAGAGATCTATGATGTCACAACAAGTGTGTAGATATATGCTTTGGGGTCAGGAGAGCAAGCTACAGAAACTGTGATAGCTGTTAAAATATTCACAGTGATGGAATTCAGTTTCCGAGCACAGAAAGTGTCCATCTCTCTGTGGCCATGTCTCTATGGCATGCCCTCAGAGTGAAATATCTAAAGTATATCGGAGGTGTCCTCTTTGGAGTTATTTTAATGACAAAATGTTTGTTTCGAAAGGAAAAATTATTATTTTGTCAGCAAAACACATTAATATTATGATGAGTGATGCCTTTAAGACCCAGGAAAACAGTTCTTCGATAAAGAGCTCAGACACTTGGAAGGGAAAAAAAAATTGGGAAATATATGAAAATATTTCAGCTGTCACTACTACCAGGTTTAAAGCAGTAGCTTCTATCATTTCATTTTTTCAAAATCTAGCTTTAAAAAAATCACAGAAAGAAACTGGGGACTGACTTTAGTTTTTCTATGTTTTTGTCCCACTGACTCACAGAAAAAGAAACCCAAGCTTCAGGGTCATTTGACAGAATGTGTCGTACTAACAAGACAGGAAGGAGATGATCTCAAAATAAACAGCACTCTTTTATATTAAGCACACTTCCTAACTCAGTTATTCCATCACACCCCATTGAACACTCTCTCAGGGAACACTGTCAGTCTCTAGTCTAGACTCCTGTCCACATATTGCTAGTTTACAAATTGATAACAGCCTTCTAACGATGGATGGATCTACAGGATGTCATCAGCGACTCTCAAATGAAAAAGTCAGCAAGTGGGTCTGGTATTAACCGTACAAGGCCAAACATCTGGAGATTGGAAGACATCTGGGGCTTTTTTATCATGTAGACCAAACATGATCCAGGTAATTGACCAAATTTTTTACTTCCCAACCAGATGTCTTATTTTCACAGAAAGGAAGTCAATCTTGGGCTTTCATGTGCAAATAAACTAGACATAAATTCACCCCTGGAGGGCAGGATTAATTGCTTATTCTCAATGAACTCTAAGTTACATATTATTTCTTTTTATCCAACTATTTTACCGTTGAAAAAGATTTTCCACTATTGTTTTAAAAGTGCAAATTTCATGTTAGCAATGTTCTGTTTTAAATTGTCTACTCTTCACTTTTTTGACAGTGAGGCAGTGTGGTATCACAAAGAATGTATTTTTCACAGAATGATCTGGCTCTAATGTTGTGTACTTAGCCCCGTAATCTTTAAGGACCTTGGAAAAAGTCACTTAAAACATCTAAATTCAACTTATTTGTAAATTTGAACCATAAAACCCATCTATCAGGGACATCATGAAGATTGGGATTATTTGCCCCTACAATGTACATTGTGGACCTCCTCTGTACCTGATACTGAGAGACCATGGAGGACCACAGTACTTGCTCATCCTCTAGGAGCTCAGGGAAGAGGACATAAAACTCATACTTAATATACCGTATTATGTACTGTTCAACAAAGGCAATGCCTGAACTCAGGATTTTCAGTGAAACTACAAGTGACTAGCTACTGCTACAACTGATTCTTACAGAGGAAAAGGTTATAAAAGGAAGGACATGACTGCAACTTTTCCTCCTTAATCCAGCTTTCAAGCAGACACTGGAATTTGCTCTGATCACGTTTGTTTAAAAGAATTCACATAGTTATCAATGACCCTCAGCCTTCTTGCCATTGTCCTGACAACCATCCCTTTACTGCACAGAATAGGGAAAATAGCCAACAATGTGTCTCTTCAGTCAGGATCGGCCAGCAAAAAGCAACAGCACAGAGACAATATTCAAAACACTAGGGTCACTGTGTGTGAAATCATTAGGGCGAAGCATGTGCACACACAAGCAAATATAGACACACACACACACACACACACACACACGAATGAAGCAGAGGGGACTGGATGGAGTATAACTACACAGAGAGGTCGGATAATAGCTGTTTTATTATCAAAGCCAGGAAACAAGTGAGTATAGCTCATAAAGTCATTGTTTTGTTTTTATATTGCACCAAAGCCCAGAAATGAATCTATGAGGAAATGAAAGAAGAGGGGACTATGGAGTATAACTACACAGAGAGGTCGGATAATAGCTGTTTTATTATCAAAGCCAGGAAACAAGTGAGTATAGCTCATAAAGTCATTGTTTTGTTTTTATATTGCACCAAAGCCCAGAAATGAATCTATGAGGAAATGAAAGATGGCTATAGTTTTAAAACTTTTTTTCCAAGAATTAGACTCTTCCCTCTCAGAAAGGGTATCTTTTACAGAAGCCTAGTACATAACTGCTAGGCTGCAAGTGCAGAAGAAAATGAGCACAGGTGAGGGCAGCCTGAGCCCTTAGCACCACAGGAATTGAGAGACATAAATCTAGAACTGATCCTATGAGACCATCTTGAGGTATCAAAACAGGAGGAATGGTAATTTAGAATTGTAAAACAGAGTCTGCTTTTCTTAAGTTTCTACAATAGGGATAAAAGCTGAAGCAGAAAGTGTCCACTTAAAGCCACAAAGACGATGACCGCACTCTGGACAAAGAAGGACACTGAAGGTGCAGTGCCTGAAGGGTGGGGGGTGGAACTTGCTAGGTTGACATTTAGCCGGAGGCTGAAGTCAAAGCCCAAAGTTTCCAAAAATGATGCCATAATTTAATGGCACCACCTAGGACATCTGGGGTTGGGACAATGTCATATCAATTCTGAAGAAAATGCTCAAGTGATAAGAAATGGAAGCTGTAAGCTTTCCAAATGGAAGGCAATCTAATTCCCCATGTTTAAAGTCTTATTCTTTGTACTCAAGATTTGAGAAAGTGAACAAACCTTAGGCAAAATGAAAAAGGAAAGCTGGCTCAAAGCCCTAACATGTCACCAGTTACCCTGTGCTTTCATCCTGGCCACAAAAAGGGTTCCTAGAGAGAGCATCAGAGGCAGAGACAGCAGCCCCAGGCTCAGAAAGGTTGGTGCCTGAGGCTGGGAGGGGAAGCAAGT
The DNA here is from genome assembly GCF_012274545.1 of Fukomys damarensis. Classification (NCBI taxonomy): domain Eukaryota; kingdom Metazoa; phylum Chordata; class Mammalia; order Rodentia; family Bathyergidae; genus Fukomys; species Fukomys damarensis. Next base: position 36,582,279 of record NW_022900935.1, on the reverse strand, counting down.
GGAAAGGGTAGGGTGCCATCTTCCACAGCTGCTTATGGGAGGAGTGTGAGGGCTCTTCCACCTCTGGAAGGATGGGCACCCAGGAGGCCATTATACCAGGCTCTTGATGGTACCATCATAATTCTCTTCTTTAAAGACAAAAATAGAGACTGTGAAGCTATTATGAAGTACAGCTGTTCTTCAGCGTACAAAGATAATAAACTTTTCATTACAGGCCATTCAACAATGCAGAAAGATAGAAGGGAAAAAAAGAACTCCCCTTAATTTTCCTTCTCCCAGAGTTAACTACTAATGAAATATTTTTAAATGTTTAATAAATATATTTCAAAAATATTAAGATATAATCAGATTTAATTTTACGTAAATGAGGTAATATAATTATGCAGTCTTACAGTCTGCCTTTTTAACTCAGTATTTCAGACATCTTTCCTCATAAGCGATTATAGTATATTCTTTTTGAAAATGAATCACATTCTATCATTTGTGTGGGTCATATTATTTGACCAATCACTAAGTATTAGGCATGGAGCTTGTCTGTGTCAAACTAAAAACAAATCCAGGCTTGAGAAGGGATACTTTATTGCAAAATATTATTCTAACGAGTAGTGGGGAACCTTCAGCGGAGGATGGAATTACCGCAATAAGGAGAATACCCAAGATGTGTGAAGGTCTCAATGGTTAGGCAAAGAGAGTTTTTATTTTTTGTAAACAGTGTCATGGTGTTGGTCTTAAAGGTCGCCCCGAGGTCCATATGCTAACGGTTTGACCACTAGTCTATTACAGTCCTGGGAGGTGGTACAACCTTAGCAAGCAAGTGGGCCTTAGGGAAAATTTGGGCGTTAAGGAGAATATCGAGACTCTAGTCCTTTTCTCTCTTTGCTTCCTGGCCATGAAATGAGCAGCTTCACCCCCACTGTGATTATCTGTGCTACCACAGGCTCAACAAAGCCTCTTGCCAGCAGAGCCAAGGGACCATGGACTGAATCTCTGAAATTGTGATCCAAAATAAATCTTTCTTCTTTGTACGTTATTTTAGGTACTTTGTCACAGTGATGGGAAGGTGACACAGAGAGAAAAAAAAGAAAAATGGGGTATGGGAAAATTGGTGTGACTGAACAGTAGATGAAAGTGTGTTTTACCCTGGGCCAGGCCCTTTACAGGAGAAAACTGGGATTAGTTTTATGTGTCAACTTTATTGGCCATGCAATTCCCAGATATTTGGTCAAACGTTTTTCTGAGTGTTTCCATGAGAGTGTTTCTGATGAGATTAACTTGCATACCTGAGAATGAGTAAAGCAGACTGCGCTCCCTAACTGTGAGTGAGTGGGCCTCACCAATCAATCAGCTGAAAACTTAAGCAGAACAAAAAGCTGGCATCACTTGGAAGAAGAAATCTCACCTTTTCTGTGGTCCTCAAACTAGACCTCAGCCCTTTCTGGTGTGTGGACTCAAAACATCTCTCTTCCTGAGCCCCACTTGAACCTGCTGGCCTTCATATTGGGAGGACAATACCAGCTCTCTTGGTCTCAAGCCTTTGCCCTTAGCCTGGAACTAAACCATTGGTTCCCTTGTGTCTTCAGCTTTCTGATTCACTGTGCAGACCTCAGAATTTGCCAGCCTCAAAGTTATGGGAGCTGATACCATCTAGTGTATTATGGATGGATGGAGATAGATGGATAGATGGATAGATAGATAGGTAGATTGATGGACTGATTATTTCTGTTTCTCTGGAGAACTCTGCCTTACAAGATCCTCTTAGCTCTGTTGGCTCTGACTCAGGCAGAGGAGAGGCAAAAGTTCATGATACAGGATAAAGATAGAATATTAACCAAAATTTAGTTAATAAGCATTTTGTTCTATTTGACCACAGGGAATAAGCAGTTCAGTGAACCATTTTTAAGGCAACCTTCACTGCAAAAATGAGAATTTGCAGTCTGTAATGGGTGTTGTCACAGGTAATGGGGAACTTCCATGAGTTTTAGCAAAGCCATGTGGATTTCCCCATATCATTCTTTGCAGTAGGTCATTTCCTGGCACACAAAAAGTTAGAAGTACTTCATAATCTTTTCTATTTTCTGGGCACACTGGACTCAGGTAAAATTCAACACCCAAGTCTATTATGCCCATTTAAAAAAATACTGTAAAAAACATCTTGAAACATGCATCCTGGCCCATGGAGTGCCAATTACTTAAGGAATTTAGAAATGGCACTTCTGTTAGCCCTCAGCAACAATGGAGGGGATAAGTAGGTATCCAATATCCTTTAGCACTATAACTCATAACTTTGGGGAACTAGAAAAACAAGGGGAAAGTATAAGTACTTTTCTCTAGCCACAAAAATCAAATTTGAAACAATTTGAATCTCTCTCATTATACAGTTCCTCTGAGGCTCCTTGCTTAGATACAGGATAGCATAAAAGGACCTAAGAACCAAGTTTAGGCACATTTGGGTTCAAGTCTATAACAACACATGCAGAAATAAGATCTTGGGTTATGTTTTTAATTTCTTTATTTTTCCTTCATAAGACAGTAAGAACAGTACATAAAAGGAGTATTGTTAAATGAATGAGACGATGAGTGTAAAAAGACCTAGCACAATGCATGGCACAATCAGTTTCACAAATATTTTTCTTCCCATAGTGTGAAAGTTATATAGAAGCAAAACATGAGGGAACATCTAAATTGTGCTAAGTACCAAGCTGGAAACTGTGATCCAAACAGGTCCAACCCACTTTAACCTCTTACTTAACTGAAGCTCATACTAATTTCATGAGGAGGGAAGGTCAACACGTTACAGGCCTAGAAACCAAAGTTCAGGATAGACCTGTAACTTGTTTGAACCTCATTTCAAATAGATGGAGAGTGTGGTAGGAAATGTAGGATCTGGTTGTTTGCGTTACAAAGGCCATTCCCTTTGCATCAGCCAATGAGTGAAAAAACTTTTATCTGCCAAGTCCAGGTATAACTACAGCTACTAGCTCTACCATCTCCTACCAAACATCACACTTGTGAATTCCATCAATGTGCTGCTGAGTATTTCCAAGCTTTACTCTCCAATGGAAGGCTAATACCTTCCTCTTACCTAAAGCCAAGATCTAGGCCACAAACCAGCAGATGCAGCAAGAGTCCCACTATTTTCCTACCTCACATTTCCCTTGGGAACTATGAGGAGCCTGCAAAAACTACAGCAGAAAAGGTGCTTGCTCTGAATATACATTGAGTTGACTCAGAGCTCAAGACATTTCCTGAGCTAAAGTTTGAAATGAAATCCTCTGGCTTTTGCCAAGATAATTTTTTTTTTTCTGAGATAAGTGGAAAGAGACAGCAAATAAGGTCAAAATTCTAGTTACTAAATACCTGGGAGGCAGCTCTCAGTAGCTCCCTTCTTCAGGAAATGGAAGCTCACAGAGCTTTGAAAAGCAGTGAAACTGGAAACTGGTACCAACTGTATGATTCCAAATCCCACTCCAATACCCGCACCTCTGTGTGTGCTGTGACAGAATACCTGATGTAAGCAGCTTAAAGGTGGCAACAGCTTTTTTGGCTTACAGTTTCAGAGGATTCAGTTCATGGTCATGGTGGTCTGGATCCATTGCTCTTAGGACTATGCTGAGGCAGAACTATGCTAAGTGGGTATGTGGCAGAAAGCTGCTCACTTTATGGGAGCCAAGAAGCAGAGAGAAAGGGAAAGAGCCAGAGAGGAAGGGGCCAGACACCACACATACTTCTCAAGGTCACATTCCCATGACCGACTCCCTCCAAGTAGGCCCCACCTCCTGTGTCCATCACCTCCCAATAATGCCATCAAAATATGATCTCATCAAGAGTTAATCCTCTTGATGAAGTCAGAGTCTTTATGATCCAATCCAAAAAGCCCCACCTCTGAAAACATGAGACTTCTTGGGGACATTTTAGGTTTAAACTATAATACTTCCTAGTTCTGAATTAAAATGTCTGGCCAGAATAAAACCTGAAGGGGAATAAGGAAAAAGGAGGAAAAAGGGAGAAGGGAGAGAGGAATAAAGGGAGAAGGAGAACAGGAAGAAGGGATGTAAAGAGGAAGGAAGGATAAAGCAGGGATGAAAGAGAGAGCAAGGAAGGGAATAAAAGATGAGATAAGTGTTAGCATTCACCTTCAGTGCTCATTGTCCTGTTTTTATTTTAGCTTCACTTTCTCATTTTTCACCTAGTCTAACTGTAGCTTCAGTTGGCTCAACTAGATGTGTGCAAATCACCTGAAAACATGTTAGAAATGCACCTCCTCAGGGCTCACCCTCAACTATTAAAGCAGGAACTCTAAGGTCAGACCCAGCAATTCCCCTGAGAGTGCCTCGAACGCACATTTACACACAAGAACCCCTGCATCAGAGTCCCCTTCTCTTAGTTAACTTCACATGGTGGAGACACAATGCTCAACACCCATAATTGAAAGGAGAAAAGGTTTATTGTGGTTCACAGTTTGTAGGGATTTCAGTCTATAATCTCAGCCAGCTCCAAAGCAGGGCAGGATGGCGGAGAATTGCTTTTGCATGGCAGGCAGGCAGCAGTGAACCATCAAAGGAGGAGGAGGGGGGATTCCTATGTGCACCTTCCAAGCCACACCCACAGTGACCCACCTCTTTCTACTAGGTTTCACCTCCCATCAGTGGGCTAATCCAGAGATGAGAATCACACATCCAAGGTTCAGCCACCTCCAAAAGCCCCACCTATGAGAGAATGAGGGTTTGGCGAACCCCTAGATAAAGATCCTAAAAGCCTAGAGAGTTTTTTAAAACAATGCCTAGCCTCTATCACTGACTCTTGGTCACTGTTATGAAATGGATCCCTAAGCACAGTTTGTAATAGCTAAATCTTGGAAACAGCCCAAATGCCAATCACCTAGTGACTGAATAAGGAAGACGTGGGTTGTTTTTTTTTAATATAGTGGAGTACTACTCAGCCATAAAGGATGATAAAGGAAAGACATTTATAGCTAAATGGATGCACATTGAGGCCATACCCTTAAGTGAAATAAATAGGATACACATGTAAATATCAAATAGTTTCTCTGGTGTGAGAAACTGAAAATGTAAATGAGGACCAAAATGTATAATAAATAATGTGAAAAAGGAAGAAAAGGTCCAAAGAGGAAGGGGAAGGAAAGATGGGGGTAGAGAAAAGGAAAGAAGGGAATGGAAAAAATATGAGAAAAGGAAAAAACTGAAACAAAGTCTATGTAAATATGGAGGGGCAGAGGAGTTGAAGGGAGGGCAGGGGAATGGGGAAAAAAATAAGAACCAAGACATATCATGTGCAGGAACACATTCCCAATGATGAGTGTTGTCATATTGTATACATAAAATGTACCAATAAACTTAATGAATAAAAAAAAAAGAAATGGGGCCTCAGGGTCCTTATTTTCAAAAGCGCTCAGGTAAATCTTGACGCATATTTAGAAGTGAGCACAGAATCCCCCCATACACGCTGACATGTAGAACATTTGATGATATCAGGTACCGATGCTTGCACTTTACACCTGCAACACAGGCTTAAATGGTGGTTTTGGTTTTTTTCCTGATGGGCTGAATGACATTGGGCAAGCTACTCTCCTGCCTCCTTCTCATTTCTAAAAGAGTTAATAATACATATCTTTTAGGGATGAGGAAAGTAACAATAATATAAAACCCTCATCGGTATAGTATCTGGTACACAGGAAATGCTACATAGGAAGGGACTAAGTTTACTCATCATCCAGTGACAGTGAGAAAAGCTAAGCTCCCTAAAATCCCACTGTCCAAAGTAAATAGGTGGAAGTAAAGAAGGGAGACTCTCAGGTAGCTATGAAGCTTTCTTACTCCCTGTGGCCTGCTGTGCATGAGAATGCGCCTTGTGGGGAAATGTGACATCCTGTAATTATGCTGCCTCCCAAAAACCAGATGAAAAAATGAGCCCAGAAGAATATGGAAGAGAATGGGGCAGCAGTGCAAGAACATCTGGAAACAACGGAAAGACACAAATAGCATGCTGACAGAACTTTAGGGACCAAGCAGAAACCCACCTTCTAGGAAGCCTGGGCCAAATGAGGCGAGAGGGGTACAGAGTGCGGGCTCTGTCCATCCTCCCATAACAAGGCTGCACTGTGCACAGCCATCCGGAAAAGCGAGGCTCAAACAGGAAACTGGAAGTCAGGGAGGCAGACGGCAGCAGAGAATGGGGGCCTGTTCCTGTGCCACAGAAACCGCAGGTCCTGTTAAAATCCAGACTAGGACTAGGAGAATCATACCCTACTCTCTGTCCATTTTAAACAAATATTTCTACTAAAGTATAAAACAAGCATCTTCCTTTTCATCTTCCTGCTTGAAATTGTAAACCGCTTTTTCCAGGATGAGATATGTTGAGACTCCAGGCCATTCTTTCTCTATGGGCATAGTCCCTACTCCTTTGCGTGGCTGGCCTCTCTTCTCACCCACAAAAGCAATGCAGAGACTGCTTTCTCCAGGAACAATAGGCTGAATGCCCACATGCCTCAGATGCTAAGCTTTACCAGGCCCTTCCTCAGCACACAGCCAATTGTCACACTGGCTGAATTCAGTGCTTTACACACAAGTTCAAATGACATTAAAATATGTTGTTTGAAAGTAACTCTTGTGCAAATAAATGTGGGAAGTGTCAAGCTAAACAATTCAATCAACTCAGGTTCCTACACTAAAACAACTCTGAAACTTTGACATACTGTTGTGCAATGAAAATTTCTAGGAAAAAAAAAAATGAATCCACATCGTATTTGATCATGGATGTTTTCCCCTAAACATTGCCCCTACTTCCAGAGTTACACTATTGGATATGTGCCATATTTTATGGACATGATCTCCTCTTTCTTCCCCAGCAGATTAAAATTTCCTTGTGGGCAACAGTGTCTATAGGGTAGACACAAAGTAGTAGCCGACTGCAGGTTAAAAAGTAAAATCATCATTTCTCATCTGAAAGCCATTAGTGGCTTTCACTTACACTCAGGGAAACTCTGGATGCCTTACTTCAAGGCTCACGCAGTCTACATTTTTAAATCTCCTCCTCCATTTCTTGCAGTTTTCCTCCCTCACTATATTCCACTAAATTGCTCTTTTCTAAATTTCCTCTAATGTGTCACCCATATTTCCATTCCTGGGCCTTTGCACACACTAAGGTTTCTGCCAAGAACACTTCTGTCTGTGAGTCACGTTGCTGAAGTCAGCTCCACACTGAGGCCTCAACACAGAAGTCTCCTCCTTTGAGAAGCTCTTGCTCTCACATTTCAAATGGCATTTTATTTCCCTCAGAACTCTGCTCAGTATCAGCCACTGTCTTCTTTGTGTACTTGCTTGATGTCTAATGTGTCTTCCTCATACTAAAGTAATGCAATCTTAACTATTCCTACTCACTGCTACCTTCAACATGCCACACAGAGCAACTTTTTTTGTTTGTTTGTTTTGGTACCGGGAATTGAACTCAGGTCCTTGTGCTTGCAAGGCAGGTGACGGAAACACTGAGCTAAATACCCGGCCACCCAAGCAATGTTTTGATGATGCTGGCTACTGAAAGAATGAATTGACTTTATCTATGAATCACCAGGTTAGCAGCTCCACAACTCACCTGCCCGTGATGAGGGAAAGCCATTAAACCACAAAAAGCTCCATTTTAAAAACAATTTTTAAAAGATTTATTTATTTTTATAACAAAATACTTATTGGTATATTTTAGGCAAACATAATGATAGCACTCATAGGGAATTTGCACCTGTACATGGTACATCTGCCTCGAGGAGCTCAATTGCTTTACCTGCAAATAGTTTAAGTAACAAACCGAACATATCAATTCCTCTCTATGCCCTTCAAGAAGAGAATGAAACAAAACTGTAGTAAATTCTTTTTCTTTTTTTAAATTAATGGGTGTAAATAAACATGACATAAAATCCTCCATCTTAACCATTTTTATGTGTATAGTTCAACAGTATTAAGTATATTCATGTTGGGCAACCATCATCAACAACCAATGTCCAGAAACTCTGTAACACTCAAACCCTAGCTCCCTCTTTCTTCCTCCTTCCAGGCCCTGAAAGTGCCATTCCACTTTCCATCTCCATGAATCTCAGTACTCTAGTGCTATTGTTTAGATACTAAGTGACCCCGAAGGCCCACATGTTAAAAGTGGGGATACCAGAGGGGCACTGCTGGGAGACAGTGGAGCCTTCAGGGTGGTGGGAGGCCTTTAGTTCATTGTGTGTGTGATCTTAAGAGGAAGAGGGATGTCAGCTGCCTCCTCTTCCTCTCTTGCTTCCCAGACATGAGGTGAGTAGCTCTACTCTGCTATGCATTCCCACCATGATGTATTACTACACCACTAGTGCCAAGTAACAGTCAGATGATTGTGAACTGAAACCGCTCAAACTGTGAGCCAATACAAATACATCTTATTTCATTGTAAGATGATTAGCTCACATATGTGTTATAGTGGTGGAAGGCTCTACACCACATCTAGATATCTGTCCTTGCTGATTCCCATTGCTGTAATCAATACAACAGAACATGGGTTTATTTAACTCAGAGATCTGGAAGCTGAGAAGTCCACAAGCATGGTGTTGGCACCTCATGAGAACCTTCTGTTACACAGTAATTTGGTGGGGAGCATCAAATGGTGAGACTGAGCAAGCTTACTAGCTTGAGTTTCTCTTCTTGTTCTGATAAAAGCCACTAATAGCGTGGGGATTCCACCTCATTATCTCATCCACCCTTACTAATCTCCTAAAGCTTCATACCCCAATAAAATCAACACACAAAATTGGAGAGTTAGTTTCTAACTCTCAAATTTTTAGGGGCCATGGTCAAATAATAATAGTACATCCTTTTTGTGGTATTATCCTGAATTTGCCCCTTTGTGACTAGGTTATTTTACTGAACACATCGTCCTTAGAATTAATTCATGTTGTAGTATGAGTCTGAATTCCGTTTTTAAGGCTGAATAGTACTCCATTGTTAATGCATTCTCCCATGGATGAATACTTGGGACTCTTACTTTTTGGCTCTTATGAACAATATTTTTATGAACATGGGTGCACAAACACTTTCTTGAATCCCTGCTTTCATCTCTTAGGAGTATATAAACTAAGAAGTAAAATGCCGGATCATATGGAATTCTGTTTTTCACTCTTTGATAAATGACTATACTGCTTCCTAAAGCAACAGTACCACATTACAACTCCATTGAGAGTGCACAAGATTCCAGTTTCTCTATATCTTCATCCACACTTATTTTGGCTTTCGCTTTGTTTTGTTTTTAATAGTAGCAATGGGTCCGTGGTAGAAAGAAATTCTTTTAAAACATTCAGAAACTATAACTACATAAAAAACCCAATCACCCAAAATAAAAGATGTAATAAAAAAGAAGTGAGCAACTGAAATGAATAAGCACTTCGCAGAAGTACAAATGGCCAATAAATGCATGAAAAAAATGTTTGACATCTCTGGCCATTACAGAAATTCAAATTAAGACAACACTGAGATTCCACCTTACTTCAGAAAGAAAGGATATCATCAAGAAATCAAATAACGACAAAGGCTAGTGAGGCTGCAGAGAAGGAACCCTTCTCCATTGTTGTGGGAACGTAAAGTAAACAAGGACAACCCTATACTATCAGTATGAAAATTCCTCCAAAAACAGAAACTAGAAATTCTGTTTGACCTAGCCATTTCCCTTCTAGGTATATTTCTGAAAGATGTAAAGGCATCATATTACAGTGATACATGCATACCCACGTTTGTAGCAATATAACTCACAACAGCTAGATCTTGGGAGCAGCCAATCAACAGATGAATGGATAAAGAAAAGACAATATTCATATACAGTGGAGTACTGCTCTGCTGTACAGAAGGATAAATTTGAGCCAGTTGTACGAAAATGGATGTACCTTGAAACCATGTTTAGTGAATAAATCGAACAAGTTTAACTATTGTACAGTCTCTCTAATACTAGAAATTCAAATTGTAAATAAAGAACAAAACTAAAGATAAATAATAGGAAATATGGAGATGGAACTTTTGTAAAAGGGGAGTCAAAAGATGGAGGGAGACAGTGGAGGGAAAGGGGATGAGAAAGAATAAGTTTTGTGTATGTACACTGCCCAGGATGAGTGTAATCATTATTTCCTGCAAACATGTACTAATACAAAAGAGGAAAAAAGTAAAGTTAGGCATATAAAGAACATCATGGAAAATGGCAACAGTAATATACACTAACATTACTTTCAAAATGCAACCTACAAAGTAACATATAAAGTAGGGTTTCTCTTGTGTTAAATCAGGGTAGAAAATAGTCAAAATGAACTAAAATGTTTGCAGTTTAGAGAGGTAATTAACTTTGGGATTTTCTTTAGTTATTTTTACTCTTAGACTTTGAAAATAAAAGAAAAAAATTTAAAAAGAGAACATGTTACCAGAAACCAACACTGACCAGCATTTAAAAGGCTTCAGTGGAATTCATTCACAAAAAAGCCTCAGAAAATGTGAGGCTGAACAGGGCCTTGGAACAGAGCAGCTGTAGGAATGTTAAGAAGAACAATTAAAAGTAGGATACAATTTTAAGGAGGGGATGATTAGCTAAGGTGGACCCAGCTCCCTAGGCCCCTTTACCCCTGAAATAACAAGTGTCCGGGCTCTGACGTCATCAGAGCAGACACCACCCACATAGGTTTCATCCCTAGCCTGGGCTTTCCCGAGTACCTGATCAATTAGAGTTCAGCACTGAACGAGTGAGAGAGACACTGAGTGGATCTTCCTGAAGGTGGGCTGGTGGAAGCCACGGTACTGTCTGGAATGGATGTGCTCAGAACTGTGCCAGCCACCACACAGGTGCTGGGTCACAGCAGGCGACAAGATGGGCACGGTCCCTCTTCGCACAGAATGTATGTTCTGGCAGGAACATTAACCCATAATTATCAACAATCAAATGTGATGAATGTGAGGATAAGTGGAGTTAGGGTTTGTGCACAGATACCATACCAATTTGACTATATTCAGGATTCAGGAAGCAAATGATAGAATTACAGAAAGAAACTGAATGATACCAATCAATAATGTAAGTGATTTAGTTCACAAGCCTGCCAAGGAAGCCCTGTCCCAGAGTGGGATGTGAATCAGGTCTTCCCTGTATTGATCTCAGTCTCTATTTTCTAATAAATGTATCTCTTTTTGCTACATATGACTTGAACAGGTCCACTGAGCTCAGTTCTGGGGGCAGTGAACAACCTCAGGGGTCACCCACTCACCATAACACTTCTTTGGGGTGCACAACCTACTTGGCTATATATTATCTCTGTCTTTTCACACAACTCATACTCCAAGAATAAGGAAATACTGGAATATGGATCTGTGCTTCATTTAGTAGGGATGGGTTGTCTGTTTCCACTGTGGAGACATTCCTCTTGGGGATTTTCAAGGCTAATTCTGGCTGATGGGATTTTCATTATTTGCCTAGCCTTCAGTACCAAGTCCTCCATTCCGATGGGCTTCCCCTGTACTGGAAGGAATATAAATGAGAACCGTTCTGTCTGGAGAGCCTCCATGTAAAAGGTCATTTTTATCTGAGACCAAAAGGGTGAGAATGTAGCTAGGAAGGGTGGCGGGGAAAATGTGGCAAGTAGAGAGCAGAGTGTCTATGTAGGTACTAAGGCAAAAGAGCTGGGAGTGTGTTAACAAGCTAATTGTGGGTAAAGAAGTGCAACAGGGAGAGAGCAATTTAACAATCCCCAACACTTGTCCAGCTCCTAATCTGTAAGTCTCCTTCATTTATTGGTTTAACCAACCCATCAGACGGGCTTACTAAGCATCCTGAGTCTTTCAGACATCCAAGGTCTCTCCTCCTCCTAACTCATACCATTTATTTCTGCCTGTTCATAGGGCACTCTGTCATTCATTGTTGCTATAGTTTCAGAAAAATTCACTGGGTGCCGACCATATACCAAGCACTAAGAATTCTCCTGAACATGGCTATGTTGTTGTTCTGAATCCCCTCATGGTTCCTTTGCTTTGCTTCAGTGTTCAGGCCAGTCTGTGGGCTCCTTCTGGACAGGGACTATCATATGCACATGCGTACCTGGCAAAACACTAGCCTCACGGTGGCTAATAAGCAATGGCGAAGTCATGCCACATATTCCTATTAGCAATAAAGCTGAAGCAAAGGCAGTGAGTGAGGTGCCAGAGGTCACATATAATTAGTGATGGGTCTAACTGACCTACCTCGGAGAAGCTGGGGATTAAGCCCAGCTCCTGGACCATTTTAAGAATGTTGTCAAGTCATTTTTCCATAGAGATTCAGGGAAAGTTCAAGAGCCAGACTGACTGGTTTCAACTCCTGGCTAGGGCATATGGTATTCAGCCAGTTATTTAACATCTCTGTGCCTCTATTTCATAATCTGTAAGACGAGCACAACAATCTCTTACAAAAGTGTCTCATGAGTTATGTGAGTTACTGCATTTAGTACAGTTCGTGGTATACAAAAAGTATTTGGTGATGACAGCTAACTTACTTTGCTAATTTACTTTTTGTCTCACCAAACTTGATGAGCCACCGGTTTTATTAGTTATGATTCAAATGAACTGCAAGTCAACAAAATAATTACTTTTTTTAAAAAAGTGAATAATAAAAATTAAATTTTGTAAAAGAAGTCCAGAGGTTCACCTTGCCTGGGGATGATCCTTGTCTTCACCAAAAACAGCTGCCATGGCACCTTCAACCACCTGACTCAGGCCCACACATGAGGGAAGGAAGAAGGCTCAGACTCCCTTCAGGCCTCACAGGACATGTCCACTGGTATCTCATTGGCCCAAACTCAGAAGAACACATTTAGCATCAGAGGAAGATGCTGAGTGCAGAATTTTAAAGACTTGTGGACAGCTAAAAGTTTTTGAGTTTTGCTAATAAATGTGAAGACAGCATGGATTAGATGGGCAGTTAGCTTCTCTCTGCGACCAGTCATGGAGTACAAGCCAGAGGTGTATTTGGGAAGTTGATTCCCGTGCGATTCCACTCTATCCAAACTTGGGATTCATAACAAATCAAAGGACATTTTCCAAGCATATTTCCTCAAGATCTATAATGCTGCTTCTACTTTAATTATTTTGAAAGCATGTCTCCCTGTTAAGGGAAATCTGACTATTAAATCTGATTCACTCTAAGCTATTGAAAAATTGATTTTTTAGAAAGATGTTTGCTAGCCAAGACTTTTGAATCATTTTAATGAGCTGGAAAAAACCACTAACTCTCTTTTTTTTAACAGGAGAATAATGTATTTATCCCTAAAAAGAAAGAACAACTGAGCCCCCAGATTAATCTGTTCATATACTCCTCAAATCTGTAAATGAGTAACGTGTCTTTTATCAGACACCAACTTACAAAAAAAGCCCACATTTTCAGCCTTATTATGGTGAATTTTATTTAAAAACATGTTATGTTTTCATATTAATTTTAAGTGATCAATAATTTGAGTCCTTATTACCAAATCTTTTAAAATAATGTAGGTGGTAGTGACTCTTCATGGAGGAATTACTTGCTAGCGCATTTTTCCCATCACAAGGGTTTCTAAAGAGGCTCATAAAAAAGTCAGATCTGTGATTGAAATTCACTTTCAAATAAACATTACAGTCCTGGACAAATGCACTTTTACTCTCTGGCACGCTTACTAGAGTTCTACTGGTTCACAGAGACAGTGACAGTTCATGAGAAGGTATTTTTTAAGGCCTAAGGAAGGAAGAAAGATAATGGATTAAGGAGGCTACAGTAGAAAAAGAAACAGAAAGAGAGAGGATACAAGGGACAGTGAAAAATACACTCTAGATCTGTCTGTGTTTAATGTGATGAGTCAGAAAAACCAGTAATCCCATGAGTCAGCACCATCCTATGAAAAATGCATTGCAATGACTTGGAGATATAATTTACTGATAAAAGAAAGAGCTTTTAGAATAAGGCAGGCCTGGTTTTTAATACCCTTCCACCAACAAATACCTGTGAGACTTTGGAGCAGTTATCTACCCTCTGTGAACTTCAATTCCCATACTTGTAAAAGCAAGACAGTAATAGTACTTGTATCTCATTGGTTGTTTGAAGTTTACATGAAAATTCATGCAAAGTGCTTGGCAATGGTCCCTGGCACATAATACACATTCAACAAATGGCAATCATTCTCAGTACATTATTATCTTTCTTTTTATTTTTTACACTAGACATTCCCTCTTCAAGAACCCTGCCATTATTCACCTTTCATTCTTTAAAGAAACCAAATTGCTGAGGGTGAAGGTAAGGGTGAAAGTGAACACTTGAATTAATCTCCCTAGGACTTGTAATTTCAACGAAATTGGAATAACAGCCAGGAAATTGTTTTAGATAAGCTCTTGCTGTTGACTTCAACTGTCACTATATGCAAAAAAGAAAAATGCAAAATTTTGGACAAAGTCAGTTTCATCTAGAACAGAAAGACAATGTTTAAATTGGCAAAAATTAAATGAAAATGCCACTCACTGAATTGGCACAATAAAGAAATATCTCAAAAACACAAAACAAACAATCCAACAAGATAAAGAGAATATATAATTTATGATTTAAACCATAGCAGAAGATAAGCCCCTTAAGATAAAATTTGAAGTTATCATCACAAATCCCAAAGAAGAGCATTTTGTTCTCATAAGTCCCTTTTAGAAATAACAATAAATTAAAGGTCCTCTTTCTCCATAATCTCCATAATCTATAGGACAAAGCCAAGGATCTCCTGAGCCCAATGTCTGCCATGAGGGAGACTCAAGAGATATTTGTTGAACAAACGAGAGAATGAATATGTGAAGGAGTGATTTTCATCAGCATCTGATCCATTTTATGCTGTGAATTTAACCGTGTAACTATCAACAGTGGCCACATTAGCCAGGAAGTCTCTCCGTAAGTAGTATTCTGATCACCCACCAATGCAGGTGACTCATGAAGTTAGCCATTAGTTGCTGGCCCTCCAGCATGTAACAGCTGGGAGAAATCTGAGAGATCTTCTACTCCTGTGGGTCTCAAAGTGTCCCTGGGGAGTGCTACCTGGGAACTTGCTGGAAATGACAGTTCTCAGGGCCTTCCTTGGGACCTCTGACTCAGAAACTCTAAGTGGTATCCAGCCAGGAGTTCTAAGAAGCTTTCAGATGGTTCTGATACATGCTTTGGTTTGGGAATTGCTCATATAATTCAATCCTCTGGTTTACAGAGGAAGAAATGGAGGCCCAGAAACAGAGCATCAGTTGTTTTTCCAGAATCAACTCTCATTTTACTAGATAATGAAAAGTACCAAATCACAACTTCTTAGTTTTGTGACTATTTCACCTCTCTGAAATTAACTTTCCACATCTGTAAATGAGCATAATACTGACCATTTCATGGTAGTCAAAACAATTAAATGATGCTGTTTTCAAAGAACATAGAGTATAACAAAATACATATACACACTGAGACACAGACATGCATATAAAACTGTAATTTTCTTTGGGAAATAAAATCAGGATCTTTACATCCAAAACATACATACATACATGCATACATACTCTCTTAAATAACTGGCCATTTTTCCAGGGGAAATTTGCTCAAATGTGGAAACATCTGCCCATGATTCATGTGAGTGTGCTCCAGGTTCCAGCTCATCAGCACGAAGGATGCAGACTTCACTTTAGATTTGTGCCTGGCAAGCACACTAGAGGTTCACATCAGGCTGCTTTCTGAAATGATTCCAGGGTGGCCTGTGCCATTAAAAAGGGACTCAGCTGGTGATAAAAGGGTCTTGGTAAACACGATCATCAACTTGACAAACACATTTGTTTGGAGATGTATAACCCTTGGTCTGCATGCCTATAAACTGAATTTTCTGAAGAGTTTAGTGTACCCAAGAGAGTGCAGCTCTTGTTCCCCATCTGGTTGAGAGTCAGTGTTCTTCCTGTGCTTGTGTAGCTGGGCTGACGATGGTATGAGAAAATTAAGTGATTACGTTGGCCAAGACGTAGCACAGACATGAACTAGAATGCAAACGTCAGGAAATAGGATTCCATAAAGCAGGTTTTTTCCTATCAATTTTTTATAAGATACTCTCTGTGAAATAGATCTAAACACACACGTATCCCCCATGCATCTCTCCATATGCACAGAGATGACTAATCGTGGGGCAGCACAACCTTTGGAAAAGCTCTACTTTTCAGGTCAGAAATGTGTTCAATTCAATCTCTTATTTAGCCTGTTAGCTTTATAAGTCGAAATTATTGACCTTGTATGATGGAGTGTCTGAGCTGAACTGCTGATGGTTTTACCATCAAGAGAATAGATCCCATGGGAATCTATGCCTGGAGACTGCAGGTTAACAGCTAAACAGGCAATAGTATCCTGGGGCTAAACTGGTGACTCACTTTCACAAAACTGTTTTCTTTTTATTATATATTGTCACTTTATCCCTCTCTTGGCTCCCACATGTCTAAGGCTTTGATAAGGAGAGAACTTACTGAAGAAAGAGGATGAACACTCAGGAAGAGGGGAAGCACTGTACAGGGAACACAAAGGACCATGAGGAGATGGGACCTTGAGTGGAGCCCCTGTCTCTGCAAACCAATGACACAAGCAGCCCAAATTACATAACCTTCCGGAGTCTCATTATGTGACTTCAATGTGGAAGAAATGGCTCATATGTTCTCTATCAAGTATATACATTCTAAAGTTATACAAAGATTTAAAGAACTCTATATTCTACATGGGAAAAAACAAAACTCTGACTTTATCATTTTCCTTGCTTAGAACCTTTCTAATGTAATAATTCCTAAGCATTTTAATTATGCACATCATTAATAAAAATTATTCAGCATATTCACAACATGTCTATTAGTTTCTTATAAATTATATTAATATACAACTCAATATCTATGTCTAGCTATATGTGTAGATAAAAATAGAAGTGAAAAAAAATGAAATAAAAATAAAGACAACTAGAAATTCTCAAATTTTTCTCCACGCCAAGTTCGCATGTTGCTTGACATCAGCTGAAGCATAACGTCTTCCCATTTGGAGACCTCTGATGTACAGAACATATGAGCTTCTCAGTAAGCATCAAAGGCGCCACCATGCTGGGATACTGTCCACTTCTCCAGCTCCACCTCTCCCTTTGTCCTGACTCAGATTCAAGGCTCCAACAAGGTCCCACCGTACTGCTGAGCTCTGAACCTCGCATGCCGTTGTATCAGTCAGCATCCTCTTCATCCAACTGTTCACCTGGGAAAATCCCTTCTTGTCCAGGACAGAGACCCTGAGGTACGCACCTAGTCCCCATCATCCTCCTCTTTTTATTAACACTCATTTCATTGGCAGCTATCATATGACCCGTAAAAAGCTTTCCTTTTTTCAGCATCCTATATGAGCACTGGTATTCAGGTAATGCACTTCTGGTCAGTGAGATGGAAACTGGAGGGACACGGTAAAAATTCAGAAGTAAGATCCCTGAGTAACAGCAGCATCAGTTAACATACATACTGTGTCCTTTATCCTTGTCCTTACGCAAGGGTGGGGATTTGATACTGAGGGCAAAACCACAGCCCATAAAGGGAGACCTTGTGGCGAAGACAAAGGTATGTATGGCACTGAAAGAAGGGAAGGTGGCTAAAGGACAGAGATCAAAGGGGACAATGGTGCCAGAAGAGGTGGCCAAAACGGAGCTCTCCTCAACCTCCCGAGCACCAGACTTGAGGAGATTATGCTGCGAAGTCACAGGATTCCATTGTCATTATAAAAGTTCACACAGGCTGGTGTGTGCAGGATGGATACTGGACAGCAAATTTCCGATTCAGGGAGAAGTTTCAGAAGTCTGTTGAGTAGTCAAGATAGGATGATGGTAACACAATCTTGGCAGCATTCAAAGGTGGAGAAAGTTCATGAGTTACAAGCTAAAATCCACAGCATTTGCTAACATTAGATGTGGGGGATAAAGGAGAGGGTGGAGTCAAGGGCTTGGAGAGGAGGCTGGGAGATGCCATTATGTATTAGGATCAACAAACCTAAACAAAACAAAAACCAACCCTTTCATTTGTGCTTGTGATCACAATGCTGAGCTCTGCTGGAAAAAGAAAATCATACTATAGAGTAGCTTCGTAATATATTCATGAACTCCTCCACTGGGCTTTCAGTGCTGTCTGATAATCTCCCTCATTCTCTGAGCTTCCATGGTAAACCTTTTCCACTCTTCAAACCTCTAACTCCTTCACTTCTGTATCATTCTCTTGGATAATCATCTTATCTCTCACTTCCCAAAGAAAACAGAAGCCAGGAGAAGGGACCTCATTCACTTCCCACTTGAGTGTAAGAAGTCCCACATATACACACATCTCTGCCTTCTTCCCTTCTGTTAAACCAAGGTGGTTTTGCTGGAGGCCAATCCTCAACTTCTTCAGGCCCTTCTGAATCTGACTCTGTCCCTTCCTCTGGTACTGTCAATGCAGCACTCACTTCGGGAACCTCTCTGTCTTCCACCTTTAATCAACCAAACAACAGTAAATGCCATCTGCTTTCAGCTGTCATCTTCCTCTAGCCACTGCCTCATTTCTCCTTCTTTTCCTCCCAGCCAAATACCTTATGAGGCATCTATAAAGTTTCTGGCTCCATTTCTTTTCTACAGCTTCAAATGTCATCTACACAGCAACTCCTGACATCCTACTACCTTGGCTTGAATCCTGACTCAGTCACTAGGTAAGTGTATGACCTTGGGTGGGTAACTTCTTTATGTCTCCCCTTTCTCTTCTGTAAAAGAGATCACTACATTTTTTCATCAGGTTGCGGTAATGTTTTTTTTTTTTTTTTTTTTTTTTTTTTTTTTTT
>NW_022900935.1:36540449-36563320 GCF_012274545.1 Fukomys damarensis | reverse complement strand
TTTTTTTTTTTTTTTTTTTTTTTTTTTGGTACCGGGGATTGAACTCGAGTCCTTGCGCTTGCAAGGCAGGCCACCGAACCACTGAGCTAAATCCCCGGCCCAGGTTGCGGTAATATTAAAATGCATACTAAGCACTTGGCATAACATCTAGCAAATGTTAGTTGTCACGGTGGTAGTAACTACTATCCACTCCTCAATTCTTATCCTTTTTTTTTTTGTTTTGGTACCAACCAGGGGGATCAAACTTGGGTCCGTGTGCTTTTGAGGCAGGCAGTGGAACCACTGAACTAAATCCTGGGCCTTCTCAATTCTTATCTCTGCCTCCACTTACAATAACATAACTTTCACTAAGGCTCCTTGCTGTGATGTAAATATAGTCACCCAAATTCATGTGTTACGAGCTTCATCCCCAGTGTAGCAGTGTTGAGAGTGGTGTTTGATTCATGAGGGCTCCACTCTCATGAATGAATCAATGTTCATATCGAAAGGGCTGTGTAGTGGGTTTGTCCAGTGGCTGTTCTGCCTTTCACCATGTAGGACACCAGATGCCCACACCTTGATCTTGGGCTTTGTAGCCTCCAGAAATAAGTTTCTGTTCTTTAAAGTTTACTTCATCTGAAGCACTCTATTATAGAAGGACAATCGTTATGTCATCATTATGGTCCCCAAGTCATCAAGTCAGATGGCCGGTTTTCATTCCCCTTCCTCTCCACATCCCTGGAGACCAAACCCTTCAATTCTAAACTCTCCTGTTCTTCTTCTCTCCCTGCTCTCTGCAGGCCTCCTCTGCAGGCACACTGTCCTCAGTCTGACCTTTCACATACTAGAATTCCTCAAAACTTTCTCCCTGATTTGCTTTTCTTGTCCCTTTGCAGTCTCTCACACCTGTCTACAGCTTAAAACGTCATCCACCCTGACAACTTCTGAACTTCTACTTTTAGCCTAACCTACCTTCTCAGCATAGACCTAACTGCCTGCTCCACATTTTTACTTGGCTCTCTCTAAGGTGTAGGTCACTGTCTTCCCCCAAACTAAATGTTTTAATTGTCCTCTGAAGCATTTGTTTATACTTGTATTTGTATATATTGTCTAACATTTTCTCCATTCATTTACCAAGCATCTATTGAAGACCTGTTTCTAGATGATTTTCCATATGCTACTTTATCTTGGAAAATATTTGAGGCAGCTTACAACTAGTAAGCAAAGATAAAATAAAATGAGATTAAAGATTAAATAAAACCAAAGATGGGAACATGATTTGAGATGAATTTATATTAATGGCTCATAAGCCTATTTACATTTCAGAGTTAAATCCTCAAGGATTCAAAAAGGTGAAGGATAGCTTGACAGCTACTCACCATGATAACCATGAGAGACAGAATAATAAATGTCATTATTAAGAAAAATTAGGAGAAATTTTAAATAATTTGAGTATTTAGACTAGACAAGATTGTTCCTGTAAGGCCTGCATTAAGGGGTCTCTATGTGAGGTCATCAAGAAAACAAACAGAGGTGTTACTCTCCTCAGAGGCAGGTGGCAAAACTGAAGTCTTCAAAAGTTAAGTAACTTGCTTGATTAAGTCACTCAGCTAGAACATGGCAGGACCAGGTTTCAAACTCATGTCAGTCTGCCTCCTGATTCCCTGTTCTCTCCATTACCTAACAGTGCGTCTA
Organism: Fukomys damarensis; assembly: GCF_012274545.1. NCBI lineage: Eukaryota > Metazoa > Chordata > Mammalia > Rodentia > Bathyergidae > Fukomys > Fukomys damarensis. The sequence continues at coordinate 36,561,646 of NW_022900935.1, read as the reverse complement.
GACCCAGTAGTTCTGAGCCAACAGCAGATCACTACATGCAGTGTCCCCAATAGACAGGGACATGACAACACCAACGCTCCATCTCTTGACAATCCCTGACAGTTCCTGTGCTTTCGGTCTAAAGACAAACGCACTGTGCTTCACGGAAAAGAGTGGGGGAGGAAAGCAGAGCGTGAAGGATTAATAAACACCATGAAATCATTACCTGGTCCCTTAAGTAGTCTCTGAAGTAAGAGCAGTGAAGAAAACATTGGAGGCGGTTTTTCCCCTACTAATACATTGTACACTTCAATAGCTAAAAGGGTATGAGCATTTCACGGAATTTTTAATGTCTTTCTAGGTTTTATGATACCACAAAGAGATCATCTTCATTCTTCTTGCCACAAGAACAGCTGGGTACATGGGAGGTGGGTCATGACTCACCACCTCCTTCCTTACACCCACAGAGGCTGTCTGAGCAACAGGCAAACTTCTGTGATCAATAGGGTTCACAGCAATGTAGCATCTGCCAGCAAACTCTGGAGAAGGCCATTAGTCAACCAGTGACCTGCCAGCTGACCACAGCAGCCTACTGATATGGATTCTCAGAAAGGTTAACCCGTGCTGAGAAGGTAAAAAGTCATAGGTACCTTGCAGTCAAAACCCACAGAACTGAGGTGAAGGAGACTACACAGGAGCCAGGGAGTTAGAGGAAAAGTCCTTGCAGACACCGAGGTCTTAAGTACCAGCTGCGTGACCGAGAGAAGCTCAGAGGAGGAGTGATGACATGTCACATGCGATGTGGAAGGCCGCCTGGGTAGTGGCTGACTTTCAAGAACACTGAGTTCACTGACCTCTACCAGGATGAAAAAATAGTAGACAGTCAGATGCCCAACTAAGATGTAAAAGCAAGTCCCACAGTAATAGCTTTCAGAGAAAGGAAAAGAATCCCAAACCAAATTGAGCATTTTAATGTGACTGACTCACATGTACCTTTGCAAGATGTCCTTCTGTTCATTCTCCTTTTGAAATTCCAGAGTCTGGCCAGGTGTTCAGGCTGATTGGCCCCTCCCAGCACCTGGAGGGCACTTACGTCTTGTAAGGTAGTGGCTTCCTCCAGGCTTCCAGTCCATTCCAAGGGGCTGTGGTGTGGTGTCAAATAGATGGGGACTAGAATGCAGCTCCACAGTTTATTAATATTTTGACTTTGGGCAGGTAATTTCATGAGGTTAGATAATCCCTGGATATCCAAATATTGCTTGCATTTACTGGGAACTAAAGTACCTATTTCATCCAGGCCATTCCCTGCATATATACCAGGCTTCCAGTCCATTCCAAGGGGCTGTGGTGTGGTGTCAAATAGATGGGGACTAGAATGCAGCTCCACAGTTTATTAATATTTTGACTTTGGGCAGGTAATTTCATGAGGTTAGATAATCCCTGGATATCCAAATATTGCTTGCATTTACTGGGAACTAAAGTACCTATTTCATCCAGGCCATTCCCTGCATATATATATATATAATACGATTTCAGGTATAATCCATCAGTACTGGGGCTCTTTTTTAGGGTTTTTTCTTTTCCCTTCTCTTTTACCTTCCCCTTTTCTTTTTCAGAGGACTCGAACTCAGGGGTATTTAACACTAAACTACTGAGGTATATCTCTGGCCCTTTTTATTTCTGAAACAGTCTTAATTGTCCAGCTGACCAACATACAAACCTCCTGCCTCAGCCTCATACAGGTTAGAATTATAACCCTTAGAGTGGCTGTGCCAAGTATGCCAGGTGGCTTTTGTTCATCTTCTTTTTCTTTTCATTAAGTTTATTGTTGCTTTTTAGGTATGCAGTACAGTGACATTCATCACTGGGATCTTGTACCTTTTCATGACAAATCTCGGTTCTTATTTTTCCTCATACCCCTGTCCTCCCTTTACCTCCTCCACTCTTCCCTATTTAGACTTTATTTCCATTTTTCCTTTTCTCATATTTTTATTTTCCCTTCCTTCCTTTTCCCTACCCCTCCCACTGCCCGTATTCCTTTATCCTTTTTCTTCCTATTTCACATTATCAATTATACAATTGGAACCTTATTTACACTTTTAGTTTTTCACACCAGAGAAAGTATTTGGTATTTACACACGTGTGTCCTATTTATTTCACTTAAGAATATGGCCTCAATATGCATCCATTTAGCTATAAATGTCTCTAGTTTCTCATTTTTTATGGCTGAGTAGCACTCCATTTTATTTAAAACAAAAACACATTTTCTTTATCCAATCTCAAGGTGATGGGAAATTGGGCTGTTTCCAAGTTTTAGCCACTACAAACTGTGCCGCTATAAACATGGATTGCAACTCAGGCCTACAAGGCTATACAATCTTGTGCTCAGATGCAGTTCTGGAGCAGACCTATCTGGCTCCATTCCTTACTATGTGACCTTGACCAGCTTACTCAAACTCTTTCTGCTTCAGTTTCCTCATCGGTAAACTGAATATATTAGTACAAACCTAGACTAGGTAAGTGGATTAAAGAAATTCATATTAATAGAGCAACCAGAAATGACTGGTAGATAGTAAATATTTATCAGTCCTTAGCAATCAAGGACTTTCTAGGAAATCCAGATCACTACAGAGATACCGCTCAGAAATTACATTGCTTTTCCTTCCTTGTGTTTTTAAATGAAAGGTCATGAGTGTAATCTGATCCCTGATAAAATATACCTTGTTAATTTAAGTGCACCCTTCTAGTCTGTTAATTATTAAAATAATTTAAATCATTTTTATTCAACTTATTAACTATGCATTTCTGTTCTACACAATTTGCAAATTTATCCAGAAAGTCTTCTGTACTTGCATCTAAGATGTTGACTGAAAATACTGACATGGGAAAGTTAAAACAAAGTATCATGTGCCACACTACCACAGACTCACAATGACTGAGATTAAATTCTTTAAACCATGATCTTTGAGATAGTTGCTTGGCCTTTTTGGGAATCCATTTAAAAATGTTGTTCATTCCAAACATCTCTATTTTGACTATGAAGGAAATGTTAGAAATTTCTCAAAAATGTATGCCTTTCATGGTATATTTCTGTGCCATTTTCTATGCCACTCTGAAAATTCACTGTATGTCCCACAAGATTCAACAGGCATAATTAAATGAATATAGAAGAAGGCAATTTTAGATAGTGACAAGTGCTCCGAAGAAAACACAACAGGAAACTACTGCTAGCACAGAAGGGAGTATTAGCTCAGTGGTAGGGAAGAATCATTTCTACTAACATCTGAGTTGAGATCTAAAAGAGACAGAGACAGAAACAGAGATAGAGACAGAGACAGACAGGCAGGCAGGCAGAGGGGCAGAGAGAGAACCAGCACCGGGGCACATTGAGTAGGGCCGTGCCAGACAGAGGACAATGTTTATGCAAAGGCTACACAAACTAGAGATGGTGGAAGGGAAAAAAGAAGGTAAGTGTAGCTGGGCAGTGAATAAGCACCAGCGTGATAGAAAACAGTACAAGTCAAAGAGATCATATCATAGAGGACTTTTGTGAACCTGACAAGGGATTCAGATCACCACCACCACCAATTTGTCACGGGAAAGCACTGGAGGACCTTAAGCAGGAGAGTAACCTGATCTGATTTACATTTTAAAATATCACTCTAGCTGTTGTCTGGAGAATGGATTATCCGAGAGAAAAACAGGCACAAAGAGACCATTGAAGAGGCTGGCCTACTAATCCAGCAGAGATGAAAGTACTTTGACCTAGGTCAGTAACAGTGAATGAAGAACAGCAACAGGAATTCCTAATTCAGTGTCCATTTTGGAACAAAGTAGGAAGGATTGGTTAATGGATTACAAGGTTTAAGAGAAAGAAAAGTATCAAGAGTGATGTCTAATGTGTAAATGCTGAATAGTTTCTTGGGTGTGAAAAACTAAAAGTGTAAATAAGATCTAAATTGTATAATCGACAATGAGAAATAGGAAGGAAAGGGCTAAAGGTGTATAGAAAGTGGAAAGGGTAGGGGAAAGGAAATAAGGGAAAAGAAAAAATATGAGAAAATGAAAAAATGGAAACAAAGTCTTTATAAATAGGGGAGGGGGGTGGGTGAACAGAGGGCAGGGTTTTGGGGAAATTTTGAGAACCAAAATCTGTCATGTAAAAGTACAAGATCCCAATGATTAAAAGTAACTGTACCAAATACTTAAAAAGTACCAATAAACTCAATGAGAAAACAAAAAGAGTGATGTCTAGTTAGGTCCTGACCAAGAGGGAGAATTGAGAAACCTCTTAACAGATGAAGTAAACCAAAGGAATAGTATAGTAGGTGATTGGACTACATGGACAAATCAAGAATTCAATCCTTCCTTCCTACCTAGGCACCATCAAACACGGATTTCATGGTGATGCCAACAGCAAAGCAGAAAGCCTTAAAGAACTGACAGCCAAGTTAAGGAAACAAAAGCAGGCAGATGAAAAGCAAGCAAAGGTACTACTGGGGCTTGGGCAATGTACCAACAACCCACACTACAACTCAATTCCATCAATGAGGGAAGAATTTCCAGAAAAGACAATGCTTGAAGGTACGAGAGCATAATGTATAGTGAAGTGGGGTAATTCCTATCAATATCCTCTTTCACAGTTGCATGCTTAATAATCAAACCAAGGTCCTTATAACATTAACTATGAAGGCTAAAAGTTTTTAGCAACTTTGGAAAAGTATAATGTATGACCATTCCCTATCTCTGAGGTCACTTCTGCAACTGACCTTTTCAGCTAGAGATGACTAGCTGTGCATGACTATATAAAATTGACTGAGATGGTTAAAATAGTCCCTTAAATTTCATTTTCTCTCCACCACATTTAGCTGTAATGAATCTAGTTCTCTTTGATAATGATTTCTGTATCCATTTAAACCCCCTTCCCTCTCAACTTTCCTGGTTCTGGCCACACCGGCCTTTTGCTATGCTCTCCCTCCAGCCAGTTACTGCAGTGCTGTTGCTTCTGCCTGAAACACTTTTCCATTTCTTTCTAGTCTATATGAATGTTGAGCTAAGAATGACTTCTCCAAGACAAGGTCATATCCCCTACTAATAGATTCCTGAAGCCTTAATTTGTTCTTGTAGCATTTACTCCAGTGGAAATTTTGTGAATGAAAATTTAATATTCTCTCCACTTGACCATATAAGTTCTAGGAAAACAGGAACTTTGTTGGCTTTGGTCTTCTATTATTCTCCACACAGTAACACTGCACCTAACACTAAGTTAACCAATGAGACCGAAGAGGGGAAATGAAATACTATTCAGTTATTAATAGGACCTTGTCTTTGCACACCATAAGCCTATTCCTCTTATTTTCCCTTCCTTTTGAACATAATTATCAAAAGGTTTTCCTGGAATTGTTCATAGGATTTGGCATTATGGAAGCCTGATTTATATAAGGGATAATCAAATATATATAGTGAATGCTTAAATCATAAAAATTTATTACAGACAAAAACATATTGGTCTTAATCCCCCTCCAAATGCTCCCTCTTGCTTTAACCTTACTTATCCCATCATCTTGCTACTTGCTGAAGCAGCTCTTGAAGTCTTCTTTCAAGAGTTTCTTTACAGGGTGTGATCAAAAATATGACGAATGCTGCTGACAAGTACCATCCAATGGAAATTCAGGCTTATAAAAACATGGTGTTTTCTCATCCATCTCATTCACTGGATCTGGCACCATGCAACTGCTGGCTCTTTCCTCAAAGTCAAAATGACCATCTTGAATTAATTCAGGGCATGAGAAGGCAGTCAGAGTGCAACAGCAAAAGACACTAAAGAAAACAGACTTCAAGAACTGCTTCAGAAAGTGGTAAGAATGATGGGATACGTATGTTTGAAGAGAAGGGGAGTATTTTGAGGGGGATTATGGCAATGTGTCTTTTACTATAATTTTTGAGAAATTTAGACATTCACCATATATTCACATCATACCCTTCATATAGCATCGATTCTTGTGTTGGTTAACCCAGCTGCTGTTTATTGGGGTCTTATCAGAAGTCAGACACTTTACATCAACCCGCTCTATCATAATGAACATCAAGATAGGTACATCTGCTCAATGGATGAAGAAACAAAGTCTCACAGAAGTTTAGCAACTTGCCCAGTAAGTGGTAAATCTGGGATCCTAGGCCTTTTGATTTGAAAACGTGTGAATTCTGACTTCCTCAAATGTAAACTGGTAACAAATCCTATTTTACAAATTTGATAGGAACAATAATGTGATAATTTTAGTGGGGAAGTCACTCCCAATCTGTTAGATGTCAGATGAGCTGAGTTCATGGTCTCACACCATCGAGGAATGAAGTTGGAAACCAAGGGAGGAAGCTGGGAGAGTTTTACTGGAAATGAGGAAAACAGCTCCAGGATTTCCAGGAGAGGTTCAGAGTGAGTGGCTACCAAGACCCTTCATCAGGGGTCATATATATAACACAATCACAACATGGGAACAATGTGGGTCAAGCTATAGTCAACTTGTAGGATTACAGTTATCTTAGCTAATATCAACCCAATAGGGAAACATGTAGTCAGGATTGGCAGGAATAATAACTGGGACAAAAGAACAAAAGGTACTCATGAAAGGGATCAGTCTGGGTATTCTGCTCACCCACCTCTGCATCTAATGCCTATCTGGGCTCACTGGACCAGGTAGTGATAATCACAATATAATCTTAAGTTGCTTTCTATCTCTCGAGAGGCTGCAGGTCTGGGTATTGTGTCTCCTTGCTGAGGCCTGAATATCTTCACATTGGTTTCCAGCTGTGTCTTTGTCTCTCTCATCTTCTGTGCTACATAGAGGCCTCAATCCCTCTCTGACTGAATAATAATTTCTATCTAATTTAGCTGTCTAGTAATGTATGCAAATACAGTACGCTTTTAAATTTGTTAAGAACTACAGGAATATTAGTCAATGCTTTTCCAACTCAATTATTATTCTGTATTTTTATTTACCAATGGATATATGATATGTCCTTGGGTTTCTGGAAAAAAGCTAAAGATTACCAATTATATGGGATTGAAAAAATTAGGAATTCCAATTGCAATGATCACTCAAGGAGGTAAAGCTGAAATGTGATTATAATTTAGAAGCAGAAGTCTAACTAGTTTTAGTATATCTTGCTTGGAAAAAGCCTATGTGATCCAAAGACATTCTGGAACCCAGAAGTGGCAATAATTACTTGGATTGTTCAATGAATATTGTCTGTGGAAGATATGATGATCACTGAGAGATGAATATAAGTTCAGAGGAGTGGACAGTCATTACAGTGGTAAGAACTATTTCCTAAAGATTTCCATATATAGGTGCTGTGGGCTGCTTTAGCTTATAATATACTTATTAATATTCATAACATACCAATTAAGGCTGAAACAGATCAAGCACCTCATCTGGAGTCATAAATGGTAGAGCTGTCATAGCTTATGACAAAGTCAGAAGAGGTCAGGCTGGTCTGAATCTTATGACCAATATCTTAACCCTAAAACAGACAACTGAGAATATATTACTTAATTATTATTTGTCTATATCAGTCACTCATGAGTGTGATTAGTATGTCCCCAGATACAACAGTCCCTGGATACATGAACAAACTCCAGATGAAGACTAGACAATGGGCTAGATGAATTAAAGCACAGATGATTTTGCTTCCATTCTCCTAGGGGTTAGTTCCACTCAAATGACAGTGTCCAGATCATCCCAATGATCAACAGTTATTGAAAAATCTCAACTAAAAGAATTGGCATGTCATAGTGAAAAAGCCAAAGTACTGAGGTCAGAAAGCCTGATTTGTGGTCTCAATTTCATCACTAAGATGCCACAAGAACATGAACATTTACCTCACACCCCAGGTTCAGTTCTCATCTGTAAATTGATCTATTTTTTCGTAATTGGGATCAAACTGGGCACCTTTTGCTTATGAGGCAGGTGGCAGCATCACTGAGCTAAATCCCAGGCCCTTCTCATCTGTAAATTGAGAGCATTAGATCTCTGTGATCCCTTTCCACCTTCGTATTCACTGATTCTCTAGCAACAATAAGTGAAGTTGAGGGTAGACTTCACTTCTGGGAAACTAGCAATCATCTTCTGGATGCCATACTGAAAGGAGAAGCAGTTCCATGAAACCTGGAACACAACAAAGTCTCTGAAAGCCATTACTTAGCATTACCATGATGTGCTCATCACTTCTGTTGTGTCCTGGCTCTGCAGGGTTATTCCTGGAAGTGGCAGCAGCTGAAATGGATCTGCTGGGAATGGACATGGTGTTGGAACAGAATGCAGAGAGGGTGAGTACTCCTATCCCTCAGGTGCCAAGGTTCACTTAAAAATGAGAAGAGCTATCATTTTGATAGGCTGCATAAATCATACTGTGCTGGGATATTGATATCTCACTGCAACTTCACACCAATATTTATGAGAAGGAAAACAACTAATGGGTATTGCATGTGATTATAAAAAAGCCATGATTTTTACAATACACACACACATATACATATACTCACAGGAGCTAACAACTTCTACAATGGTCCCTGCTGTCCTAGGTTATTTTTTTTCCCACGGCATTGGCAGGAATAATAACTGGAAACATTTCAAGAATGAAACAAAGCCCATGCTGAACCTCTCACCAGCGGATCATCTTCAAGAAAGGGGTCATACCTGTAGTGGCTTGGCACAGTGTCTCTTCTGAGCCACCTGTACTCAGGCCACTGAGCCTCCTGGGTTCATGAATCCAGCAGGTCAAGCAGAACCTGCCACAGACAAGCACAGTGAAATTTCTTTTCTTTTTGTCCCAGATTCGCAGCCTGACAATAAATGGCCAAGTCAGTGTCATAAAGGTCCCAAAGTCAGCCCAGACTCCAAACAGAAGTATGAGACTCCTAGACTCTGTAATTCGACCTGACCAAAGCCAATGCTGCACTTGGCCTTAGGTGGTTCTGTGAATTATCCTCTTGGTTAGACCTCAGAATGGAACAGTGGTGAACTACTGGCACATTTATGTCCCCAATGCACTCACCTTTTGTCAATATTCTTTACCTATAATTTTAAACCTAAAGGACAAAAGTCTGTAGGAAAATAAAATTTTCAACCTTCCTAAAATAAGTTGTTGTTGCTGTTTAAATATTTCCTGAGAAATCTGCCATAGGAATGAGGTTGCAGCTATCGTTTGGTCTGAGGTGTGCCTTTTATAGGAGTCTTACCATAAGTAAAGAATTACTGAAACTTCACTGTGAACAACCAAGCTATGAAATAAATTTACTGTTTCTCTATAACCTAGGATTGTTATTTCATTCAAAGCATTGAGTCTCCATTAAATGTTAGGAACAATGAAGGCAAGAAAGAATTTATTTAACAAATCCTTCATTCAAACATACACTCATGCATTTAACACACGGCGACAGTTTTACTCTGTGCCAAGTGATTGTGTCAATAATGTCTAGCGCCTAAAATACAGTCTCATGGGGGAAGAGGAAGCCAGTTTTAAAAAGACAGCATCCCTCATCTCAAGAAACCACCTTCTTTCATGTACTCTTTGTCTTTGTGTCTTCTCATTTAACTCTTGGTAACTCCTTCTTGGGCCTTAAATTTTTTTTTTGCCTGGCTTTCCCTGATCCCAATAGTGAGTGATGTACAAGGTAACATGATGAACTGTTTATATACAGAGCTCTCCGTAGTGCAAGTAATTATCCTATAGGTCAGCAATGTTGTACACATGCATTTTCATAAAGTGGCCTATCCCAGTACTACAATGAAGCTCTTTTCCCAGGGAGTAAAGAGGAAATTGGGACATGGTGTCATGGAACCTGGATAATCAATCCACTAGAAAGTCCTTTCTCCCTACTGATCTCTTGTCTCCTGTTTACTTATGATAGATGCCAGGAATTAGATAGGAAATCTGGGAATGACTCACAGGGAACTGAAGATCACAACTTATTGACATAGGTTATTTTATTGGACCATGGGTAGATTATCTCCTAGGGAAAATAGTTTGTGGCTTTATCTATCAATTATGAATATTAATTCAACCTATATTTTTTATCATAAAGAAATTTATATTCTTTTAATTCATAAAATTTTTTCTTTACTTTGTACAAGTGTCCCAAACCAAACTATACCAGTGCTCCCTTGAAATAAGATCTTAGTTAGTAATATTGAGCTTTAGAAACTTGCAAGTAGCTACTTAAAATATTGTAAATATCTCCTGTCCTTGAAATGCACCATATAAATATTGCATTTGATCCTTAACGTACACTTCATAAATAATTAATTTCAAAGATACTCCTCCATAAGACCTTCAGTTGCTGAGGTGTTCAGTTTTCAGGGAAAGCATTTATTTACTGCATGAGCCAAGGAAGGCTGGTAAAGACTTGGCTAAAAGCTCCACATGGAGCGAATTATGGTAATTGTATTAATGCTCAAATCCAGGCTGTTTGCTCAATGCTCAAATCTGCTAAAAGGTTTTGTGCTATATTGCCCACATCTTGACGGGCAATGAGGCCACTGGAAATGTTTAACACTTCATAGAGAGGATTCCGAGATCCATTTTTCATAGTTCCAAGAATTGCTAAGCAATGTCTGAGTTAGCATCCAGAGCAGTTTCTGAAAGTCATAGCTGAGAGTAAACATCCTATTAAAGTCTTCTGCCTTGGGTTCAGATTGAACCATCCTGAACTCAAATAACCAGAAATAGCAATCAAAGAAAACATCACACAATTAATTTTGATGAATGGGTAAATTTAAATCCATGTATAACAATATTCTGCTTAATGATATGTCTCCGTAAGACATCCATTAAAAATCCATTAACAGAACAGGCAAAATCTAATGTTACCCTGGAAATTTTCTGCTAGATTAACATTATGGACTTTTAATGAGTATTTCTTGTAGGTATTGCTTTATTAGCAGAACTAATATACTGATTGAACATCTATATTGTGTGAGATAAGAGAAAAGCATTAGAACAATCAGAAAATGAAAGTTAAAGTTGGACCCATGTTGCCAAAGGTACTGCTGATATAGTAAATATCCTTACAGCCTTTAAAAGCAAAAAGCACCAACCTCCTAGTATCAGCAATCTCAATAATTAATTTATTCACTTACTAATCAAACAGTAAGTTAGCAATATGTCATGCCTTCTGCTTTTACTAAGAATATCTAGTAAGTGAAAATCCTGTGTCAAAGAGTTCAAAGTATAGTTTGTAATCAACGCACATAAACAGGTAATGAAATTCCATGTTCAATATACTGTGGAAATACTGAGGAAAGAAACACTAACATTTTAGGGCAACATATAAATGTTTAAAATCAATTAAATATCAGTCTAGCACTTGTGTTCTAATAAAATGTTGCTTCCATCTAACCACCCCCCCAAAGATTTTAGTTTTCATTCATAATTTATTGGTTCTCTATATGGTTAATCAACCAAGGTTGCTAATCTCTCTGATTCTTATTGGTAAAAAGGCTGACAGCGCTTTTGTTACTACTTAAGAGAATGACATGAAACAAGTTATGGGGAAAACTGAAGGCAAGGGCAGGGCAGGGCAGTGAGAATCAGTATTTTCCATGGCCTGCTACAGGTACACAGTGAATACAAGATGAAAGTCAGTACACAAGAGGGTTAGAGAAGGACTTGGCATTGTCCAAATGTGGATCTGCATTCTACTTTCACCTATCATAAATTGTTCAACTCTGTGCAACCACTGGTGAGGTATGCTGCCCCTTTCTGAGCCTTCAGTAAAATAGGATAAATAAAAATAGTGTGTTACTGCCGGGGATATAGCTCAGTGGTTCTGCCACCTGCCTCAGAAGCACAAGGACCCGAGTTCGATACCCGACCAAAAAAAAAGTGTGTTACTAACACACTTTTTAAAATTTAAAAAAGAGAATGATTGTAATGCAATAGCACCATATCTGAGACAGGTAAGCAATTTAAATCATTTCTATTTTCTTTTGTAGACCAGACTATGGAGGTATGGAAACATTATGAGGCATATCTGAGTTATTACCATAGTATCAGAAGTAGAACTAACCCAGCTCCAGTTTTGGTGCACTGGACTCAAATTTACCTACTGTACTTTCTCCATCACAGTATGAAGAGGCTGGCCCTGGCACTAGGCCCTGCTATTTCTTCTCCAAGTCAGGGAGCTCATGAAGAGCCTCTGGAGCACCAGGTTTGGTACTAAGGATACCCTTGCTCCTTTTTTTTATCTTGGTGGTTCTGGGTATACAATGCAGGAGCCACATTTTCAGCCTTTTTGAATTTTTTTTTTTTTGAGACTGTGCCTCACTAGGTCACTAAGTTGCTAGGCTAGGTTTAAACTTCCAATCCTCTCGCTTCAGCCTCATAGAGTGCTGGGACTATATGTGTTCCATTGCACCTGGTTTAATGGCCCTTTTTTGTAGCCACTAGCTATTAAGTGCCTGAATGTTATTGACTGGCCTGTTGCCTTAAAATCTGTATGTTGGAGCCTTAACTCCCATTGTGACTGTATTTAAAGACAGGGCAAATTAAAGAAGAAATTAAGGTCCAATGAGGTCATAAGAGTGGGACTCTAATCCTAGATGATTAGCATCCTTACAAGAACAGACACCTAAGCTTGTTCCCTTTCGGCCCTATGCACAGAGGTCACATGGACACAGTGAGATGGCAGCCACTTATAAGCCAAGAAAATAGGCCTCCAAATGTCAGCACCTTGGACTTCCTGAAGCCCCAAACTGAGAAACAAACGTTGTTTTAGCCACCCAGTCTATGGTGGTTTGCAGTTTTCTTTTAATTCTTGGTGATCTGTTGCCATCTGAATTATTGTGCTTATGACTTACACATTCAGACAGTATTACACATCAGTACCTACCATGCCAGCACACTGAAGGGCAAGACAGATAAAAAGCTATCATCCAGGGCCTGTTTGGCATCACTTTCTTGCTGGTGTCAGTTCTGCTGCTAGGTGTGCAGCACCACCTAAAACTCTAGCCTGGTTGACAGGAGTCCTGATACACCACACAATGGACAGATCCCCCAGAGGCCAGTGAGGTCAAAGTTTGGCCCTACTTTGGTCTCTGTCCCAACTGATCTCAACATTAGAATTTTAAAATACAACCACCTTCAGAACCTAAAGTATATGAAGCCCTACCAACCGATCAGACTGAGATCCCACTGTACCACTACCCAAGTCCACTTAAAGACATTTGTCTCAGTCTACTTCAAGGTGGCTTTGGGGACTGGCTACTCAATTGCTCCACAATCCCACTAAAGGCCAGCTACACAGCCACATCTGTTCTCCCAGCCTAATTTATTCCAAGGAAAAGAATCAGACTCTACCTCTTAATACCCAGTAAGGAAATGAATTTCAATTTTTATATCTGTAAAATGAAAACAGTGGAGCTAGAGGTTTGTGAGACTAAGTAAGATAATGTACACAAATCACCTAGCAAAAGTTCTAAAACATAACTGTTGACTAAAGACTATTGCTTTGCCTGCTTCCTCTCTTCCCAATAGCAAGTTCCTCCCCTTCTCTACCAACTCAGATCCTGAAATGATTTCAGCAGAGCCATACGAATTCCTGCGCAGCTCTTTCTGCTTAGAACCCTGCTTGCATTCTTTTGCCAAGATTCACTTCTTAGGAGATGAAGAGATCACAGATAACATACTAGGACTATCATTCCTCATGTTTCTACTTGAACTTTCACCGACTGTCATGAGGATTCTTCTAGAGAAAGACAGGTTGAACTACTATGGGATTTAGTTGTTGGAGAAGTTGCAGCAGACACTACCAGCTGTTCCTTATATTTAATAACGCACTGCTCTCGTTTTACTGACCATAGATGGACATACGGTCACCCAGCCAATGACTTCATTTACCATAGTTTTGCAGCCTACTGGAGGCTTCTGAATGTATCCTGGTCAACAAGAAATGAGCAGAAATGAGGTTATGCTGCCTCCAAAAAATCATGTATGATTCCTCTGGACCTTTTATTCTTCTTTCTCACTGGCTGGGAACTGAGCAAAACTGAACTAGCCTAGCTTGGGTCCGAAGTTAGAGGTCATGTTGAAGAATTGCACTAATAGTCACTTACTTTTATTCTATTCCATGAAAGGGAAATCACAGTCTATCTTGTCTAATTTTATTATTACAAATTCCTGACCTGCACACTTAACCAGTTCAGCAGTGTTTCAAATTTTCCACTCAAGTACATATAATTGCTTACCTGATGACAGCCAACTAGAATTGTAAGTAGTAACTACAGGAAATAAACATGTTCTTGTGAAATAGCCTTGGAAGCTTTAAAATCCAAAATGTCATTATATGTGTCTACCTTCTAAATACTTTCACCAGGTAAACAACGACTAGCTACTCCCACTTGTACCATCTATTTACTGCCACATAAAACTGGGAGTCTGGGACTAGAAAGCCTTACTCAAGAAGTGTCAGCTTTCATTCTATTTCCTGTCTTGTTCCCGATTCTTCTATTTTTGATTTTTTCTATTTTATAACTTTTCTTGTTCATAGCCTTGCCTTATCCCTTGAAGCTAACTCACAATTTTCCTACTATAGACCAGAAATGGTCCATAGAGATCCCCTTGATTATGCTAGACCCAGGCACCCCATTCAAAGATCCTCCTCAGTCTAGTCCAACTTGTGATTCTGCATTTCAGCACAGATTTACAATAGTATGTATCACCATTTAGTAAAATAAGTCTTCACACAAGGGCCTGCTGTCATGGCCTGCCCATCACAATGGAATCATTCAGGAAAACCTAGGACTAAAAAAACTGACTTGTGTTCCTGTATATTAATTCAAACAAAACAAAAAGGAGTATCTTAATACACACACAGATGATCATTTGATATGTTTTCTAATCTTTTACCTATCTTACTGTAATTATCAGCAACAAAGTCTTCCAAACCAATCATCTTCCAGAAACTGTCATCCCAGCCTTTCTCTGCTGAGTATGTCCATTTGCACACCAGGGAACAGAGAGACCTAAAAAAATGGGAGAGAGAACCAATAATATAATCTAAGTTTCCTTCATATTTTTTCAGTTACCTACTGAGATATCTGCAGAAGTAGAAGTGGAGCAAACCAAAGTAAGTAGTGATGTATCCGTATTTAAGTCAAAGCTCTCCTCATGTGTATCTATTAATTACTGGTAACTCCTTCTTTAAAAGAATCTCAGTCCTTTATTTTGATCCTGATCAAGTAAATGCTACAGATGAGTATTTTAATTTAAATCTTTATTTGGGGAAATCAGAAATTACAACACTGATAAGTTATCTGATTAAATTGAAGTATGTTTTAGATATGATATTGGTAGCTGTAGTTGTGTTAAAAACTGTGTCTTGGGTATGTTGGTGCATGCTTGTAATTTCATCATTCAGGAGACTGAGAGAGAAAGACTGCCACAAGTTTGAGGCCAGCCTGGGCTACATAGTGAGACCCTATCTAAAAAAAAAAAAGAAGAATCACTTTCTTATTATTTAAACAGATCGTTACCAAGTCAAACATTTATGTATAATATGTTATGATACATGGTATTTAACATGAAAAGGGAAGTAAGTGGTATTTCATTAGGGCAGGATTGGCAGGAAGTGTACACTGTTATATTCTATCTACTTTTGTACATATTTAAACTTTCTATAATAAAAAAGATCTTTTAAAGTACCTCTATAGTAAATAATATACTCATTTTAGTCTAGAAAATATGTAATAAGAGGAAGAATTTTAGCTTCATTTCTCATCAAGTCATCCTTAATATTCTATACTCCATGTATAAAAATCTTTTGCATCTATCCATAGGAAAAAAAGGTGAACCCAAAGTTTTCGTTTAGCCTAGGCTGAGACTTCAGTTATGAGTTAGAGATTCCTTCCCTGATCTCCTACATCTAAGGAACTACTTATTTATGTTCCCTACAGTCCCATTACCTTCTATCTGTTTTCTGTATTTTATCAATTGATCTTGATAAAATCTTTATAAAATAAAATCTGTTACATCAACTCCTCCAACTGACATTCTATGGTATGACCAAGCCCACCTCTGCTTCTTGTGCATTCTCACCCTTGCTTTGTCCATTCTGCAATACTGAATCATCTGAAATTCCCTGTAGCAGGCTTGGATAGCTCACTGCCCTCTCCTTTATTCTTTCTACATTATCTTCACATTATGCCCTTAACTCCTAGTCACCCTTAACAAGCTCAGTGTCCTCTCCAGGGAGTCCCACAGGAGAGCATGCTGAGTCCAAAGTTTGTTCTCCCACTGCCAATCTGGAAATGTCTTTGTCTTATATTTATCATAGTAACTGTCTTTGTCTGCTCATGCCTCTATCTCTCTCACTGAATCAGCAGTACCTGTAACATAAAACCAGTCCTACTCATCTTGGGTCATCAATACCTAGTCTAGCAGGCTTATGTGAGCCAAAGTGAATAGCCATCATGTGAAAGCAACTGGAAAATACAATGTTAAATGAAATAAATTACACATACAAGCTTAAATACCATATGGTATATTTCACTTGAGTAAGGCAGAATACAAACAAAGAGCATAGTAAGAATGAATAAAAGGAAACAAGGAAACAGATCTCTGGAAGATGGGAAGGGTCCAGACAAAGGGGGAGGGTAAAGAAGGAAGATATGCCATGTGCAGGAACCTAACAACCTCAGTGAAAGTAAACATTGTATTTCCTAAACATGAGCTATGAGAAATAATAACAAAAAGAATGAAAGTGGGAAAAAGGGATTCAGAGGCAGAGTAAGGGAGATGGCTGGGAAAGGGAATGGAATTAAAATGGAAACAAGCTACATTATGTTCATGTACCCACTCCCTAAGATGAGTGTAAACTTCATGCAATACAAATATGCACTAAATACATTTTTAATATACATGGTTTCCTAATACATATTGTTTGTCCACTTTGCCAAAGGTAAAAGGCAAATCTGCGGATGCAAATTCATGTAGCTTTATAGGTAAACCAAAACCTATCTCACAGGACCAAGAGTCTAGATGATGCTCACTCAGACGTTCATAAAGAGTCACTTACTCACTCAACATCTAATACTGTTACTATAATCCTAGCACCATGCTAGGCTCTATGAGAAACTGTATATACTATTCCTGGTCCTCTGCTGTCACAGAACCTGAAAGTTTAACGCAAAAGAGAGACGAGTGTTCTAAAGGAAGTAGAGAGAGAAATGAGAGCCTTTAGTGGGACAATCTGCTATAATCTGGTGGCAGGTTAAGGTGCGGGGGGACATGCTATCAAGGCGGGTCCCATGAGGGGGTGACATTTACTGAGGACAATACTGAAAATAAGCAAACAGAATTTATTATCAATGACTTTTTCAGATATGGAACACACAGCAGAACATATCTATTATGGCTTAACATGTAATTCTACCCCAAAGCTCATGTGTTCAGGCGTGGGGTTTTTGGAAGGTTACTGGATCATGAGGGTTCAATACATACTCATCCGCGGATTCATCCACAGAGAGTTTAGTAGCTGAATGTGCTTGTAGGAGGTGGAGCCTGGTTGGAGGTGGGTCACTGGGGTGTGACCCGGAAGGGAATATTCTTTCCCCAGGCTGTTCTTTTCACTCTACTTTGTGGCCACCATGGTGTGAGTCATTTTTTATCTGCCTTGCCTTTCAGCCAGCCAATCATGGAACCAAACCATGAGATAAAATAAATCTTTCCTCCTTTAAGTAGTGGGTGTCAGTTACTTTGTCTCAGCAATGAAAGAGTGACCAAGAAAGCACTGTTCCATACTAAGTGACAATGATAATGTTAAAGTATATCACTCTCTTCCTCTTGCTACCTGCACTCTTGCCCCAGAAGGGCCTCCTTTCTTGGCTCTAAACTTTGGATTCTGATACATGACTGGACTTGGCCAAAAGAATGAAGGAGAAGTGATTGCATGACAGCTCCTAGGCTAAGCCCCAACATGCTTTATGTGCCTTTGTTCACTTTCTTGAACCTCTGACACTGCCATGAAAAGATCATGCAGAGCGAGCCCACTGGTCCCACGAGGAGGATCAGATATGTGGATCACAATGACCAGCCAAGCCCAATCTGGATCAGATATTCCTACATAGTCTTTGATCAACTTGGATCAGGCAGGTAACACTCCAGTGAGTGGGATCAGCTGAGATTAGAAGAACCACTCACAAAGAGCAAAGTCTAAGTAAACCACCCAGGATTATTAGATTATATAATTAAAGAAATGATTATTGTGTTAAACTCAACACTGGTTATAGTTCATAATCAAGCAACAATTAACCCTTTACAGCATAAGTAAATTAGTTTAAGTAGATTTTCATCCCCAATAAGAGGAGGAACAGGAATGACTCATTCCTTACAGAAGGGCAGAATAAATGGCCAGAGTGTGTCCTTGAGTGATAATAATTGCACCAATGAAGTAAAAAGCTTTATGGCTACATACCACTGGAAATTCTATATTCTATATGCATTACTTAAAGATCACTAGAGTCTATTTTCTTTGAGGCTCTTTAAATCAAACTGGTAGATAATATGGACATAAGGATGTGCTTTAAGTAGCGGAATTAGAAAATTATAGAGAATGAATCTGAGACCATAGATCTGGAACTACATGAGAGAGAAAGTAGAAGACTTTGTTTATCTTGTTTGTGAGCAAAGGTACGGTAACTAGTGGCACACGGTGGGTTTGCTTCAGTCCGAGTCTATTAAAGAGCAGGGTTCTGACATTCCCTGAAGTGCTTTACTGGGAAAGCTGTCCTCTCAAGAGAGATCTCTATCTCCAGACAAGCTGCATCTGCATTCAGTCTTCCAGCTGCCCATTGTTCAGTATTCTCCCACCCAGGAGGTTGTAGGCCTAGAATTCCACATAGGGCCCCAGAGAGTCAGGGGCTGCTTTAGCGTGATGACTTATTTCCAAGATCAGGCCAGAGATGAACATGCTCCTCCTACCCAAGGAGGCTCTAAAAGGAAAGAGGGGGCTACTTCCAGTTGCCCAGTTTGGTCACTGCTAGCCAGAATTCCAGGGAAGAAAGTGCTGTGTCTTTCACTATTTTCAAATTTGTTAATGACAAATACCTACATAAACACGTAAGGATCAGAAGAAATAGATCCATGAGTATGCAGAACAGAAACAGTATATAAGAGGAGCACAAATTCACCTGAGGGTGGATCACATAGGATATTTATAATGCGGAGGGGGCATTTAAGTAGAAATAATTAAAATATTGGAAGAAAAATAACAGCGGTGGTCACAATGAGAAATCAAGAGAAAATGCAAGAAAGACATTCTGAACTAAGGACACTGACTTTAATTTTGATTTTAAATTTAAAGTAGTGGCAGAAGAACTAAAAATAAAAATCACTGGCCCCCATGAAAATCCAATTAATGCTCTGGAAGACCAAGTAAATGAAGTATCTTCCTATAAGGAGCAAAAACACAAAGAGATAGTAATCACATGGGAAGGGTTAAGCAGCTTGGGGGACATTTCCTGTACCCTAACATGACAATAAAAGGAATTCCAGAGATATTTTTTAAAAAGCAAAAAACAGAATGGATGAGGGAGATATTATAAGTAAATGAGTATAATATTAGGTATTTTACTAGGCTGAACTGAAGTTAGATTTAAGCCTGCAGATTGAAAGTCTCATTAAGTCCAGGAAATAAATCAAGGAAATACTTGAATTTCAAGAGTCAACAGAAAATTATACAGCTTTCAGACAGAAAGAATGTTATTTACAAAGGCAAGAGATTCAGCATAACTAAGGAATTCTCATCTACAATTCTGGAATGTAGAAGACATTGGAATAATGTACGGACCCTTGAGAAAAACTGATTCACAAATCCTATGCCCAAACAAAACACTATTCAGTTATCAAGGAGAAAGAAAAACATTTTTAACATGGAAGGGTTTCAAAAATAAACTTCCCATATATGCTCTCTGAGGACAATGCTTGAGAAAAAATGCAGCCAAATATCAACTCATTCAGAGCAACTATCTCAACACTCAAAGACTGGAGAACCCAATAAATGGTGACATGCATTTATAGTCATTCATTCTTTCTTTCACTTTCATATATAAGCATTGATCTGTTCATGAAGGCAGAACCCACATAACCTAACTGCCTCTTACTAGGCCTCATTTCCTAACTGTTGAATTGTGGACTAAGGTTTCAACATACGATCTTGGAGGGACACTGACAAACCATAGCAGAGTACACAGAAAAGGGTCCTTAGGACACATGTTTGTGTGGGCAGAAGGTAAGTTTAATGGCAGTCATAAGAAATAATATAGCAAACACTAATGGAATCACCTATAGAAACAAAAAGCAACAAGGATAAAAGGGAAGAAAGGTAAAATTAACAAGCCAGTAAAGTTAGCCAAACAAAATGAAAAGGAAAATGAAGTTTACAATACACATTTCAAATGTGGCATTCTTTTAAAAAGGTGTACAAAGAAAGAACAGATAAAACAACACTTAAATGTGACAATATAGATATTAAAGCAGTATGCAAGATAAAAAATATTAAACAAGACAAAGAAGAGTGTCACACAATGACAAAACTTCACACAAGAATAACATCACTCATAAAACTCCATGAACCAAACAATGTATTGGAAGATATAAAACTAGAGCTTCTGGAAACTTATAAAAAGTATTTTAAAAAAATAATTCTATTTAAAGTTTTTTTTTTGTACTATCAGAATTTGAAGAAACGTAAACTATAAGAACAATTATCATTAATGCTACTGTGGCATTAAAAAGCACTCATATAATTAAAAAAAACTCAATTTTACCTGTCCATGTAGGGGTAGGGAAAGAGAAAATGTCTTATAAGTAAATACTATATTATTTAAATGGAACTTTAAAAACATTTTTTAAATTTAAAAGCTTTTATTGGAAAAGAGTGAAAAAAAAACCTATAGTCATCTTAGTCATGATACAAACATAAAACTGGCAATGTCAGTATCAAATAAAAAATAAAGAAACAGTGGCAATATGTTTGATTTGATAAAAG
Source organism: Fukomys damarensis (assembly GCF_012274545.1). Lineage (NCBI taxonomy): Eukaryota > Metazoa > Chordata > Mammalia > Rodentia > Bathyergidae > Fukomys > Fukomys damarensis. Next base: position 36,540,624 of record NW_022900935.1, on the reverse strand, counting down.
CTACCAACACACATAGCTGAGTTCAGTTAAACACAAAGAAAGCTGTATCACATAATCAAAGATCATCTTAAAACCTTGTAATGAAAGAACATAATGTACTCAAAAAGAACATCTTAAAAAGGGAGAAAAAGGACACACTACACAGAAAAAAAAAAAAAAAAAAAAAAAAAAAAAA
>NW_022900935.1:36531740-36540076 GCF_012274545.1 Fukomys damarensis | reverse complement strand
AAAAAAAAAAAAAAAAAAAAAAAAGACAAAAGGTCTACAAACTTTTTACCAGAAGTAATGTCAGCTAGAAGAAAATGGAAAGACATCTTTACAGCACTGAGCACTATTAAATAAAAAGATCTGGAATTCTATATTCAGAAAAAATGTCTTTGAACAATTAATGCAAACTATAGGCTTTTTCAGATAAAATCTCAGAGAATTTATTTCCAAGAAGTCTACATTGTAAGAAATGTTAAATGTGGAGGGTCTTATCTGAACAAGCTAGTGAGTAAAAGAATGAGTGGAGCCGAGAGGGAGGATAAATAAACAGACATTCCCAGTTGTGATCTTTGCTACATCACGGGCTGACGGTGGTGGTTCTGCTCTTCCACGGCATGCACCAGAGTGCATCACCAGTGCTGAAAGTGTAATTCCTAGGGAAATATAGTGGCTCACTAGAGCCGGATTGTTATTTGCACTAACAAAGAAACCAATACAGCCTTCTTTCTGAAGAAATATCGCTGCACCAATTGAAGTTGCTTCTGTTAAAGAGCTGTCAGATTTCAAGCTTGTTATTATTGGCCCTGCACTTTATCAAGACTTGATGACAAGTCCATGACAGACCGAAATATTATACGCAATGATGCAACACAGGGTAACATTAAATGGCCTTTACAGTTAGACTTGCTGATAATATGGTTCAAATATGAGCATGGCAATGTGGGCAGCATGAAAGAACTGAATAAATGTCAAGATGAGGCAGTTTTCCCATACCCCCTAGAGAAAGAGATCTAAAAGTCAAAAAAGCAGGTCCTAAAGCTGCCACCAAAGATCCTCCACGATCTTGGTGAAAGCCCTGGATGCACATATTTGGACTTGACCTATAAAAAATAAGACTAATACTAACTAGAGGTAATATGAGAGAAAGAAGGAAAAGAAATGGGGAAGGAAAGAAGAGGAAATGACAGCTTACCGAGTCGTTGTTATATGTGAGGACTGTGCAGATTACTGAGTATCACCACAAACTTGCCAGGATACTCATATCCTCGTGTGATATTAAAGACACTAAGACTCTGAAAGGTCAGGTCACTCATTTGTGGTCAGACCCACAGAAAGAAGCAGGGCAGAAGTTCAAACCTGCCTTGGTCAGTTAGAGTCTCTACTTGTTAACTACATGCTTATTCAGGACAGCCAGTGAAAAGGTATTCACAAGACACTGCAAAGGCAGATTAGGCTATATGAAAGACTGATAATTCTAAGATAGTATTTGCTTTTGCCATGTTTATCCTACCTATCTCCTTTTCTGAATAAAGAAAAAAGTAGGACGATAAAGACAGATGAGCAGATCACATGATACAGAGCTGCACAGAGCGAAGAGGCTGCCTTAGGTTTCCTGTGAGGAGGTTGCAGTAGAAGTTAAGGTGATGAGATGCACACCAGGAGCAAGGACTTGGATAAAATGAGATTTGAATTGCCTGAAGACATAAAAATTAAGACTGATTTTGAGGGTTTAGCTGTAAATAGTCAACCCATAGTCAGAAAGAGTAAACAATGAAAAATGACCACAAGAAGACTCAACTACTTCCAAAATATCCAGAGCTCACAGTAACTACCTGGGCAGTAAGAAACTAAACAAAGGCTGTGCTGGCCAAACAGATGATGTCTGCACAGGAACAGGAGGGAGCAGAAGTAATGTGACTGGGAGAGGAAAGAAGGTTGCAGGTGGAGGAGCTGCATGTGCAAAGGGCTGGAAGCGAGAGACAGAGAGCTTTGTGGCGCAAACCTCAAGGCTGAGAGTCCCTCATACAAAGAAGAAGAGCAAAAGCATCATTTCCTTCCTTCTCCTCCTCTTGCTGAACAGATATTTATTAAGCTCTTCTTAGTACCAGACACACATACTGTCTCTCCCCTCACAGAGCTCAGGCCTTCCAGCAAAAGAGAGAGATATACAAAGGGTGCATTAGGTATCCTACAAATGCTATGCCGGGTACGTATAATAAAGTGCTCTGTAGGGTATCTGCAGTGCATAGACTGGCCTTAGACTCTTCCACTAGCAAGCAGAACTACACGTCCCAGTGTTTCCACCAAGAATGTGTCTACTCCAGTTTCAAACAGCAGACCCCAGGGCTAAGGCAAACTAAAACAGGGCTGCCTCGTGACTTCAACACCCTCAGACTACCCACACAGGTCTTAGGTTTGTTTGGCTCTTTGTTCTAGCTTCTTCTTTATCCAGCAGTTGGGGTTCCTAACAACAATTTCAGGCTTCGCCTGACTTCTTGGACTAGAGGCTTTAACTCAGCCTTCTGGCTCTGAATATTCATAATTTGCCTACCCTCTAGTTCTTTCAAACACTGTGTTCAGGGTCCCACTCTTGATGCCAGCTTTTGCAAGGTCAACCCTGGGATGTGTGTCCTGTTGTGGACACCAAGACCTATTCTCAACTCTAGCCTTGTCCCAACATGAGCCTAGTACAAAGACTGAGAATATAACCATCTATTGACTCTGATTCCGAAGAGACTTTGCCCACATGTTTTACAAGCTTGAATATAAAAATACCTGCTCCAGTCCAATCTATTCTGGCCTGTTCTATTATAGGACCACACACTGTGTGTTAACGAGGTTGAATAGTGTTAAGATTATAATCCTTATCTTCCAAAATTCTGTAATCCTAGTGGCATCCCCAACCTGACATTTGTAACATCAGCTCCAGGCTGATCCAAAGGCATTTAAAGTGTATATATCAATAAGTCTGGCATCTGTTAAAACAGACAAGAAAGACAGGACAGCAAAATTATTCAAAAACAACTAGCTGGAAAGAGGATAGAAGCAAGAAAAAGAAAGTTATTTTAGTAAATAGTTGTTTAAAGCTCCTCTATCTTGAAAAAATAATGTAAAATTCCTGGAAGAGGGTAAGAAAGGGGCAGGTTCAAATAGCTTCTATCAATTGGCTAAGTGAATTTCAGTTTTGTCACCTATTAGGCCACTTTATGATTAATTTCTGGCCTTTGGAGCATTCAATAAAAATCTTCTTGAGAATGTTCTTCAATATAAATTAGCACATGAACAAATTATAAAACAAATCTTTTCTTGGTAAGCTACAATTATCTTGATAGAATCTCTTAGTAGTAGCAATTATACCATGCTATATATTATATAGCATATTACAGTTCAGCTCTTTCAGTAACCTATCTATTTGCTGAGACAAAGCACCTGACACCCAAAGTTAAAGGGGGAAAGGTTTATTTAGCTCACACTTTGTAGAGATTTTGATCCATAGTCAGCTGGCTCTGAGGAGGGGTGGCATGGCAGACAGGTACACAGAAAAGAAACACTTCATGGTGGGCAGAAGGTAGCAAGGCAAGGGACAAGACAAGCTTCTTTATATTTTAACACAGTGAACCCTCAAGTTAGGACCAGCCTAACATACAGACAACTTGAATTATGACCATAATTTTAGTTTTAACTTAGGACCAAAGTCTTGAATTATGATCCAGATGCCAGCCACTTGTGCTTACAGAGATTCTCAGATACAGATTTAACATTTAAAGAGCTCTGGAAGGAACAACATCGATTCCTGCATGGGGTTAACTGATAAATCCTGGGTCAATGTCTCTCTAAAGACACTGAGATCTGCCTGTAAGTAAGAGAGAGACTTTGAAGACTGTGTAGAGGAGCCTGAGCCTTCAATTGACCAACTTGAATTACAACCAGCCCTCGGGAATGAATTGAGTTAGTAAATCAAGGGTCCACTGTATTGCATCCCTTTGGGCAGGTAGCACTCACACCCTTAATCCTGTTACCCTTAATCCTAGCATCACACGCCCTACATCCAGCCACCTCCTTTGAAAAGCCCCACCTATGACTGCATGAGGCTTTGGGGGGACATCTAGACATAAGCCATAACATCAGCTCATTGGAGCTACTCAACACATTCTTTATCTGTATCTTTCATGAGAAAATGACAACTCCAAAGAGGTACTAGAAGGTATAGTGAGTCTCCTCTCACTAAATATCCACAGGGTTATGATTTTGATCAGCAACCCAGATGCAGATATTTGATAACGAGACATCTGGCAGACTCAATTCTTCCAGTCATCTTACTCTACCAATTTTAGTTTACATTCTGGAAATGGTGCCACTGTTCTCCAATGATATAAAATGCAAAAGTGCTGGTAGCATTCTTGCCCTCATTCTTTCCTCCTTTTTCACTGCTGGTGACTGAGGTTGCCATAACAACAATGGCCACAGCAGGTGGAGGCCACCACAGTGATATTGGTGCCCTTCTCAGTTACCATGACAACTGCCCCAATACCCCAACAGCTGCGTACTTAGCACTCAATTTTAACATGGAGTGATTAGTCTCTCACATACAAAAAGGAAAATGTCAAAACTTTCCAAATAAGCAAAAGAGGTAAAATCTTGAAAGAGTTGGTGAACTACAAGTACTGTATAGATCTGAAGTCTTTATAGATGTTAAAATGTCCCTAAGAATGGATGGAAAACAATAAAAACAAAAGGGAAAAAAAGAAACAAAAAAATGCCCTTAAAACAAGGTTCTCAATGTCCTTCAGAGACTAAGACTCAGAAAACTGCAGAAAGAATGTCAGCTTTTCAGAAGCAGGACATAGTCAGACTTGCTACTAATGTCTTATACATAGCAATTTGTTCATTTAACCATTTAAGACACATAGAGTGTGTATTATCTCTTTGGCTTCAAGGGAGAAACTGTCTTTCAAGGGAGAAACTGTCTTTCAGGGGAGAAGGGCACCCCAGAACATCGATCTAATATTAGCAGAGCTACTATCTGGATCCAAACAACTAGCTTTGTAGTCTAAGCCCATAACAACTATGCAAACTTCATCTAGGGACACATCGTCTGCACGAATGACAAATTTTAACGGTGAAATATAAGACATTTATGAGCAACAACAGAGGCAAATCTATCTCGGAATATTAGGGAAGTTTCCCTACAGAGTCACAGCTTAAACTGGGAGTTCTGACATACAGAGGAGTTCACTACGTGGACAAAGGTTACGGAGGATACATTTCAAGCAGTATTGCAATGCATTCCACTCAATTCACTGACCTTGCCTCCAGGTGGAAAACAAAATATTGCCCTCCAAAAGATTCTTTCAGACTTTTGATTTTACTACTGTTATGAGAGAAATATACTGAGCAAGGATGGAGTGCAGGATTTGGGTTAGGAAATGATTCCATCACTCCCAGTAAGATATCCTCCCTGCTCTCATTTTCTTCATCTGTTAAGGAGAGCAACATAAATTTATCAGAAGAATAAGTGCTAGGTTAATTGTCAATTCACATAGCACATGCCCAATAAAAAAGTATCTATTTTTTGTTCTCATGGTTTTATCAACATCAAAATCATCATCTCCTAGCTACTTTTGAGGGGAAAAATAAAATAACAATGAAAGGGAAGTGTTCAAATGAAAACTTGCTTTATGATACTGCTAGGGATATTGCAGAGAAATGAGATGGGTGTTCAGATCTCATGTGATGACTATGACCTGAACAAAATGAAATAAGACATAAACAACCCACGTCAGCTTTGCTCAACTCAAAATAAAACTACTGAAAATCAAAGTTTTGATTAATTCTTTGAACTTGAAAACTGATGCTGGGCTCAATCTATACCCTGCCTACATACTTAGCAAAAGAGCTCTCAAAATGTTCTCTCTATTCAATCAGTGACTCATTACCTCCCAAACATATTTGGGAGAGTCTACAGAGACAGGAGAGTCTTCCCTCGAATTACTCAGAAGTAGATTAGAAAATGCATATATGTAGGGAAACACAAAAAGCAATGCAAGGTTTAATATGGGTATGCACAAAGCTTTATAAGACAGATAGGACACATGCTATGGTTACCCGTGTTCTGCCGACTCTGGCTGACACACACAGCTTCCTGAGTGGGTCACCCTCCCGCTATAACACTCTGCTTTTGGTCATGCACAGCTGAAGCACCTTGGCTTTCCTTCACCTGGGCACATTTCATCTGAGGCCGTGTTCTTTGTCCTTCCACTGTGCTTCTACCCTCCCCATCTGAAGACTTAGCACATGAAGACCCACGGTTGAATGGTTGTTGTATTCTCCCATACCAGACTGCACACAGGAAGCAGAAATGACACATTCTGCATCTTGGTCTTTGAAGTCAGGTTGATACACAGGTGTTCAACATTTGCTAAATCCATAGTTTTTGCTGATGTCTTCTTCAACTTTCTATTGCATACAAAATACCCATTTTATTCTTGTGTAGGCAACTGCTTTGGATGCTGAACTGGAGCTTACCTTTGCAACTCAGCCCATATGCTGAATCTTTAAATGAGTTCATATTAAAAACAAACAAAACCACAGGCAAAAGAGATCAGAGGGCTCTGCTGAAGGGTAAATTAACATCCTTGCTAAACTCAATGAGGAAGAGAAGCTGTCTGCTTAATATCCTTTTTAATAACTAGCAAAAACTAGCCTGTGGGGTTTCTTAAGTAAAAAGCCATATGAAAAGAAAAAAGTGCACTTCCATGTTCCTTCTTTATCTCCATTAAAATTACCATGTGTTTTTCTAATCGAGCATATTTGTAAGGCTTATTAATACATCAGACCTGGGGGGAAAATATATGGCCTAAATTCACTCTGTTTCCCTGGTGCATCATTTTTGATTCTTTTGAACCTTGAAAAGCAATTTATAAGAAATTAATCATGTCTTATAAATCAAACAACTAGAGAAACTAAGACGGGAATGGTCTATGGCAGGCTTAAAAAGATATCACCATATATCATGTGGGGTCAACGTATCCCACTTACCCACCAGCCTAACTGGGCCAAATGACATTAATAAGACATATTTCTAAGTACATTTGAAATCAACAATCACTTACTAATCATACCCAGTCTGAGTTTGTTGTTTTTTGTTTGCAAAAACAACAGTGGTGTTCAATCATTGAGGAATTGAGAATTTTTTTTTTAAGTCAGATGGAAGGAAGAATTACACCTTGGAAAGAGAAGTGTGTAATAATCATCTTTGGGAAGAGAAATATTTTCAGTTGAGAGCAGCTGCTTTTCATTTCTATGAAAACAATGAGTATAAATTTTGGTATGAGAGGGTTTAGATTAACTAAGGAAAAGGCTTGTGTGACTTATAGGACTAGAATACAATGATGACTTCGTATGAGAGAAGATAACAGCTTCTTTAAGAAGAGCTTTAAAGGAGAGCCTCATCATTTCCAAGTGGCTGGGTAATCATCTGGCTTGAAGAAAGGGGAGTGGGTCACACAGGTGATTTCTAGTGTTTCCATAGTGTTTTTTTTTAAATTCAGAGATCTTCTAATTTATTTACTGCAAAGCCAACCTCTTCAATGTCAACACAAAACAGTACTCCAGAATAATAACAATGTTTCTAAGAATTTCAAATTCATGAAGACAGTTGTACCTAATTTATGATCTTATTTAAATAAAAACACACTTTTATAAATTTCAATTTAACAAAATCTACTGAGTGCCCATGAAGTGTAAATTCTGTGTGTGGTGCCAGGTGCACAGAGATAAGACAGTCCAGCCCTCAGTCCAGTGCAGGAGAGAAAATACTTCCATCAATGGCTGTGATGGAAGTGACATCAATAAGTAACACTCCAGAGACAGGAATTCTCATGCAGCAACGAAGAATAAAAGGGTATTGTCCATTAGACCAATCCAGTGGTAAGAAAAAGTGGGCGTAATAAACAGATCATGAGGTATGAATAATTCATAAATTGGCAAGGGTTGAAACATAAACAAAGACACAGAAATATAGATACCTGAACCATGCCTGGGAGCAGAGGATGGCCTCATTTAATCTGAACTAAACTAGCTGTACAGAAAACATGACAGTTGTTTTGGGTCATATAAGTGATCCATGGTGGACTTAAGTAAGTCTCTAAATGTGAGCCCAAAGATCATTATTCTTGCGTGAAAATAATTTCCACTTATTTCCCCCTTGATTAGAGTAAATCTTACCAAATTATAGTATTTTTAAATAAGGATTCCTAATACCGAAGAGTTATAATTTAGGCAATTAACTGAGAGATGCCAAACACATGCAAAACCTTTGGTCTGGCATCCATGGTAACCTACTCACAAGACACCAGTAGGAGTATTGATCGCCTAGTGAAGAGCAGCTAATGAGATGGACTTGGTACTCTCAGTGGGTGTTAATAATACTGGCACTCCTGAGAACTGACAGTGAAAACATCCTTGCAGGTCAGAAACAGAGCAACATTGAGGTTGGCCATTTAAAAAAAAAAAGTCTGTTCTATGCCTAACCCTTAGAGCTGGCTGTTTTTAAACAATGTGTACAGCATTCTGAG
>NW_022900935.1:36449677-36531554 GCF_012274545.1 Fukomys damarensis | reverse complement strand
AAGGAGGGAGTAAGCTCCCAGTGGCACTTATCTCTCAAATAAATAGATATTTTAGGAAGCTGTGTAGTGTGATGGAAGGGGCAAAGACTCTGGGAAGAGGCAGAACCAGCAGTAAATTCCAGCTTGGCCACTTGGTATGAGATTGGACTGGGACAACTGTCTCCATTTTCTCTTATATGAGGTAGGGCCAGTAACACCAAACTTAAAGCCTGGTTGTGAGGAACAGATGCGCTATAGATAAAGGACCTCCTTGCAGAGCAAATGATCTTTGGAGGTCCTCCATAAACAATTAACTGTATTAGTAACAGTCACATTTCCCCCTTATAACTGGCCACATTCGAACAATCATCAGAACACACACACATTCAGGTACTATAGACTTTTGAAATCTGTGAATCAAATCTTATGGAAAATCTCTACATCAAATGGTCACTTGTATAAGCCCAATATTTCTCCTTGACAGGACCAGACACTGCTTGGGAAGGCTGGATTTTAAATCATTACATGATTCTCTTTCAGGTCTACATTTCCTAGAAACTTAGTTCTCTCAAAAACTGGAAGCCTCTATTTGAGAAGGGATCTGAAATACTCATGTTCTATAGAAAACTGCCTTCCAACTGCCAATGCAGGAGGGCACCCAGTCTCTGGTCATAACAGACATCTTCACAAAGAACAAACTGAAACAGCTTTTCTGTGGAGATAGCAAATCCTGGATGCCCATCTCTCTCCCAAGAATGGCGAGGAAAGGAAGCTGCTATAGAGGTATCCTCAGAGGACTTGGCAGGAGTCTGGATTTGGAAGATGAGGGACAGCAAGGCCTCCAGGATGACATGCTGGGTTCTGGATCCTTCTTCAGAGATGGAAGGCACTATTATCTCTCAAGCTTTAACTATGAAGAAGTTAGGGAATTGTGGGCCTGTGAGCAGTCACGGGACAATGTGGACTGATTGTAAACACTTACCTCCTGTCCAGCTTCTGCTGGCCTCTTGCCAAGGACAGAAGCCTTCTGCAGCAGTCAACAGCAATCACCTCCAAAGGGCTAAGTTTAGTCCTCCTTACAATACTTAAAGCCAACATGTCTCTCCTTCTTAGGTTGTAACAAGACAAATGCAAGGCTCAGCACAACCCTGCCACTCAACTTCCCTTTACCTCCAAAGGAGGGGCTCTACAAAGAGAAAGTGACCATCTCTGCCGGGGACACCACCCTGGATGAAACTTCTCAGAGAAAGGACTCTTCACTCAGCCACTCACTGCCACACTCAACCAATCTCCTACTCACTTCCTTGACAAATGGTTATCGAACGCTTACTACCCAACAGTCCAGATATACGCAAATGGATAAGTTGAGCATACCACTGCTGTAGAGAGCAAATCACAAAAATAATTACACAGTGATGGTGTGATAATGGAATGGAGGCCACTGGTGGTGGTGGGAGATCTATTGTAGCTAAGGGACATAGTGAAAGATTGCTGTGGCAGAAGCACTTAAGTTGAAACTTGCAGAATGATAAGAGACAGCCACAGAAGAAAGGAAGACAGGGTTTCAGTTGGTATCAGACAGAATGTAGCATGATCAAGGAGTGGTGAAGGTAGTGTGGCTAGAAAGGAGTGAGGAGGTGTTTACAGAACTGTTGGAAAGGAGGCGAGAGAGGCACTTCAGGGACCAAACATCAAGGTTTATGGACCATGCCGAGCAGTGGGGACTCCACTGTGAGAGTGTAGTTGGGGACAGTATTGGGATCTGAGCAATATGCTGCCATGACCAGGTCAAATCCCAGCATGACAGTGGGTAAACAGATCTCTTTAACTCTGATTTTGTCCATGTTCTGCCTGAACTCATTACCCAACATTTCCTGGCCACTGTTTCAGGTCACTGAACTCAGCAGGGAATAAGAAAAGGTCCTTGCAGTCATGGAGCCTATGTTCCAATGGGTGTATTTGACATCACACATGAACAAGCCAACACATGCTAGGAAAGAAGTCAGCAAGTGACAAGAAAGAGAGAAACCAGGAGCACAACTTTGGGCAAAGTGGACAGAGAAGGCCTCTGAGAATATGATATGCAAGCTAAGGCCCGAGGAATGAGAAAAATCCATGTCTTATGGAGAGGCATAGGCAAAGGCAGAGTGACCCTGAGACTTATAGGTAGCAAAGGGCCTGTCTGCCTATGTTGGTGAAGCTGAGCATGAGCATGAGTGAGTGGGTAAGGCTGGTAAAGCAGGTGGGGTCCATATGGTTCAGGATCTTGTTGGCATGAGGACACTGTAGCAGGAGCAATGCGAGGACTGGTAAGTGCCAAGATGGTGTTCTATTACATAGCCCTCAGGCTGCTATTGGAGAAAGGACAGGAGAGGACAAGCATGGCAGCAGTGGGATGCAAAGGGGGCTTCTATGTTTCCTTTTACCATTTGATACAGTGTTAAGTGTGTGTGTGTGTGTGTGTGTGTGTGTGTGTGTGTGTGTGGTACCAGGGATCAAATTCCAGCCCTTGTGATTGCAAGGCAGGCAGCGGAACCACTGAACTAAATCTCTGGCCCCAGAGTGTTAATTTTTATCACTAGCTTTTTGACATTGAGTTACTCTACCTTTTTGCATCTTACTGTCTGCACCTACAAAAGAGGGGTCCTAATGCCCAACAATGGGCCGTTGTGAAGATAAATACAATTGTCGTCTGTGATAGACACAGAAGAGTGTGCCCGGAAGAACTCTCAGTACATTTTAGCCATTCTAAAGTTGCACTACTCATTTCCTGTCCATCACTGCTACTGGACACCAGCTTTCTGTTTTTGTTTGCTCAACACCTGTCCCAGTGTTCATCCCACATACTCTGTCAACTGGGAGTTGTAAATTGTTGCCTGGAGACTTATGTTGGTTCCAAGACACATTTTATTTGGCTGAGACAGAGACATTGAAATATGTGATTTCATGTCTTCAGGATGGTGATACACTACATGTGTGACCTTAAAATCCCTATGTGGCAGTCTCATCTGATGTCCAGTTTGGAGGTGAAGTCCTATGGAGGGTTAGGTCATGAGAAATCAGTGCCCTTAAAAAAGTGCCTTTGAGCACAGAGAGAGAACAGGCATCTGTAAACCAGGAAGTAGATCCTCCTGATAGAAAACCTGCTTGCATCTGGTTCTGCATTTCCCAGCCTCTGGAACCATGAACAGTAAGTGTTTGTTGTTTATAAGCAGCTCTTTTCTATGGTCGGCAGCCTGCACAGACTTAGCAGGGTATAGCTTCCCCAATTCCACCGCATTCCTTCTGACCCTGTCTTGCCTTAATGTGCCAGAGTGTTAAGTGTATCCTTTCTCTGCAGGTACATGACTTCGTAACCCCTAATAAACACCAGGTGAACTCTTAAATATGCACAAGTACAAATGGCTCCTAAGCCACACAATACCCTCCCTCCCCTTTCTCTACTAGTCACTGGAGCAGTGGACTAACTGCTATAGGATTCCACATTCCAATTTTCTTCAAGGAGTCATTCACCATGTCATTACTGAATGCCTTCCAGATCCTGGGAACTGGAATAAAAAGACTGAAAGAGAGCCTCCCTTAACAGCACTTATAGCCCAGAGCCCATGAAAAATGTGTTACAGTTCTCCTGGGTGAAAAAGATGTATTGACAGTATTTTACACTTAGGGAGCCTAAGCTTTTTGCACAGATTATCTTATTCTTTTTACAGAGTAATCCTGTGGAGGTAGATAGGACAAAGAAACCAGCGGTCAATGAACACTGCCCAAACAACACTGTTATTAAACACTGGATTTTGCACTCGTGTCTCTTGTCTCCCATAAAGACACTGCAAGCAAGGTAGAGTTAACCTCATCTGTGAAGCAGCCCCTGAGGTTTTCCCCTTGCATCATTTTAAGGCTCTAGAATAATAAAAGTAAAAGTGGCATCTCGGCAATAAGGACCATGTAACAGCCTAGACCTAGACCGACTTACACAGTGGAAAATCATGACAATGAGGCTGGCAAAGAATGAGAGACAGGTTTCCAACAGAGTTCTTCCCAGGCTCTGTGACTTACCAGTGACACTTGTGGGAAAAAAAGGGGAAGGAAGCTCCTGCTTTGACAAGAAATTTATAAAAGCATATTTTTAGGTGAGGCAACGATTTGGCCAGTGGCTCCAGGCCAGACAGCTGATCTACGTGACCCACTGAAAGCTGCCCCCAGAGGGACGATCCCTGGTATTGCCTGAGAAGGGCTGGCACACAGGGATATTACTCTAGCCACCACCATAGACGGCCTGTGAGTGTCTTGAGCCCACACTCCATGCTCCAGACACATGGTGGTCTGGAAAACACATCATCATTCTTCAGGTACTCAGCAGCCTCACCAAGCCTGAAAATGCCTTTCTGGATTGAACATTTTCAATCAGGAGAATTTCTCCTCCACAGAGCAGCTGGTAACATACTTTCAGTTTTACTTTCTGGGGCTGGAGACGTGCCCTACTCGCTTTCAGTGCACACAGGCCAGGAGTGGTGCTCATCATCCTATGATGCCCAGTGGGATAGCCTGATGACACAGAATCTTCTGGCCCAGAATGTTAGGGATAAAAAGTCCCGATTTAAATGTCTTAAATATGTCCTGATTATTCACCATACTCCCAGCCTTGTGCAAAGCACTATACATACAAAGGTGAACTAGAAGAGTCCTTTTTTCCCAAGAAACAGCTGTCATTCAGGGAGATCGGGTCAGGGTCCTAATGGTGGACTCTGAGATAAGTGAGCTTCAGGTCTGAGTGCGGACTTTGACATTTACTTGTTTACTGTGTGACTTCGACAGGTTGCTCAGCCTTCCAATTTCTTCTGAAACCGAGAATATGAAATTGTGACACCGACAATGCTCCCTACTGCTGCAGCAGCATCTACTGCAGACACTATGCCATGATCACTACCAGTACCACCCTTCCTTTGCTGCTACTATTGACACTGCGGAGAAGGAGGGAGAGTGCAGGCAGACAGCAGGCTCAAAGGGCAGGGAAGCATATGTACACGAAGATTCTCCAACGCACCGGAAATGTACTGGAAAAACACTTGACACCAAGGAGCACCGTGGGGGGAGATTCCCCACACCAAGCAAGTCTCTAACTCTCCAGACACCAACTGGAAGTCCTACGACTCAATTCTGAGCTAACTACCCAGAATCTAGGAAGAGAAGGACAAGCCTCTCTTCCAAAAGAGTGACTCTACCTCAAATGGCACAGCTTTCAGCACTTATAAATGTATAAATCAGAGGTTCCCGCACTCTCTCCTCAGGCTCAGTCATTTGCAGTAACAGCTCACAAAATTCAGGGAAGATTGTGCAGGACTTTACTTATGTTCCCTGGTTTACTATAAAGAGCACAAATAAACAGCCCATTGAAGATGCATGACAGAAGGCCAGACACATAGGATCAGCATGGCACTGCCACGCCTCCCTGCTGCATCGCCCTTCCGCCTCAACGCATTCACGATCCAGGCTCTTTGAACCTCACCGAACAGGGAGTTTTAGAGAGACTTCATCCCATGGAATGACTGATTATTAACTCAATCTCTATGCCGTCTTCCTTCACTGGAAGATGTACAGTTACAGATGAAAGTTCCAAGCTTCTAATCATTGCCCAGACTTCCTGGTAAGCAGCCTCCATTGTGGCGCTATCCAGACGCCACCAAGAACTGTTTCAGTAGAACAAAAGATGCTCCTATCACCCAGGAATTTCCAAGGGATTTAGGAGCTCTATGTCAGGAACTGAGAGCAGAGAACAAATAATAGGACAAAGATTACCCTGGCCTCTCTATCAGGAAATTCAAGGGATTTTGCAGCTCTGTGTTAGGAAGCAGTGACAGAGACCGAGTATATATTTTTTCTGATGTGAAGCCTTTAATGGGAGAAGGTGTGTCCCTACTCCATCCATTCTCCACTGGCTTCCTGGAGGAAGATGTGGTTGAATGTCCCTGGGACCATGCAGACAAAGGCCTCTCATTAACCACAGTATAGTCAGCTCATATTTACAGGTTTTACAGTGATGGATTCAACCAACCTCAAACGAAAATGTCTTAAAACATCATACTGAGCCTGTATCAAATGTATAGAATTTTCTTACCATTATTCCCTAAATAATAAAAACAACTATTTCTACATCATTTACATGGTGTTGGGTGTTGCAAGTAATCAAGAGATGATTTAAAGTATACCATAGGATTTTGTAAATTGTATGTAAATGCTATGCTATTGTATACAAAGGATTTGAGCACCCTGATTTGAGAATCCAAATCAAGGTGGGCAGATGCCAGAGAGGAGTACACAATGCAGAAGCTATTTGGGTTCCTGGGTGTTCTCATGGAAAGCATCTATTTCTACACTAGCAGAAAAAGAAATACACAATCTTGTTTAAATCTCTGAGAGTTCTATAACCTAATAATATAGAAGTGTGGGAGTCAAAGGTAAGGCTAGCACAAAGAGTATTACTAGCAGAAGAAACAGCATGCGTAGAGTACAGAGTTGACAGAGAATGAAAGGGGTTCTATGTAAAATGTTTACCATCTCCTTTCCCTGTTTCATGTGGACTAAGACATAAAAATCCATCTAACCATTTATCTGTTCACACTGGGGAATAGAGGCCAAAATTTCAAAATAAAAAATGTTGAGGCAATGTGATCATATCAGAAATGATTCTCTTCCTGAACCACAAGCTGTTCCCTAAAGAGCTCTGATCTGACCTGATCTTAAACTTGCATCCAATGCCCATAAACACACTGACACCTGCAGATGTTGTTCACATCTTTACGTTGTCTTACCATCCTAGGACTCTGCACCCAAATGACATGGAATAAAAGCAATGCCAGCATTCAGGGAGGTTATACCAAAATATACCACAGAGAACACTGAGATACAGCTTTCACGACCTCAAGAGTAATGCTTTGTTTGGTGCAGAAGTGGGCATAGACACTGCCATGAAGGATTTACCAGTGGCTCCAGTTATCACAGGGAAGAAAAAGCTCAGCAATTATTTTCTCCCAAATTATGGCTAATTCTTTGCAAGATAATTCTTGGCTTTTCTAAAATGGTTCCGGAAAATTAGCATTTCTCATGTAAAACTGAAGATATTAGATGCAGCAGTTTATGGCCTGGGGTTTATTCCTTATTACGTCTTAAGAAATGATGAGAGGGCAGGAAGTAGTATTTTGATTTAGGTCCCATTTAGCCAAGTGCCTCCCTGAGACAGAATTGTACAGCTATAAAATTTATTGGATGCAATTCAGGCAAAGGTGTTGCAAGAAAAGAATCAAAAAAAGAACTATGGGTTGAGTTCACAAGGCTATAACAGAATCTGCACCTGCTGCCACTCATTTATTACCCTAGATTTCCCAGGAGGCTTAGACTTAAACCACACAGGCCTGAGCCTCAGCCTGGCCAACATCAGCCTATTCTATCTATTACCACAGTCAAAAGTGTGTATGAGCATTTGTGTACATCTGTGTATGCACAGGTGTACTCTACATGCATTATGTGCTGGAGATAAACTGGGAGACAGGTAACAGGGAATAAGATTTAAGTAGGGGTGGAGGGCACAAAACAGCCATTTTGCCAGCAAGTTACTTTAGCCTTAAAAAAATGTAAATTTTGGATTCTCTGATATTTACAATTTGAGGGTTATACTTTCATTTCTGATTTGACCAAATTCCCAGAACTAATAGTTTTCAAAGAAGGAAGGCAATAGCACCAAATGAACTAAGTTGGTTAGAAAAACAGAAATTTTCCCAAGCAAAATAATCAAGAAGAGAAACTACTGAAGTGTGTAGTAATATTCCACTTATCCTCTGAACACTTCTATATTCACATGTATTTTCAATCTGTGTGTACATCATTATTTTTAACCTTTAAATTTTCAAGCTAGAAAAATAAAAAAAAGCAAAGTTATTGAAATTAACTTTATCAGGACCACCAGGGAGTTCACTTCTCTAGTCCACCCCAGGGTACCAACTTCCAGCTACTTCTCTGTAATGTCCTGTATTCCGGTGGCCTCCTACCTCTGTTTGAATGAACTGAACTTTCAGTTTTCCCAAAAGTGAAGAACTGACCATGTGTTATGTAGGATCAGTCACCCTGTGGCTTGCCTCTTTTAGGGCTCGCTATGCACTCCCAGACCAAAAAAGTCTATTGCCTCTGGCTGAGACGGGGACACAGTAAACGTGGCTACATTTCCTTCTTTTGCACTCTGATAAGGCCGAGGTCTCCACTTTGTGGAGGTACAGTAGACATAAGTGAGAAGGATCCTCGTCTCACTTTTCATATTCACAAAGCATTTCCACTAGCACGTAAAGCTGCTACCAGTTACTCCAGAGATGGACAAGACTCAAGGGAATCTCAGCCAAGTGGTTTTGGGCCAAGTTGCCTTAGTGTCTAAATCTCAGTTATTTCATTCAAAAATGGAGTCAGAGCTTTTAAAGCTTAAATATAGCAATCCAGGTAATGTATTCTATATGTTCTGTATACACTAACATTCAGTATATATGATCATATTACTCTGGAAGTACTTTTTAAGCTCTAGTCAGGCAGGTAGCAGTTAATGACTCTCTAGGCACCATTCTGATCCTGGGTACTTACAGCAATGCCACACACTGGCATTTAAATTATAATCTGCATTAAGGTGTTCTCCAACTGGGGACTATTATAGGTAACCCTTCTGCACTTGGATTCTGGAGATAGACAGACCGAGATTCAAATGCTAGCTCTGTTATTTATTAGCTGAGTGACTTTGGGCAAGTCAATTAATCACTAGGAGCCTTACTTTTCCCCTATCCTAACCATAAAGAATCTTGATGATATAATTTCAAATTAGTAAAGTTTCAATAAAAATCTGGTTTGTGTACATTCACCATCTTCACCAGTAGAGTCCAAGGTAATTATTGCAACTAGATACTGTTTCCTGATTGCTACAGAATCAGCTGTGGAACACATGGAATCATAAAATAAATAATAGAGGTAAAAATTACCATCAAGTCTGATAATACCTTCAAGGGCACTACTATCCCTTGCCTGTGCATAGACCAAATATCAATAGTTAATTACTTTCTTATTTAGCTAAGATTGACTTCCCAGTCATTCCTTCCACCATGATCCAGACAGCTATTTCCAATCCATTAGGATTGGCACAAGGGCAGACCTATCTGCTGTCCCTAATCTAGCCCTCCCATCCCTCTCTGGAGGTGAGAAGTCAGAAGGCCACTGAGGTTAAGTGCTGGTCAAGGGTCTCAGCCCCAGAATATAGGCTGCCAAGCTCCTCCTGCAGTGATCTTTGCACTGCCCACTTCCCTTCTCTGAGTTGCCAATGGAGCCTCAGAGAGATAATGAACAGTTCTCTGACATCTTTGCCCTCCTCCTCCTAGCTACTGCATTTAGAAAGTCACTTATAATCCAATTCTGGTGGGCCCCCTTCCGTGACAGGTAAAGGAGGACTTGGTGGTGAGGGGTGGCGTTAAACTTCTCTTTTAAAATGCTTTGACTGAAGATGTAAGTATTCACACCTGTTCCTGACCCAGTCTGGCTCTCACACAACAATGAGTAAAAGAAATTCGCTCAGTCCTAAGAACCTGAGCTGAAAGTTAAGCTAGAGAAAACTGAGTCACATTAGCTGGAGAGGAGTCAAGAGGTAACTGACTCGCCCACCACCTCTGTCCCATTGGGTCATGATTAAAGCAACAACCATGCAGTTGGTGCCGCCAGCAGTTCAGCAGCGGCCCAAGGCCATCTGCTTCTGTCTGGTGGGCAGAGTCCCAAGACACACTGGCTCCAACAGACTTCTGTGGGGAAGGAAAGAGGGCCCAGCAGCTGTTGGCAGACAAGAAGATGCCCTTTCCTCACCTCTGACCTGGGCACCCCAGTGGACCTAAGTGCCCAGCTGTCCCTGTGGACACAGACTCTCCATGCCTGACTTAGAATGCTAATTGGGCCCTCCCTCCAAAGAGAGAATTTAAAATACTTTTTGCTTATTCATAGCTGACAAGAAGAGGAGGGTGGGATTAAAAAATTAGACTTACTCTGTTTTACAGGTGGTACCATCTGTTGGAAGATTTGTACTTCCCTCAGTTCTATGACATGTCTGGCATTGAAAAAGGTTTTGAAACAAAATAATAATCATGCTAATAATACTAAAGCTTGCCTACACGTTTTCTGAACTGGCTTGTACAACTGCAGGCAACCACAGTCTTTATTTCAATCTTCACCTGGTCCATGCATCTTAAATTGCCACAGCTATCTTCACCTGTCCATTCTAGGTAATGAGCAGGCAGGCACTTGACCCTTGAAGCTCAGATCATATTTGGGGTGAGTCAGATGAAAACTCAAAGGCCATGCTTCCCAAGAGCAGCAAATGTGACGAGCACATAAACATGTGAATTAGGGAGGCCCCTAGAGAGAGAAGCTCAGTGAAGGGCTCTCTGAAGTGGGATCTTATGAGTTGAGTCAGGCCAGATGAGAGTTACAAATGCATTGTGACTTTTTAATGCTATAGCATGGTATGCTTTTCTTAGTGAATTACCAAGATATTTGCGGATGCAACATGGCTCTACAGACATCAGTTAGCACATCTGTTCATCTTTCGTGACCTTGTAATTCAATTCCTACCTCTATCCCTTCTGCCTCTCATCCTGAGGACCTTGGCAACTCCTCCAGTCCCCTCTGTGCCACTGGCTCAGCAAGCCCTCTGCCTCCACTCATTTCCCTCATAGGAAAAGGGAACAATCTGACTCCAGCAGAGGCATATGCCTTGGATTATTAGGATAAGAAAGGAAAATTACTGGAACTGGGAGCTGCTGAGTAGAGGACCCACTCTAGGTAGAGATGCTGAAAGCTCAGAAAGCGTGGTGATGTGAGGTGTGAAAGACTGCCTTCTCCTCTACTCAGGAGACATGGCTGGAAGTGTGACCCAGGGCAGAGAGTACTGACAAAGGAAGTGGACCTGGTTCCTAAACTTTTGTAATGTAATGTGTAAATTTCATGGATTAAAACAATTAGGAATGACAAACACTTTTAAAAGTCTTATTCATTGATATCATGAAAATACCCTGCAAAAATTTCATTACATTGCTTGCTCTAATACCATTACCAGACAAGAAGCCAGCTGATTTCCTGAAAATTAAAAAGAGGCAGGGAAAAAGACTCTCAATCTAATAAAAGCTCTCTATGACAAACCACGAGCAAACATCATACTACATGGTCAAAAATTAAAGCTTTCACTCTAAAATCAGGAATAAAATAAGAATGTCCACTATCACCACTCCTGTTCACTATAATTCTAGAAATATTAGGTACAACAACTAGACAAGAGAAAAAATAAAAGGCATACGGATAAGAAAGGAAGAAGTTAAATTATCATTACCTGACTATGACATAATAGTCTAGACAGAAGAACCCAAAAATTCCACCAAAAAACTGCTAGAATTAATAACCAAATTTGTCAGTATATCAGGATACAAAGTCAACAGTCAAACCCAATAGCATTCCTACACACACATTAACAAACTCAAGGAGAGAAATCGGAGAAAAAATACCTTTCGCAATAGCATCAAGAAAAATGAAATATCTAGGAATCAATATAATAACACAGGAATCAAAAGACCTTTAAATGAAAACTACAGTACTCTGAAAAAAGTGATCAAAGAGGATATAAGAAAATGGAAAGATATCCCTTGTTCTTGGATAGGCAGAATCAATATGGTGAAAATGGCCATACTACCAAAACTTTTATACTAATTTAACACAATCACAATCAAAATACCAATATCATACTGCACAGAACTAGAGTAAACAACACTAAAATTCATGTGGAACCAAAGGAGACCTAGACTAGCAATCCCTGTCAGTAAGAGCAAGACAGGGGTCATCACAATCCCCAATTTAAAGCTATACTACAAAGTTACTATGATAAAACCAGCATGGTACAGGCAAAGAAACAGATCTGAAAGTCAATGGAACAGAAAAGAAGGTGGAAAAAAAATAAAAAAAAACAAACTCCAAGCATACTTAGCTACTTTATTTTTGATAAGGAACCAAATACCTTCACTGGAAGAAACATAGCCTCCTTAATAAGTGGTGCCATGGGCCGGGGATTTAGCTCAGTGGTTCGGTGGCCTGCCTTGCAAGCACAAGGACCAAAAAAAAAAAAAAAAAGTGGTGCCAGGAAAACTGGCTTTCCATATGCCAAAAACTGAACCTAGACACACATCTCTCAACATACCCTAAAGGAAAACTGAAATGGGTCAAAGATCTAAATATTGAAACAGAAATACTGAATCTGCCAGAAGACAGAAGAGATAAAACTCTGAAAGACATAAGTGTACATAAAGACTTTATGAAAAAATTTAAAAACCCAACTACACAGGAATTATTACAAAGAATCAACCACTGGGATCACATTAAATTAAAAAGCTTTGCACAGCAAAACAAACCATCAACAGAGTGAAGAAATAACCCACAGAATGGGACAACATTTTTATCAATTTCTTCTCAAAGAACTAACATATACAATATATAAAAACTTTAAAACTGAGAACCTTCACAAATTTAAAGATCTAATACGAAAATGGGTATCTGAAATGAATACACACTTCCTAGATAAAGAAGTACAAAAAGGAAATAAATATATGAAAAAATGTTGAACATCAATGGTCATTCGAGAAATGCAATTAAAACAATGCTGAGATTCCATCTCACTACAGAAAGAAGAGCTACCATTAAGAAATTAACCAGTAACAATAGCTGGCAAGGCCATGGGGAAAAAGAAAGCTTTCTTCATGGTTGAAGGAAGTTTTAATTAGTATAAGCACTATGGAAATTAGTATGGAGATTCCTCAAAAAACTGAAACTATGAGTTCCATTTGACCCACCTGTGTTCCTTCTAGGTATCTTATCGAAAGACTTAAAAGCATTGTACCACAGTGGTATATGCATAGCCATGTTTATAGCAGCACAGTTTATCATAGCTAAATCTTGGAAACAGTACATATGACTAACAACAGGTGAATGGATAAAGGAAATGTGGTATTTATATATAATGGAGTACTATTTATTGTATTTATATACAACGGAGTACTCTACCATAAAGCAAGTCATTTTGAGGTAACGGATGCACCTTGAGACCATTGTGTAAAGTGAAATAAATTAGAGATATGACCCAACAATGAATGTAACTGTACTGTATCCCTAAATGTACCAATAAACTCAATTAAAAAAAATTAGAGATATGAATTAAAATATCATACTGTTTCTCTTGTGTGACAAACCCAAAGGGTAAATAAGGAGCAAAACTGAGGACAGATTTGGGAAGTAGGAAGAACATGGTCAAATGGGAAGGGGAACAAGGCAGCAGGAGTGGAAAGAGAAAGAAGAGAAAAGGAAAAAAATGGAAGGAAAGCATGGAAGCAAAGCTTAGCTTTTTTTTTTTTTTTTTTGAAACAAAACTTTTTTAAATGATGAGGGGAAAAAGGGTTCAAGGGAGGGGAGAGGAATGAGGAAAAAGAGTTAATATATACAAATACAAATCCCCTAGAATGAATGTGATCATTACGTATGGAAATATGTATTGATAAAATAAAAATAAAGAATTTCAGTCAATGATAATGGCAAGTTCCAAGAATCTGAGGAAGAGAAAAACCTAACATTCTTAAGTAATCCAAAAGAGCAGAGGTGGCTACAGAATAGTGAGTGAGGAAGGAACCCCTAAGATAATGTGGGCAGTTAAGGTGGGGCCAGAAACTATGACCATGGAGAATACTCTAACTCTAGCCTGTACAGTCATAGGCACACACACACATGCACACTATGCAGGTGGACACAGCACAGGGTCAGATGCAAGTAGCTTGCCACCGGAAGGGCAGCCCTAAATCTTCTACCTAAACAGAAAGTGCACTCCTATCCCCCTCCTTCACACATTTATACCCCTGCCAGAAAACTCACCCTTCCAAAGTGAGGTGCTGACCTGAGTCACTGGTACAGTGCTTGCCCAGCATTCTTGGGGCCCTGGGTTCAAGACACAGAAACACACACACACACACACACACACACACACACACACACAAATATACTACTGGGGGAAAGGATATCTCTATCTTAGGGGCATAGTTTGGGACTACATTCACTCCCCCACCCCCTGCTTCCCAAAATAAAAATAAAAATGTGAGAGGATTCCCAAAGACCATGAAGACAGCCACAAAAACCTAGAACCTAGTAAATTTCTGGCTATTCCAGGCCAGTATCACAATCATGCCATATTAATTAAATTTAACTACTTCATCCAAAGAGTCCACGTTTTCCAGCTACTTGAGTAACACTTTACCTATATAATCTTTATTCATGAATTATTGAGAGCTGAATAAATGCTAGGCATCATGCTAATGCTTTATATACAGTGCTGCTTTTCCTCCTCACAATACTCTAGGAAAAGTAATATTAATCTCATTTGATGACAAAGGAAACAAACTTGGAGCACTTAAGGTCACACAGATGACAAATGAGAGTCCAAACTTGAACTGAGATCTCTTTGGTCTAAAACTCATGTTCTTCTCAATGCCTTTCTAAGACTCTGCCTTAAGACTAAACCTACAACAATCCTACTCATCCTTCAGTGCCTATGTGCTTCACATCAGTCTATGTGTGAAGGCCTGCTCAAGCATTTCAATGCATGAAAATCACACCTGCCTAAAAATGCCTAACATTTATTGATTCACTGGACAAACACTTAACTGCACATTTACTATGTACAGGGCACTGTTCTGTGTGTGAGGGTGAAATTGTCAAAACTAAGTCCATGTCTCAGGAAACCCATGGTAAAAGGGGGAAGGCACAATAAACAGAAAAAGTCAGGTACTTCCAGGCAACAAACTAGTTAGAATTAAATTATATATTTTTCTGACATGCTTTTTCATTCTTTATATGTGTTGATTTAACTTCTAAAATGTCTAGGAAGCTGTCATTTGTAAGCACTCTGGCTGTTCCTATTTCCTATGATTTTTGGCATGGTACAGAACACATCAAAGGTTTCTTAAAATCTTGGCACATTGCCCATTAATTTCTTTTCAAGTTTTGGAATTTTTATGGCCTATTTATTCAAGCCTATTCCTTCAAGCTTTCTTTTAGTTATCATTGATGGTGAGCATCCTATGTAGTGGGCTCTGTGAATGAACTGAAAATAATCACACATCACCACCCTCCACCCAGAAAGCTAAATACTATAGTGAGGGAGGCAGGAAAACTGCTGAAACAGACGGGAAAGGCAGTGTGCTACATAAAGGCGGGACCTGCTGGGAAGGCTTTCCAGAAGAGGGGGATTGAAAGGGTGTATAGCAGTCAGCCAGATTCATCAAAGGACAGAAACTTCCACTCAAACAGAGCTGTGAAAGGACCATGCATCTGGGGCATAGTTAGCAAGCCAAGGTGGTGTGACCTGTGGGAAGCAGGGAGTAGTGATGACACAGCTAGGAGAGAGGAACAGACCAGGAAGTCTTCAATGCTACGTTCAGAGGCTCATTCAGCCCTGGAGAAATCAGGGATAACTGAAGGGATTACAATGGAGG
The DNA here is from genome assembly GCF_012274545.1 of Fukomys damarensis. Lineage (NCBI taxonomy): Eukaryota > Metazoa > Chordata > Mammalia > Rodentia > Bathyergidae > Fukomys > Fukomys damarensis. Next base: position 36,515,991 of record NW_022900935.1, on the reverse strand, counting down.
ACTACTATCAGCTCTGAATTTGGGAGAGGATGTCCTCTGAGGAAAAGTAGAGGACAGATGTGGGGAGACTCTGGCCAGAGGAGTGATTGAAATGAGTGCAAAGATGAAGGTAGGGCTCCTGGAAAGTATGGTTAAAAATTAGCAAATCTGTAGGGCAATAGCTGAGCACAATTAGAAACAGTGTTCATCTTAGAGATGTCTGCTTCCACCCTTGTGCTCCGCATGCCCCAATTAGCTCGCTTGGCAGACTGTACTGTTCTTTCCCTTTCCTGGGACCAAAACTCCTACACAAATAAATGTTTTTCTACTTCACTGTTATTCTCATTCCCTAGGGTTACAAATAAAATGCCAGGGGTTTCACAGGTCAGGGCTGTTTTCCTGAGACATTCGTATGCTGATGAGTCTCAGAGAAGCAGTCATTCTGGTCTTCTTGGAGTTTAAGTAGAACTTGGACTAATTTTTCATCCTCTGTGCTACCAGTCAACCACTGTACCAGTTGTGCCCGTGTAGGCTGCTGCATGACCAAGAAAGGGAAGCAAAGTCCCTAGAATCTCCTAATGACACTTATTTCTTTCCACCTGACATTTTGATTTTCACAGTATTGACATCCATACAAAAATTTCAACATTCTCAGGCCTGTCACAAGAAGCAAAAGTAAAAACAAAAAAATTTTGAGATTCAGACAAACCACCTAGTAGAGGCTTCCGTCTTTCATGTCAGATGCACTGTTCCCCAGGTAAAGAGCTTCCCAGTGATGCCCCCCTGAATTTCTAAGCAGTGACAAAAGCTCTCAGAGGGATCTTGAACCAGTATTGGACAGAGAAAACAAGCAATTAATCCCAGGAAAGGAGCTATGATGGCCCGGCCCATTAGTCAGTTTTCCTAACTTTCAACAGATTCCACATCCTGCTATGGTGATTCAGAAATTATGAGATAAGTCTACTAGAATGGCAGGTATTTAATAAATGTTAGTTGCCTTTTCTTTGGACTCTTGACTTTCTTTTCTGTATTCATCAATTACTTACCTAGTACTTATTTAATAACTAGTATTGGCAAAGCCTTGTTGAGAAGCAAGCCATCTTCAATAAGGACAATTAAAAACAAGAATACTAGGGATTTAGCTCAGTGGTTCCACTGACTGCCTTGCAAGAGCAAGGACAGAAGTTTGATCCCCAGTACCAACAACAAAAACAACAATAACAACAAAACAAGAATACCAATGATACACTTGACACATCAATGGTAATAAGGCAGAAATATATGAAAATAAAATGAATTTGCTCCCTGGCAACTAGAATCACTGTGAACTATTAAAATTCCTCGAATGTAACAGATCTCTAACCTAAGCAATCAGGACAGAATCTTGTAGAAAAAATAAAATTGTAGAGTTTTCTATTCTTTTTCTATAATGACATACTGATCAGAATTCCCAGGGAGTTACTCAGGTTACCCAAGTTTTGAGGGTTATTTTGTTTCTTGTGTGTATGTGTGTGCATGTGAAGATATGTGTTACTAGGAATTGAAACAAGAGTCTTCTCATCCCTGATCTTTTTCATTTTATTTTTTAAATTTTGAGACAGGGTCTCACTAAGTTTCCCCACCTAGGCTTAAACTTTCAATCCTCCTGCTTTGGCTTCGTGGAATTACAAGCATGTACCACCATACCTGATACCCAACTGTTACTAAAAATCTTTTAAAATAAAAAATAAACACCTATCCAGGTAAATTTTGCCATCATAGCTTATTGTCTGGTGCTAGTTTGGGATCCAATGATCTAATAATTGTGCTTAGGTAATGATTAAATCAGACCAATGTCATAGCAAATGCGTGATGACCAGAGTTCGTTCCAAATCACAGACAGTAATAAAGTAGGAGTGAGATCCTAACATTCCCTTAAAAATCCAGATGATAGCAAGTTAATAAGTGTCCTTAACTTCGATCCAAATCCTTCACTTTCTAATTATGACAATGATTTTTAAAAACAAGTTGCAGTGGCCGACTGGGGGTGGTGGGGAAGTCAAGTTTAGGCCTCAGCTCACTAAGGCTATTTAGAAGTCAAGGCATGCCCTGGCAGGGCACCTATCTAGGTCTCCAGAAAGTGACAGGCCTTTGTGCTGCCATAATATATCCTAGTTACATCTGCCAATTTGATACAAAACATGCATAGTATTTTCTCATCAGCTCTAATGAAGGCCAGGAAAAGGAAAGAGAGGGAAGAAAGAGAGGCAGAGGACAGAAATAGGAAGGAAGGGCAGAAAGGATAGACAGAACAGAATAAGATGGGGGAGGAGGAAGAGGACAGGAGAGGGAAGGGAGGAGAAACAAAGAGAAAGAGAGATTCATTTATATCACATCCTAATTTTAAACAAATTTTAAACGTATTTTTTCTGTAAACATTTCAGTATGTATCTACGAAATGAGCTATCGAAAAAAGCAGGTGCAATATCAATATTATAATTAAAATATTATAATCAATATTATAAATAAAAACAATAGCTCCCAACATCACCATATATCCATTGTGGGCTTATATATTTCTCCTGAGTTTTACTTTTCTTCTTTTAACAGTTGTTCCTTGAGTGAAGTTCAAATAAGGGGCATAAAGCACATGTGCTTTGTATACCTTCCAAGGCCCTTCTTACTACAAATAGCCCTCCACGTCTCTATTTCCCTCTTTGCATTTTTTGGTTGTTGTTCAAAGGAACTAGTCCACCTAACCAAATGACTTTTCTGACTAGTGTATTCTTTGCCAAAAAGATTTAGGAAGTTTCATTTAGTGATTGCTGGTTTTCTCAAAAACAGCTCTTTCATTCAGGCAAGTGTAAAACAAATCAGAAATATGTCTCTAGAATAGCACTTGACATAAATAACCCAGAAAACACTTATGCCCAAAGCTTTTTGGTGGCTAGAAATTTGGGTGAACTTCAGCTTCTCTGTGATGACTACAATCACCCACTTGTATATTTCTCATCAAAGAGCAAAAAGAAAAAAAATAGACAAAGAGCAAAAGAAACAAAATTCAAAAGAATCTTTCTGGAGTACATAGATCTCAAGAATACAATATTTTGAATATTTCAGTGTAGAAAAATCTGAAACATACAGCATGTATTTCCCTCACTAGAAACCAGTGCACAAAGATACAATTAGGGAAGTCCTAAACCCTACAAGCTTGAGAAATACTTTGACAGATCCAAGCAACCTCCAAAAGCCCTGGATCCAGTCAGTCCTTCTGTTTAAGGACACTGGATTCACTCTTCTCATCCCACCTCCTAGAAGATGTCAAACACTGCTAATCTAGGTAAGCCACCACCTCTGCCCTTGCTGTGTCACCGGCAGGGCAGCAGGGACTTATTTTCACAGCAGCTGCACAAGTGCATACCCTGGGAACAGTGATGCCAATGAGGCAGCCTTAGCAGAGCGCAGTTCTCTTTTGATGTTATCCCTTCTGCCTCCCTATCCTCAGAAATATTCCTAATTCCCACATGACACAGATCTAGCCAATTGAATCCAGAGTCAGGAGATGTTTTCTGGTATTCATAGCACTTGGAGTCAGGATGTCTGTAAGGAAAGAAGCTATACCTGAGAGATATAAGTTCATTTCCATTTCATTAGTAAAGTGCAGTTCTGGCTTGTGAAAGGCCTGAAAATGGTTCCTATATTTCTATTTCATCATTTTAGGAACTGGTGAGGATCTAACCAGTGAACAAGCCAAGATACTTGCTTACTTAAAAAATATGGCTACAACATAAAACTTGTTAGAGGTCCCTGGGGATTATCTCATTTCAAATTAAACACTGGAGGATTCTCAACTAATATGCTTACAAATAGGAAAATCAACTTGTTGATAGCAGTGTTTATTGCACAGGTCTTGTTAATTGTTAAATTGTAAAGCTGATTTTGAAAATTCACTATGTATTTATGGACTACAACTACCATGTTGAAAAAAATTCAATGATGCATCATTTGCATTTGTGATTTTCTAGGCCCACATGGATAACTTGCCTTCCCTGGTGGCAGACACTCCCAGGCAAACCTCCATATTATGTTGGACTCTGGAGTGAATTCCTAGTTCATCAAGGGACTAGTTGCCTTTCTTGAGAACCTTCAGAACCAACATGTGGAAAATAACCTCATTTCCCCGTTAGAAGTCATTCCCTCCAGGACCGCAGTGAGTCTTTCCATACCTCTCCCTTCTCACAACTCTCCAAGGTTCACTGGTGTTTTCAGATCAATACTTAGCACTACTGTCTGGTGTCCAGGGTGATTCTCCCAATACATGAAGAGCATGTGCAAGCCCCACTCTGCACATCCCATTTAGATCAATACTGTTTTTCACCCATACAAGTGAACAGGTGAGTCAGGACAAGAACTGCTTGCTTGGTTTTCCATATCCATACTGACACAATCACCATATTTTTAACTACCACGTTTTAATTTTTTATTTGTATTTATTTATTTTTGGTACTGGAAATCAAACTCAGGACCTCGCACTTGCCAGGCAGATGTGGAGCCATTGAGCTAAATTTCCAACCCCTACCAGGTTTTTATTTTAACCCAAAATTTATAGAAAGAAGTTGAGTAACAGTCACTGGTATATTTACTGAAAGGATTGCCCACATTATAATACTGCTTTTGCTGGGCCTCTTCAACAGATTTTTAATGGCTTTTCTTTAACCTCTAGTCTCATTTACCTCTAATACAGTACTCATAAAGCTGCTGGAAGGTTGTCTAAAAAGCCAATATAACCACAGAATCACCTACTTAAAACCCCTGGATGGCGTATTTAATCCTTCGGGATAAACAGAACAAAACAAAGCAATTTTGAGATACACTAAGGACTCTTTCAATCTCTCTTCCTCTCCTTGTCTTAGAGCCATTGTCCTAAAAGCACATTTTTCCAGCCATATCAAACATCTTACCACACCTCTGATGTCAGCACGCCAAGCACATAAACCTTCTTCTAGCCACCAGAGGAAATTATGGCAAGTGGCCCAATCCAGTCTACCACCTGTGTCTGTGAATGAAGTATGACCAGAGCAGAGCCACAGCCATCCACTTGCCCACTGTCTCAGCTGCTTCATCATTACAAGGCCCAAGGGGAACAGCTGTAATAGATACCTATGGCCAACCAAGACAAAACATTTACTGTTTGGCCCTTAGCAGGAAACTATGTCAATCCCTGGTCTACAGTTTTGGCCTCCTACTAATCCACTGCCTCAGCTCTTCCTTTCGTTAACTTCAATGCACTTTTAGGAGTCATATGCTGATTGTGTACATCCATCGCCCCTGGGAACAGTATTCATTATTCTTCGTGGGGAATATTCTGTAATTATATTCCTTATCTTTCCCCTTCCTTCCTTAGCATAATGAAACAAACCCGAGTTTTGTTTAGAAGAGCTGAGCCCAGTTCTCAGTGATCAGTCACAATGGTTCAAGCAGGTCTTGTCCAGCACAGCTTGCTGCAATAATGGGAAAGCTCTTTGTCTGCAGCTGTTCATCAACACGGCCACCATCCACACAAGGCAAGTGAGGCCAGGGTGACTGGGGAACACAATTTTAAACATAATTTTATGTTTATGTAAATTGAAATAGTCATTGAAACTCAACAGTAGAAAGACAACTAGATTTTATAATAGGCAAAGTATCTAAATATTAAGTACTCCAAAGAAGGTAAGAAATAGCCAATGTCCACATGAAAATATGACCAACATCAGTAGCCATTATGTAAAGATAAATGAAAAGCACCATGAGACAATTCATACTCACTCATGGCTATACAATGAAAGCAAAGACACAGAATAACAAGTACTGGCAAGGATGCAGAGAAACTGGCATCTTTATATATTCCCACCAGGATCACAAAATCCTGCAGCCACTTGGGACCTGTCGGATACTCCTCAAAGGTTAGATGTACAGTTACCACTCAGCCCAGTAATCCCATCCTAGGCTAAACTGCAGAGAACTGAAGGAAAAATGAAAATTATTTTGACATAAAATTGTACACGAATATTAACTGCAGTGTTATTCATAGTAACTGAAAAGTGAGGCAACTTAAATGTCCATCAAAAGACAAATGGGCAAATAAAATGGGGCACATCTCTGCATTAGAATATTACTTAGTCAAAAACCCCAAGGAACTTATTTTTATAAAGCACAGATAAATATTAAAACACAGAGAACCCCTGGTAAAACTGTTTTAAGTTAAAAAAAAAAAAGCCTGGTACAAAAGCCCACACATAACTCCATATATATAAACTGCCCAGAATTGACCATTCCACAGAAACCAAAATGTCAATAGTTTCCAAGAGCTTGGGGTAGGAAAAGAAGGAGTGACTTCTACTGGATGGGTATAAGGTTTCCTTCAGGCGTGATGAAAATGTTCTCAAATTAGATAGTAGGGGATGCTTACATAATCCCGTGAATAGACGACTAAAATCACTACTGTGATTCGTGAATTGTAAAGTACATTAATTGTATCTCAAAAAACAAGTTTTAAGCAGCCATATGTGGCTAGTAACTGCCACACTACATCATGCAGGGCTAGGTCAACTATGGCGTGACCACTCAGACACGCTCGTTCTCCTACTCTCCCCATCCTCTTGCAGTGATATGTGGCTGTGACCAAATTCCAGCCAAGGAAACCTAAGCAAAAATCAGGTAGAAGGAGGAGATTCCTGAGAAAGCTCCTGTTCTTCTCATTTAAACAGGACACCCATACAGAAAGATTCTGAATTAATGACTGTTTCTATTTCTTCTACTGTCAAAGGTGATATAAGGTCCAGAGCTGCAGCAACTATCTTACAACCATGAACATACAGGCACAAGGGAGAAGTTCCGAAATATTAAACATATGCTGGCCTTGACATGGTCAAACCACTGCCAGACTTGTTATTCAAGGATGTGAGACTGGGACATCATGCCTTATTTATTCAAGTCACTGTAAAATGAGATATTTTAGTTAGCATCAGCAGCTAATATTGTTAAATGAGCTAACAGTGTATATAAGCCATTCAAAACAGCCCCTGGCAGGCGATCCTATTATTATGATCATTACAGATCTGTGTCTTCCAGTCTTTTTCACCATTGTCCACCATTAAAGAGCTTTTCTAGCCATTCTTTTCCTTATACCCATCCCGTGAAATTTTAATGCTATAGTCTGTTCAGATAAAAATGAGCTTTAGAAAGCCACAAACTATACTTAATACTTTCGTCACCCCTGAAGAACCAACTTGTGCCCCACTGCAAATGCACTCCTAATGTATGTTCCATTGGTGATATGGCCAACTGACTTACATACAGCTTCTGAGTACTGTTACTACAGCAGGCTGCGCTCTTCAGCAATTCCTTCTCTTCCCCACTGCACAAAAAGAGCCATTTTGACTATAGAAACCCCATCCTACTGGCCACAGCAGAGTTCCCTGGGCAACATATATCTCTGATGGTGTTATAGTTTGGATCTAAATTGTGCCCCCAAAATTCCATGTTCAGAGGTGGAGCCTTGTCAGAGGAGCAGGTCACTGGAGGCACAGTGTGGGAGGTATAGTTTCCTCTCTGGATCTTCTTTCCTCTCTGCCTCCTGTCCACCATACAGTGAAGTTTTTTCTCCACCATGCTATTCTGCCATGCTTTTTTTCTGCCTTGGAGTCAACCGACCATGGACTGATTCCACTGAAACTGTGAGCAGAAATGAAACCTTTCCTCCTTTAAGTTGCAGGTGTCAGATATTATGTTTTAGCAATAGGAGAGTGACTAACATACATGGGTATGCTTAATTTAGTAAAGAATAGAACTAATTGGGATTCTAATCCCCGGATTTTGGAACTTGAAAAAAGAAAAGTCACAGGTCAGTTTCTTTCTGTTTCAAAAGCAGTAAAGAATGAGCCTGAGATAGGGAGGGGAGGCTGGGCATTTACAGTGACACCAGCCTTTATAAACTATAGGCAGGATAACGTTGACGATGTGGACATGAATAAAATACAGTTCTGGACCTGGAGATTACACTGTAGTAAGGAAGTTAACTGCAATGCAGAGCAACAAGTGCTAGAGCATCCAAAGTGCTCCAGGGACTTAGAGGAGAAGCACCTGAGGGTTCATAAAAGGCTTCTGGGGTGAACACTAGACCTTAGTCAGAGCAGAAGAGGAGGCAGTCATATTCACCAGTCTGCCCACAGTCAATCTGGCTCTCCAATGGCTGCTAAATCACACAACTCAGCAACCTCAAGAGCAGAATATTAGCCAGCAATAATCACTGGAAGAGTAGTAAGAACATATTGATCAATGGTCCTGGTGGATATCTTTGTCTTTCTGACAGCAGAAGATCTGGAATACAGAAAAATACAATGACAGAAAAACTCAGTCATTTAGTTATATGTATATGTTTATATAGAAAAGCAGCTTTACTGAGGAACACCACTGACATTTTAATGTTCTTTTCCCAAGCCTGACAATAGCATGTAGTTTCTTTGGTGATCCTCCCAAAACCGCTCATGAATCTACCCTGTGCCCCTTCATACAGTAAGGAAATTGTTTTTTGTTGAACTTAGAGCTGTGGGTGCTTAGTTAGCAACAACAGCAGATGGGATCCTGTCCCAGACTCTCTGACGCCACAGCACAACCCACCACCTCACCCTTCCACAAGTGTTTGGCCACGAGAACCAACCCAACAGGAAGCCTGGCCAAATATCACAGAAACTTTCCACTTGTGTCTCCAGACTCACTCTTTGGCCTTCTGAGCCAGAGTGCTAATAGGTATAGGGACACCCAAAGGTCCTCCAGCCTCTGACTTCTGCTTGGTTCACCCAGGGGGCACCCAGAGGGAAACTGAAAGGTAAGAGGGAAGAGTGGGCTGGCTGGGGCTTCAAAGGTTACATGGTGAGGTCCTTCACTCAACAATCTCTCCAGGACCTGGAAACATACCCTCCCCTTGGCATTAGACCCAGAGCTATTACCAGCCCCACCAGGGTCTTGTGGTATCCTTTGTGGTTGCCCTGCACTTGTCCATTCTTCTCAAGTCACCCCATGGGCGTGTTCCACCTGTCTCTGGCCAGCAGTCCTGTTGGTTGCACTCAAATTCAGAATGGAGACAGGTGTCCCTCTGGAGAGGGATGAATACCAGTGCAATTCTCTCCCACCTTCCCACCTTCTTGCGCTGGCAGCTTTCAGGGACGGCAAAGGGCAGCTAGCATTATATAGTGATGGAGGTTAAGTGTTATTTCCATTCCATTCAAAATCCTGCTGTCTGTATATCATGAAGGAACACACATTTCCAGACAACTAGAACCTGGAAAAACAGTATTGGGGAACAGATCTGAAATGTAAAGTAGGCTTTCCCAGGATGGAGCAGCATGTAGTGCCCTACTAATCAGCCTTTGCTTTCTACCCCCATCCCCAGCTCTCTTCCTATGCCTCTCAAAGCCACACTTTCTGCACCAACAGAGTAGAGCAATTAATTCTAGCACACAGGTTGACAGATAACAGCTGGCAATACCAAGTTGCACTTTCCTTTTACTCTGTAAGAATATGTAAATGTCAAAATAGTCTTGACAGAAGAACATTTCACATATATTCTAACAGAGTTAGACTCAGAGTTTTCCACTTTCCAGTGGATTTTTATAAGAGATAGACATCAAAAATCAAATCAGAGAATGCGTTCTCATTTAGAGAGGGAGAAAAACACCAGGAACTTGCCCTGACTTTACCTTAAAACCTAGAAGCAAAATACTCTTCAATCAAAGTTTCAAAGTATAAATGAAAACCTTTCCATATTTTCCCCCAAATACACTATATCATCGAGATCCTAATAAAATTACAAACACCGACTTTTTCTTCAAGGTTGAAGAAAGAATCAGAAGGTGCTTTCTTGTGCTCCCTGTTTAATCAGCAGAAGTTAATGATAGAGCTGATAACATATAGCTTTAAGTTTCTCTTTAAAGGGTGGGTTTTTCTTTACTTATGAGCCTTGAGTAAGGCTGAGTACATAGTCTCCTTATCTTGCCAATCCACTTTTCTCTCTTCCTACCAAGCCACAGTCCAAGTGGGCACACAGGCTGCCTGCCAATGCTGTCTTCTGAATTCACTTCTGGATTCACTCTGAATCCTTCCCCTTCCTAAGAATGGCCACTGTCACTACAGTAGCCAGCTTACTTCCTCCTGATGTCTCTACTGACCAGAGCAGGGTTTCTCAACTTGTAACCGTTCCTTTGGAGCCAGATGGTTTTGTTGTGGGGTTGCAAGGCATACAGCATACATACTGTATATATAAATATACTACAGGATATTTAGCAGCATCCCTAGTTCTACCACAGATGGCAAGAAGGCCTCCTCCTCACATTAAATATCTCCACATACTGTGTCCCGTGAGAGCAAAATTGAGTCCAGCTGAGAACCACAGCATTAGAACAGTCTCCCATTGAGTCTACCTGCACTTACTCCTATTCCCTTCAGAATTCATCTACCTTCCAAGTACAGAAAGGCCTTCTAAATTATTTCTAGAACTAAAAGCACATCTGATTCCCCACTCACTATAGCTTGAAACCCAAACTCCTTAGCAAAATATATTTTAAAAAATTTCCCTGACTGGGCCCCTGAAGGCTTCTCTGCTCTAAGCTCTGTTAGTCTCCTACAACCTCTGCATGCTTCCTATGGATGCAAATTACAGCCAGTTCTCCAATATCCTGTGTGGTTTTCACTTCTCTGGTGTGTGTGACTCTCTTGCTTCTCTGTCACTGTGAAATGTCCCTTTGTTCATGTCCCCACTTGGAGAAGTTCCAAGTGACCCTTTAGAGCAGGGGTTGCAAACCCAACAACACTGAGGGCCTGGGTGGCCACACAGGTGAGTGAAGCTATGTGGAGAGGACCACAGTACACGTCCACAGGAGTGGCAGAGTCCAAGCCCATGAGATCTGGTCCACTTTGCTAACGGGGAAGCTAAATGTTTCAAGTTTTATGTTTAATGCCTAAATGAATTTTTAAACAAATAAACATACAGTAGCTGCAAAAACATGGCATGGGTATGCGCAAAACTTGCTGGAAGGTCTCTAAGCAATTACTACCATGCCTTGCAGTGGTTATATGCTTGACTCCCCCACCACATCTTAAGGTCTTAAGGTTGGGTCACTGTGTTATTTAATCATTGACTCATTTATTTTAATTCATGTATCATTGTTCTTTTTCCCTCCCATCTGTCCATCTAACTAACAGATTGAAGCTCCTGTAAAACTTTCTTAAGAGCACAAAGTATACAGACATCATCCCTTCCCTCAAAGTGCTCCCAGCTCAGTGAGGAGAGACACAGGCAGATGATCAGAAGACATACACATATATGCACGTTATAAATGAGGACTGGACTCAGAGCACAGCACAGACACAACAGTAAAAGCACTCGGATCTCTCTAGAGGAGTAGAGCTGGCTTCTAATGAGACTTGAGCTAGGGACAGAAACCTTCAGCTTGATAAGTGGGAGGGAGCAATTCCAGGTCACTGGAACAACTTGTGCAAATGCATGAATGCAGAAGAGGGATGGTACATTTGAGGGATCATAGTAACACAGGTCAGGCTGAAGCAGGAATAAAATGGGGTGAAATTCTCAGTCTATTCTTAAATGTGCAGTGTTCTTGGTACATGGAACATATTCAAAAAGTTTTTAAACATAGATTAATTAATTAAAAATTAGGCAAGAAGGAATACTGACTAGTCCCTTACACTTGAGAGCTATGGAGGGAGGCTACAGTCTGTGCTGGCTGAAGAACTATACATGAGCTAGTAGAATAACAAAATAATTATAATAATAACAGTAATAACAACCATTTACTGAGTACTTATTATGTGCCAGATAGTCAACTAAAGGATTCACTGGCATTATTTCATTTAATGTTTATAAGGATCCTACAAAGTAAGTATGATTCCATTTCAAAGATTAAATAGGCTCAGAAAAATGAGCTAGAGCTCAGACCCAAGAAAATGTGAATTCAGAGCCGTGATCTTTGCCATCATTGTACGTTTCAGTGAGGTGATCCCCAACAGTTTGTGCAAAGCCTTTTGGGTGTATTTGAACCCAGATCATCAGTGTCCCAAGGAACAGATTTGCTTTCTGTGGATGACTACAACTTGTCTTTCCAAATTAAAAGCTACTGTTTAAACCAAGAAGAAAAGGAAACCACCAAGCAGGTATTGCCTTGCCAGTGACTTCTCACTGAAACAACGAGAATGATTAACCACAATTCTAGGGAGCACACAGAGAAGGCAGTCTCCTTCCTGGAGCCAACAGGGCCAGGTTTTCTGCAGGTTAGAGCAAGCAAAGGCTGTCAGCAGAAGCAGGAGACCTCCAGAACCATCTTAAAAATGGGGCTCAGAGAGCAGACCACAGGTTCTGTCAGCAGAGGTCAACTGTGTGTATTTTCAGAGACATGGACTCCTTGACATGGCCACAACTGTAATGATAAAATGCCTTTCAATGTGAACACTAAACATTCATAATCTGCACTGAGCTTCTCTGTGTTTAACCAACTTCAGAGATGAAGCAAATATATCGAAAGAAAGAGCTAAAGGCCTGTAAGGGAAAATGTGTGTTAAGAAGACCCTCTGAGCACATAACACAGCAAGCATCATTTTACATTGAGATGACACGGTAACTAAAAATAGACTTTTTAAAATCAGCTTGAGAAGAGGGCTGCTATAAGCAATTCTAGGTAATTCAAGTTGATTACTTCCACTTCTCACACACTTGCCTGTTAGTTTGCTTTTTACAGATGAGCAATTTACTATTTTGTGTTAAAGAGTATAGGTGAATGGTGATGAACGAATGGCACATGTGGCACAGCCAGTGATTTGCTATCATGGAAAGCTCTAAGGGTTCATCATCACCGACATAGGCTCTGCAGTTCAAATTGCCTGGGTTCGAACTGACACTCTGCCGCTGGTTACTGATTTGACAAATTATTCATTTTTCCATGTCTCAGTTTCATCACTTATGAAATAGGCAGAATAATGAAAACTTAGCTATAGTTCTTCCAAAACCAGCTATATAATAAAATTAAGGTTGTGGCAGAAAAGAAGAAGAGGTATATTTGAAAAATATTTCAAAAAGAACACAAGATTAAGAGATAGACTTCTGAGTATGCACATTCTCAGTGGGGAAAGCTTCAGGAATGAAGCCAGGTTTCGGCCTGGGTGTCCACAGGGAGATGGTGAATTACTAACATGTAACAGGCAGGGCAGAGCCAAGAGATGGGAACTGAACCTTGAACACGCTAGAAAGAGACCGCTTTGGAAGAACTGCATAGCAATGTCCAGTGGCCGGTTGTATTCTGAAAAGCACAGATGGAAATATAGATTTGGCAGTAACCAGCTCCCAAATTAAGTAAATAATACCAAGTTTCCCCAGAAAAAGTATTTCCATGTAAGTTGCCAACCAAGGGGGCACATCGAGAACATAGACTTAAGTCCTAAAGTAAAGTTTGAGTCAACATATAAAAATCTTGATAGTGAGTATGAAAAAAACTAGATATCTAGCTGTCTTGAAAAATCATAAGACACTGTGATACTGAGTCAGCATCGCCTCTCTGTGAACACACAAGCTGGAGTGCATTTTAGGAAAAGCTGTTAGGGCACATGCTATCTGGTGCACAAAGCTTGTCATCACATACATAGTGCTTATATGTGCACCTGGGCCTGTGCCTCCTACTTGCTATTTCCTTGGGTCCCCTAAGAGTATTACAACTGAAACTTTTGTTATTTAAGACTTTTAATTAGAAGAAGAGCAGAGAGCTATACTTGTAATTAGAGAGGAGCAGAGAGCTATTATCAAAAACCTATGAAAACTAACATGTAAAAAGACCCTAGAAACGGACTCTGAATGAGACTCAGAAAGGAGTCAGAAAGATATAAGCATAGGTGTTATGAAAGACAGGAAATCAAAGCATCACAAATTCACACTTGATTACTCTGTGCATAACACCTTCTTTCTCACAACAGCAAATCTCTTAAGCATCAGCTTCAAAATATAAATGCTTCTCACCACCTTTACTACTGTGGTCCCAGGGCCTCTGCAAACCCAACTGTCACAATGGCAGCTGGAGCAAGAGTGTAGGGCGTTTCCTTTACCATCCTCCTAAGAAGGTCTGACTGAAATGGGGGTACGAGAGGTACCAGACACAGGTGAGAACCATGAATACTACTGCTTTAGCAACAACCTTACTGTCAGCAACATCAATACCCTGGGGAGCGTGGAAATCTTATACACTGGGTCTGGGAGGGAAGGACAGAGAAAGGCAGGACAGGGTTCTTTTGGGCCCTGACAGAGGAGTAGAAAGTAATCTCATGCAGTAGCCAAAAGCAAAGATGTGCTCATAATAAGAGGCAAATATGGAAAAGGGCATGATAACGGGGTCCTCTATGGTTAAATCTGGAACTATCATAGAACAAATAATGATAGCAATGGATCATAAATATAGAATATGATAAGAATTTATAAGTGCAGCCTGATGCAAACAAATAACTGAATGAACAAACAAATGAGAGGCAAGGAGAAAACCACTTGCGATAGAGTTCAAGTTAATAAGTCCAGAAGGAATATAAACACTGAAAAATGTTATCTCTCAAAACCACAGAAATAAGTGTTTCGGCAAGAATTAATAGTAATGGATGCTAAAATTAGTGGACAAAAGACCAATAAGAAGTATGGTATTTACATAGTCTCAAAGTATCTCCCCATGAGGTTAATTGTTACACAAAGGTAAAAATACTAAGTTTACACTGCAGAAGCTAGAAGGCAAACTTTAAACAAGTGACCAAAGTTATCATCCCCACGATGGGATAAGTCACTGCCACACGCCTTCTGCCTGGAAACACTGTGAAATGGGCAGCATCATTTCTGTGGTGTTCCTGCCAAAGCACATAACCTGGACCTAATTGTGAGGAGGCATTGACAAACCCAAACAGAAGAATATTCTAAAACCGTCTAGCTGGATTCTTCAGAAATATAGTGGTCATAAATGATAAGACTGAGGGACTGCTCCAATGAAAGGAGACAAAGATAAGAAAATCAAATGCCTCATGTGTGATGCTCTATTCTGGTTCAGAAAAAGATAACTGCAGGACAACTGGCAAAACCATCTATTCACATAAAAGTATTGTATGCATGTTATTTATCTAATTTTGAAATTGTACAGAAAAGAGACAAAGAAGCTGTGGGAAGGAGACACAGAAGGTTCTGATAGTACCCAAAAATAGTCCACTTTCTCAATAGGCGATAGGTACACTGGTACATAGATGTCTATTTTATTATTATTTATACCTTACATAGGTACATGTATTATATTATTTTGCATGTATAAACACATCATAATAGTTTTTAATAAGAGGGTATTTTAGAATATATAACCATAAAGAATGTCTTTATGTTATTCTAGATTCTATTACCTGTCTAAGCCTCAGGGCCCAATCCATATTTTCTCTCAGAAAGCTGAAAACACATATCAGCAGCAAGACTTCCTCCTTGATATAATCAGATGCTTTGTAAGACAGCTAAAAGGAGAATCGCTTCTTCACTGTGGGAGCCATGTCCCTGTCTACCATGAATCACAACCGTCAGGCCCCGTGTGTGCCATGAGGCACAACACACTCAACGCTGAGTGGAAAGAACACACTTTTGGTGTCCAACTCCTAGTGTGACATGGGGAGGACAAGTGTCTACACTACTTTGCTTATGCAGGTGTAAGTTTTAAGAAAATTTTACAGAGTTGTCATAAGGTAAACCTGAAAGAAAGTATGTAAAGAACAAGTCTTATACCTGGTGCACACAGATACACACTGGTACGTCTGTACCAGTACCGACATCAGTGTTGTTACTGTCTTTGTTTGCAAGAAAAGTGAGACTAAGGAAGAAAGCCCACCTCTGCTTTAAATGCCTGTTATGCAAGAAATGAAATGAGACTGCAACTGAGCATGAAACACTATCCCAGTCTATTCTGAGTGGCCCCATACCAAGGGACCTTGTCCTTAAGTGGACAGCTGGTGTAGTGCACATGGCCAAAGTTCTAGAGGCAGATCTGGGCTCCAATTCCGATGTCACTTCCTATGTCTTGTGTGACCTTGGGCAATTACCTAACCTTCTAAGCCTCAGGGATTTTCTCTCTAAAAGGAGAGAAATACCAATATCTTCACATGGTTCTCACTGGGATGTATATTACATAAAATAATGTCTGGCGCATAACAGATACTTTAAAAATCTTATTTTCCTTGACTAAGATATTACAAGAAGGAAAGATCTAAAGAAAGGTCAAGGAAGGAAACAAACCAAGGAGAAAAGGAAGTACCTGATAAAAGAGGGAGACAACCTACCAGCTGATTAATCCAAAGTCACTAAAAATCCCATTGAAAGTCTAACACTGTCTCCTCCACTAGCTGATTATGAAGGTTAACTGAGGTTTCCACAGTCCTGAAGACACACAAGCTGGAGGCAAAGCAACTGTGTGTGGACTCCCTACGCCTCTTCCCGCCTCTCACCCCTTTACTGAGAGGCTTGGCAGCTCATTGCTCAAGGCTCAGGTCTGGAAGCAGTTATCCCGTCAGTCAGTCTTCTCCCCCTTTAAAGTATCCAGAACGTGGCTCTGGGCCCTCACAGAGGAATGTGAAGCCCATATGAAGGGCAGGTGAGACTGTCTGATGCTTTCTAAACCCACACTCCCTGCCCAAGCTGCACCACAACTTCCCTCCGTACTTTCTACATTCCCTGTTCCAAATCCTTGCTTGCTCTTCCTGAGTTACCCAGAAAAAGCAAAGCAAAACAAAACAAAACAAAAACAGTTCTAAGCATGTGTCAGCTCTTAGTGGATGGATTTAAATGTCATTCCCTGGCATTGGAGAAAAATCTGAGGACAGAAGAAGATTAAGAATTGTGGGACACAGGAGAATGGAGATTTGAAAAAGAAATCGAGTTAAGGTTACAAGACTAAAAGTCAAGTAAGAAAACAAAACTCAGTTAAAGCTGCCTTGGTTGAAGTTGCAAATAAAATAAAACACTCCATAGATCTCTAGTTCATGAACCCAAGAAAGCTCTGTGGCATCTCTCATGAGCTTGAACAACAGGCTGATTTTCAAGCAGGAATCAAAGTAACTGGGCCCCTAGACAAAGAGCTTGAAAGCCAAGCACAAGCTTGATCTCACAGAGTTAAAAGGAATGCAGACTGCCCAAACACAGCAGCCATCTGTTTTTTCTGCCACCTTTCCAGGGGTCACGTCTGGAGTGAGGATACACAGTTCTGGTAAAAAATGATGTGAAGTACAAACTTTATGAAAATAAAACATTTGAAGAATGTTTCTTAAAGAGCTATGTGCATACATGCAGGAGAAAGGGGGATGTCTAAACATATATCTACACGTGTATGTAAGCCTGTGTGCCAGAATCATCCAAACCTCTGTATGTTTTCAGGTATGAATAATAGGGGCTAAAAACTACTGAAATGTTGCATTTTTAAATAAGATCCAAAAATGTTTACAAGGTCATTCCAAAAATAGCAAAGGATATTTGAGTAATATTTCAGTTTTATTTAATAAGGAAAGATTAAGCAGAGTGATTTTGGTTATTATTAATAGCACAATCATAGTAAATTTTATTCTAAGTTGCTAAGTCTCAAAGAGACCTAGGAGAGAAGAGAACATCTTTGCAGGGCAGCCAAGAGTCAGCCAGTGCAGTTTCACCCACACAGCCAATTCCAGTGGCATCGTACTTACAAGTGGCAGAACCCATCCTATTGGTCCCAGAGTTTGAAATTTTTTCATAGCCACATCATGTGGCCTCCTACTAAAATGTTGAGAGTCTCAGCAACCTTTCCTGGTACCTCTACAAGGGCAAAGAAATGCTCCATACTCCTAGGACAAGAAAATATCCTAGCAAGGTAAAAAAAAAAAAACAAAAAGCAGCTTTTCTATGATCTCCATCTCAACAGAAAGCAGATAAGAAGGTTTTTGGTCCAAGAGTTAAAGCAAAGAGATGAACTCTTTACACATAGCAGGTCATAAATGTTTAATAACACTTGGTACAGGGCTTCTTCAAAAATAAAGACGATTCTGTTAATCCACGCTTCAGGGCACATAGTCGAGTCTTGGGAAAATACATTTTTAATAAGCGTTCTGCCAACACAAGAGACTTAGAAAGCATACAACATTTCTATGTGTACAGCCCACTGGGGCACACACTCTTGGGATAAAGAGTCCTAGTGTGAAGAAGAGAATGAAAAAGGCAAGAAAAATATTTTCTAGGGAGAGAGGTCTCATTTAGAGCCCTGTCAGAATAATTACTAAAATGGATTTTTTTTTCTCCCTCAATGGATGAACTCGTCAGGTTCAGGGGAATCATATTCCAGACAAATAAGCCCAGGACGAGAGGCCCTGGCTGCTTTCCAAGTGTCTGTGGCGTCCTAGCTGCTTATCCTGCGCCTTTGGGGCCAGAGCCACATGCATGCAACATATAAGGCCTGGTGCTGAACCACCACATCCCCCCTTTTGCGGTCTCCCTCTCTACCCCTCCGCCTTTGTGTGCCCTTGCTATCATTCCTTCACTTCCTGCCTTGTCTTGATGCTACACTCAGTGGTCAGGGAAGAAACTTAGTGATTAGCAAAAGCTGGAAGCTGCTGCTAGCCTTTGGCTGAAAGTACAAAGGGAGAAGGCACAGATGGAGCCTAATACTCACAGGCAGTAAGCAGAAATAGAGCCTTGGAGGTCCACCCAGTGGGCAGGAGGGCTGTAGAGGAGCTGAGGCCACTGCCAGAGATGTTGTCCAAGACAGAGAGGAGGGAGCACACTCCAACTTCCTTCTTTCCCCTGCCTTCTAACTCTTACTGATGTTAAAATGTCAAAGGGTCGACCCCTTACAACACAGCACACAGCACGATAAGGGCAACAAACAGATGTTAGAGCTTGCAGGCCACAAGGCCAACATAACTGGCCAGTTAAAAGATGTATGCACTATAAACACACAGGTCGAGGTACTGGAAGATGGAGAGCTCACACATGAGAGAGCAAGAAGAGCAGAAAGAGATACAGTTAACCTCACTGTTGCGGTACATACACTCTCCGCCTCCACAAACACTGAGTTAAGGAACACTGAGCCATTGTTCCTCAGGGAAATACAGGGTTGGGGTCCTGCAAGCCTCTGGTTATCCTTTCATCAACTGATCAACACACACCTGGTTTTACATGTGTCTATGTTTAAAATGTCTCATTTGACATATGATTATATGCTGTTTATTATTGATCTCTTGGTACCAATTGCCTGAACACAATACTGTCTATGAAAGGCACACTGCAGGTTTCTTTTGCTAGACAGCAGCACAACAGCACTACACTGGGAGCCGTGTCAAACAGTGGAATCACCAAAGAAGAAGCACAGAAACAAGAAATAATGGCCCAAAAAGATGTCAGAAAGGACAACCCCTATAGGATGAGAACTAAAGTGGGAAACCAGAGCGCTGACTTGCTGGTTTTGACTGAGACATTGCAAGTGACCGACTCAGAACCATTCCCCCTTCCCATGTATGTGTGCAAATGCCTGTGAAAACAGCATACCACGGCTATCAGTTTTGAGGCTACAAACAGATTTTACCAATTAGGTGCATTTGCAAATACAAGATCTGCAAATAATAAGCAATTATCTTTCAAAGTGTTTAACAAGATTTTTAAAACGTTGTTTCTGGATGTTGGAAGATGAACTGCATTTTGTTTCACTGTATAACGTATCCTTCGTTTTTCTTTTCATCAGTGGTCTATTTTTCTCTGCATTAATCTTGAAATTAAAGGCAGAGAAAACTCTAAATATAAGGTTTCAAAAAGAAAAGAAACACTAGAAGCAAAAGCATTCAGAAGTGGAGCGATTCAGCCTAGAGGATCATCCCACCACCCCAGGGAACAGAGTAGCTAATCCTCACTGTGGGATACAGACTTTCAAAGTGCTAGCCAAGGACCCCTGGCAAATGCCCCCGTGAGGGAGGGTACAGGTAAGGGGGCTGTGAGTTAACCCCTTAAGCAGATATCAAACATCCCCACGGAAAAGTCCAGCCTGGACTCACAGACTCACACCTTCCCTTTCCACCTCTAATAGCATCTTCTATATTCATCTGATCCTCACTAACAAGCAGGTTTGAGCTTCTTTCAGTTCAAGTCAATAAATATGTTTTAAGCTACTGAGGTAAAAATGCTGTATGCGATAGAATATATAAGATACCATTTCGTCACTTTTTACCTAACATATAAACATGTTCTATGCACAGACATACTCTAGTAACTAAAAAAAAATACTAATTTATGACATTCTTTAGCTTCAATCTAATACTGAAACTGAACTACAGAACTGAAAAGCATCAGAACAGTACAAACGCACTGCGATTTAGCTCTGCTCATTCCTTGTGCCATTAATGAGCAACTTTTTCATCTTTAATCCTCCTTCACTAAGCTGCTTGTACTATCCCATCTGCTCCTCTTACTCATGCCTTGAAGATCTTATAATTAAATTCTAATTAAAGTTTAAGGCTTGTAATAAAGAAAACACTTGCGGAATGCCTTTGATTCAACGGGCCAAAATAACATTTCAGCAGTTTGAAAAATGAATTATATCCTTTTGCTTAACGAGCATCTTTAAGACGGAATTAAAATGGGAAATTCCAATCTTCTGTGATTCCACCAGCCGCACATCATGCAAGGATGTTCATTCATCACCACGTGCGACAGGTCGGCCCGCTGAAAGCGGCACAGAGGGAGGGCCACGCCATGCGCCAGTGCGCACGGGAGCCGTGGTGCGGGAAGCGGGGCGGCACTGATGTCACCTGGTGCCCAGGTAGGAGGACACCTGCGGCTCAGCACTCAGTACTGCAAAAACAGGGTTGTCGTCCTATGCACCAGCCTCTCGCACCTCAGTCCGTCTGCACTGCCAGCCTCTTCCAGCTCTGCCTCTCCAGCTCCCTCCGTTCAGGGTGCAGACTCTCCCTGAGGATCTCTGGTCTTAGTCCCTGCTCCAGGAATCTGCAGCCTTTCTGGAACATGTTCTAACTGGGCTGGCTCCCTCCAAGAAACTCTGTTCTTTGTGTTAATAATTTGTATCCCTTTAGGACTTTGCATAGACCTCTGCCATAGCTACTTCATGATTATGATTTATTTTTGGTCTGTTTTTCCTTTAGTATTTGAGCTAGTTTCTTGAGGATAGATACTATCTTGAGAAGGAAAAAAGTATTTTTCTAAAACCTAGAATGAAAAAGTAATTTACTTTTTATACTCAGAGAACACTGACCTGTCTTCCATGAATATCAAGTACACTGGTAAAATATATTTTGTTTAAACTTTGGTGATGAGTCACTATTTAATAATTATCATTAATTATCATTATATAATTACATAGGCCATATCATTACTAAGAATAACTAAGGTGCCACTGTTCAAAGTGCTTTATGTCATTCAAATACTCATAACCACCGTGCTCACAGGCAGAAATGAAGAGAGAGACAAGTTGAAGTCATACTCACCCAAGATCATGGAGGAATCCAGTGTCTGTTTTCTAGCCCTGCGTCTGCCCAGAACCCACACCACAGACACTCCTCAGCCTACAGTTCCAGTAAAGGGTGCAAGGACTTGCTGTTCTTCTCTCCAGATTCTCTCTGCATACAATCTATGGTCCACTTAGAATATCAAACTCGCCACTTTGTGATCACCAGGGTGCCGCAGCTACACCTTCACCTATGCTGCCTTCCTGCCAGGTAGCTCAGTTACGCCCTATCCTGTGAGGTCTTCCCTGACTCTCTACACTGACTGATCACTGCCCCACTTGCTAGTGCAAAATCGAGAACCTACTGAACTTTTGCTCCTGACTAATCACACTGCAGCATAACTGTCTGGGAGCTGTGCTTTTATCTCACTGTCCCTAAAGTGGGGCAAACATCAGGACTAGTGTGTCAAGTATGCAGAAGCAGACAGCATCTCTAATTTGCACACAGGACATATATACAACATGGTTCAGTCTCTCAATGTCAGTATAGAGAAAAATACTACCTCCTCTGGGGTGATTAGAGAGACAAGGAAAAGAAAAAAGTCAGTGACTGAATAAACCCAAAGAACATGTTTCGAGAAGCAGCCAGCTCCCTGGCGACTCACACTGCATTTTACTTTTGACTCAAAAGATGTGTCCGTTCCTTTCTTTCCCAGTACTATAGCCTTTATGATGAGTCCCCATGCCCTGCCCTCTCGAGTAGGGAGCAGCTACACCTAGATGCTTAGAGTCACTCTGTGCTCTACAGCTCCTCTCAGCTGAGCCTTATCCCTGCCTTGGTTCCTCTCCCAGCATACTGGCCCCATGCCACTAGCTCAAGTGTGCTCCAGGTGACCAACCACTCCAAACCACAGACCCATTCCTCATACCAGGGAACTCCTAAGCTTGTTTTTGGCTCAGTGACTAAGTACCAAGCTTATTCTAAATACTAAGCAATTAGTAGCAATAAGTACTAGCTCTTTAAATAGATACACCTCAAGTTCCTCTAAATTTTCTTGCAAAAACATAATTATATTAATTAATTCATTAAGACCTCTTTACCAAATCCCTATTACGTGACAGGCAGGACAATGAGACAGGCAATATGCCTACTGTCACACAGCCAAGCAGCAGCAAAAGTGGAATACGAAACAGATCTTAACTCCTATGATAAGTCCCAGTTTGGGGACCTGTGTCCTTAAAGAGATGAAGAGGTATGCACTCTGAAATCTAATAATGTCACTCTTTACCATGGGGTAGATGTGTATGAGGCTGAATCAATCCTTCCTAAGATCTCAGGTATAGTCCCATGTTCTGTTCACTCTACACAACTGGCCATTTCCCAAACAGGCAGTGAATTTCCACACCTGAACTCATGTTCACACCTTTGTCCTCCATGCCCTATCTTCACCTGCCTGCTGAATTCTCCTCTACAGATGGAGCTCATTCACTCATCATCCAAAATGTATCAAAGGGCTATAAGGTACAATTTCTGAAACTAAGTGACAAAAGGACGAGACTGCTGGACACAGTGGTCTGTACCTCCAGTGCTGGGTACTTGGAAACTGACGCAGGAGAATTGCTTTATTTATTATTTACCAAGTAATTTATTACCTAATTGTTCATCTCCATCACTAGACTCAATTCCCTGAGGGACCTGATTAGCTTACTTGAGAAATACTTTACTGGGTAGCCTGAAGGACTGTAATGGTTAAAAGCATGAGTTCTATCACTTAAACCCTGGCAAGTACTTACTTTAGCATCTTAGCCTCTCAACACTATCCACATTTCTGAAATGGGGTCCACTCAGGATTACACTGAAGTTTAGCATGGCGACATCATTTACCCAAACTCATGAGCAGTTTTGTCTTAATCTGTCTTCAGCATGCCTATTTCAACATCCATTCTGGCATTATTCAACCTGTGTATGATCAATAATAATGTGATAGCCAAGATCTCCCCAAATCTAAAAATTATAACACCCTTAAAAATACAGTCTGGGATTTATTGTTACTCTAACATTTACTTCGAAACATGAGTAATTTAGATCTAATTTGAGTTTTAAGAATTATTTATGAGCTTTACATGCTAAAAATGTATCTGCTGAAATACAACTGCACATTTACTATTATAAAAGTCAAGTTTAGTGTTCTGCTGCCTGCTTCATAAGCACAAGGACCCGAGTTCGATCTCCAGTACCAAAAAGAAAAAAAAAAAGTCAAGTACTATTAATGATTATTTTAAAAATCATTACTATTCTGCACTAATTATCAATAAATATAAAATAATTAGTAGAATAATTATGAAAGAAAATATTATGAAAGAAATCATTGGCTGCTAATTGGTTTGAAAGAGTATTAATATTTTGAATCTATAAATCTTACAAAAAGTTAAATATTAAGCAAAGTACAGTTAAAAGTTAGATATTAGAATTCTAATCTTTATAGCACTATATGTCTAGTACTTATAAAAAATTAAGCATTACATATAATATTTTGTTATTTAGTTTACTTATGGCAAATGACTTTTAAGAAAAAGTTTTATTTAGAAATTCCTCTTTTTATAAAGATGAATTAAAAGCAAAATGTCAACCATACCATTTCCATTATTTCACAAGGATAAAAAATTCCAAAATTATGTCCAAGAACACTGATGATAAATCATCTCTGGAATAAACTTAATGTAAAATGAAAATATTATAAAAAACAGAAATGTTTAAGAAAATGAAGTTTCCAAAACATATTATGTTTCTGCTAACTAATCTTTAAGATTACAGTTTTTAGATGGGATGGTGTCTCACATCTTTGATCTTAGCACTGCTGAGAGACTGAGGTAGGAACATTTCTAGTTTGAGCCTAACCTGGGTAACTTAATAACTTAGCAAGACGGAGTTTCAAAATTAAAAAAAAAGTTAAAAAGCTGGAAATGTAGGTCACTGCAATGGCCCTGTAGCTCGATGCAAATCCCCAGCACGCACGCACACATACACCAGATTTGAAAATATGCCCTAGCAGAACAATTCTGTAAAACTCTTAGTCTAAGGAGGATATGGGGCTGTTATATAGATGAAAAGACACCCCAAGGATGCACACTGAAGATATAGGCTACAGTAAGAAATGGCTCGTCCTCTTTGAGGTGGGTGGTCAGAGTAAAGCTTACACTGTAGGAGGTTAAAGAATGAATGGATAGTTGAAGAAAGAAAGTGAATGCTGATTGTTCAAATGGAAGATCTTTTCTCTCCAAAAGGAGAGAAAAGGGGCAGAGGCCCACAGCCCAGTTTCATAAAGTGTATCAACTTATTAAGGCAGGAAACATGGCTGAAACATCATGGAACATATTACATCTGCACATTAGTCTGAAGAATTGTTGTTGCTTCTGACTGCCAAAAATAAATGTATAATGTTAACTCCTCCCTGCCATTCAAATGTATTTGATTTCTAAATGCTTGCCTTTAGTTGTGCCAGTTTCCTTAACAACTTTCAGAACAAACAGAAAAGCAAAAGTTTAAGGCCAAGAAACTTTCGTGTTCAAGTCCATGACTTTAAACATTCATGATTTTCCTACATGGCATCCAGATTTAGTACACGTTTCTAGCACGAATGGAAAGTACATATACACACAGAGCACATACCCAGGTGTGTACTGCATCAGACCATATGTGTGATTCTGAAGTTTTCAGAAATACAAGATCCCATTCTTAAATACTTTCTTCCAATCTCTAACAACATATACATAGCACAAAGAGTGGAAAGAACAAAATTCGATGCATGGAAAGCCCTAATTAGAGATACCAACATCACAGTGCCCAATAATTGCTACACATATAGGAGAGATAATCCTACAAAGAGCTGTTATTCTTAGTGCAACTGGTACAACTACGGAGCAGGAAAGCCTTTGTAGATAACTAAGAAACGTTTCAAAGAGTCAATTTTGACTCTCATCTAATTCTGTTAGTGGACAAGTTTCTTAACTTCTCTAAACATCACATTTTTACCTTATTCGTTAAATCAGTCAGGACTGGTGGCATGAGCATGTAATCCTAGCATTCTGGAGGCTGAGACAGGAGAATGACAAGTTCAAGCCTAGCCTAGACAACTTAGCCACTTAGCTATATCCTGCCTCAAAATAAAAAATAAAAACTAAAAAAGGGTTGAGGGATGTAGCCCATTGAAAAAGCCCTGTGTTAAATCCCAATACACACATACATACACACATAAACACATACATAGGTATAATCATACCTACCTACTAACCTACTTATCTACCTCAGAAAGCAAAGGCAGGGAGTGACAAATAATATACATGAAGTGCCTAATAGAATGTTTGGCATATTAGCTATTATCCAACACATGCTTGGCAGCTGTGTTGATTGTAAATGTCATTCCCCAAGACTGCACAAGTAGCAAGAGACAGTGGGAAGATAGGAACTCATATTTATTTATATGATGCCTCAACCAATGCAGAAAATAGCATTAACTGAGAACTTTCCATTAGTGTGTCAATGTATGTACATGTATTAACAGAAGCAATTCCCACAATAGCTCTATTAAATAGATACTATCACTATTCTTATTATATAGATGAGAAAACTGAGATACATAGATATTAGAAGTCAGAAAACCTTCCTCTCTACCCCTAATTTTACTTATGTCTGGTAATATATGATGTCTTACTTTTCTCTCCTTGCTGAGACAAAATACCCCAGACCCAAAGTTAAAGGGGGAAAAGTTTATTAAGCTCAGAGTTTGTAGAGATTTCAGTTCATAACTGGCTCCAAGGAAGAATGGCACATGGCAGAGGGGTGTCACAGAGAACAAATAGTTCATTTGTAGGCAGAAGAAAGCAAATATCAACAAAAGACTTTAAGGATGTCTTTATGCCCCTTTTATCTTATCCAGATGACTTAGAGCGGGTAGCACTCACACCCATAATCCTACTGTCACTGAACCTAGCATTGCACCTCGAATCAATTCAAGTGTCAGACACTCAAGATCCAGCCACCTCTGAAAGAACCCCATCTATGACTTCATGAGGCTTTGGGGGGACATCTAGACACAAGCCATAACACCAACAATCACCACATTCCCTGACCCTTCGTGATACACTCACATTCTGAAACCAAATGCAACATCTCAGATATATTCTCCAATAATAAAAGGATACAGAAAAGGGTACTTCTTTGAGTTTCTGAGAAAATGGAGCTATATAAATGAAAGGCAATGTCAGCTTTACTATTTTGCTTAGACATAAAGAAGTTACACTGGGAGTTTTGCAAACATAATTGGCCAACCACACCCCAGCTGAATCAAGCTGGACTTCCCTCTAGATTTCTTTTTTTATTACGCAAAATTTCAAGACATCTGAATTATCTGATGAAACCATGCTTTACTTATACCAAAGAGTGGTCTCAAAAACTTTACATGAACTGTCACAGACAAAAGTCCCCCAGATGGATGTACACAAAAAGGTCAATCTACCTTATTTTCCTACAGCAAACAGCCTTCAGGAGTCACTTCTTCTCCCTTATTTTATACTGTGCAGTCAAGTAAGTGTGGTCAACAAGAACAAGATAAAACTGACTACAGCTAAAGAAAAATACTGATGTATGTGGCTAAAAATGTCCTACGCATCTTTTGAGAAAAGGGTTCAGCTGGGCGTGGTGGCGCAGGCCTGTAATCCCAGCACTTGGGAAGCTGAGGCAGGAGGATCGCTGTGAGTTCGAGACCAGCCTGGGCTACATAGTGAGTTCCAGGTCAGTCTCAACTACATAGTGAGACCCTGTCTCAAAAAAACAAACAAAACAACAACAACAGCAAAAAAAAAGGGCTCAGGATCCTAATGGAAATTGAGACCCACACAGATTCCATGTTACTATAGTCTTATCAAGACTAGAAGCTGATTTTTTTTCCCCAAACAAGTCCCAAACAAATAAAATTAGAAGGGCCCCATCCTTCAGATGTGCTCTTGCAAGTCCTTGATCTGGATGGGCTTTCATGGACAGACAACAGGTCAGACCTCGTATTGCAAAGGTCAAAGAGTTGGCAAAATGGATATGAAAAATTGTCAAAATAGGAATGAGCTCCTTTTGAAGTCTGAGGTTTAAATGAGCTGATTCCAATGTGCTCTATGAGTGAGCAAAGACACAAATAAAAAATTAAACACTGCCCTGTGTAAGCTGAGACCTCTTTTAACTAAGGCATGCTAGACTGCCCTGCCCTTCTGCACAACCCAACTCTAGAGTCTGGGTGGAAAGGAGCATCCTGAGATGTGGGAAGATATTAGCAAATAGCCATGAAGAATACCTCACTGTTTCCTTCCTGAGAATGTTCTCCAAAAAAAGCCTCCTCCTGTGTTTTCCTACTCCTGCTGTAGTCTCGCAGTGTCTGACTTGCCCTCTATTTTTGTGTATTTACCTACTTGTTTCCCCCATGGTTTTATTTTATTTTGTAAATAACTGCTGGCCAATCCTGTTGTTATTCTCAAATATTCAAATATTTGAGTTGTTTCTGAGCTACTATCATTCAGGAAGTTTCAGTAGGTTATTATCTGAACCTCCTCTGACTTTCAGTTTAGTAAATCAGGCAAGTATTCCACTCCATAAATCAGAAACACAACACTTTGTCCCTCACCCTCGCAGGCTTAGTAGCTCTGGAATGGAATACCAGTGGAATCAAGGGAAGTTTTCACAGACTCAAATAGCACAGAAATGCAATAATTTGTCTTTATTAATAGAAGGTCAAACACCATGTACTTCTGACAGTTGCATCAATATTTTTACAGTCCTCAGGTCTCGACTTTCAGTAATGCCCTCTTAACACACAAAAAAAAAACTATGGCTAAATCCTGCCATTATTAAATAGCTTTTAGATACCTTTTGAAAACAAGTGGAGTTAATATGTAAAGCATTCAAACCAATGGCTGGTTTTCTCTGTAACTGGACCTCCCAGAGTCCCATCCCTTGGAATACCAGCCAGTCTGGAGTACTTTGGACTCCTCAATGTGCTATAAATCTATAATCCATTCCTTAGAACACTGTCTGCCAAAGATGTTAGCAGCAAACTCTAACTTTTGCAGCTTCCCCTCAACACAGATACAGCTAGCATGACGAACACGCATATGCTTTACATATCACTGTGACGGAAGTCATGTTATCCTCATTTCACAGAGGACGGAGCCACTGCCCAGCAATTGCTTCCCTAAAATCATTTATGTAAAGAGGCTGAACCATGATTCCAGGTCCAGTTTGAAGTACAGTGGTGTTTTTGTCTATCACATATGAGTCCACAGGAACTCAAACTGTCTCGGGGAGATGTGACAACTTATGTCTTTGATTACCCGTTCTCTGGTTATGCTATTCCTGTTCTCTCTTATTCCTGCATATATGAGCCACTTCTTCACCCAGCAGCTAATGGAGCCTGACACAGCTGAGATGAATGGGGGCAATTTTGTACTTTTTAGGTTTCCTGATCCTGGAGCTGACAACACAAAAAGCAATAAATTCTTCTAAAAAGCAAAGAAAATAAAATTTATCAAGATACAGACAACACAAAACTTCTAGTTTCTCAGCAACTTCCCCCAAAATGTTCACTAAGGCTACAGATCTTTCTATACATAAATGTCATAATAACTGGGGTATGCAAGGATGAGAGCCTCCAAAAAGCAGGTAAAATTCCAGAGAAAATAGTTAAGTCTTGGAAAGAGAGTCTCAAACTTAAGTATGCACCAGAATCTACTGGAGAATCTACTAAAACACAAATTATTCCATCTCACTGCCAGGAGTTTCTAATTTAGTGGGCTGAGGATGAGGCCAGAGAATTTGCAATTCTAATACAGTTCCACATGATGCTCACTGGGGCTGGCCTGGGAATACACTTGGAGAATGGTGGTTTTAGGGGAATTATATACCTAACAAACTCTCCCCTTTAGAAAAACAGGTGTCATTTGAATTCCTTTAACAATCAGTTAACAAAATGTTTAACCAAATCAGACTGATCAGATGTATCATTGTGACAACAGCCTGCACTCTGGGATTCAAACCCCAGCTCTACTGTGTGACCATGGGCAAGTTCCTTGGTCTCTTGAGCCTCCATTTTCTGTCTGTAGAATACAAATGACCCTTAGAGCACATATGGAATACTGGGAGTACTGCCTCACATACCTTCAGTACTCTAAGTACAGACTATTAACACCATCATTCCCATTCTTTCGTGCATTTCTAAATGACTGAAATGCAGTATGAGAAGTATATCTGAGGTAACTTCATCATGGTATCAATATTGCAAGTGCTTACAGAAGTCTAGATGGTATAGCTCATTACACACTTCAGCTGAATAGAACAACCTACTGCTCCTAGGCTACAGCCCTGCACAAAACTGAAACAAAAGATACATGGCCACCTCCACAGGCACTTGCCATAAATAGAGTTGATCTGGGGAGTCAGAGTGGGTACCAAGTGAGTGAAACTCTAGGACACTGCTGCACATTACTATAAATTGTTATACTAAATTCATTGTACATCTTTTCTTTCTGTAATGAAACATTAACCTTTTTTACCTTATACTCTTTTAATTTTTTAAAAGTTTCTCCTTCTTTTCTAAAACTGTTTACCTCAACAAAAAACAAACAAACAAAAAATAAAACACAGGAGATAGGAAGTTTTGAGCTCCATTGTAACTTCATGGGACCACTATCCTATGCATGATCCATCGTTAGCCAAACATCATTCTGTGGTACAGCGATGTGATTTCTTCTAACTCCAGAACTATTCCTCTGTGCCAATCTATACAGTAGGGCTCAAGGATAGAGCTGTGGTTCCTGCAAGTATGAAGTTACAGGCTACCAAGGAAGATACAACTCAAACAGTTATTTATAAGCATGATCTGCATAAATCAAAGGGCTCAAAGAAGGAAAACAAAGAGAAAATGCTACAAAGTTATTGCAAATGTTGAGATCAATTACACATTCAAAGCATTTCTTCGCATGTAAACCACTGCAAAAATATAATTCTCTATAATCTATATACCATGTAGCTTTTTTATGTTTACTTTTAAAACATAATTGCATAAGAATAACTCTTCCATTCAATACCCCCAAATTTCTCAAGAAATTTCTCAAGGTGTCATGCACATTGCACAGAGGACAATAAAGGCAAATACACTAGGCTTCTTCACCCTAAAAGTTCCTAGGCTATTAAAGAAGAAATTGAGACAAAGAATAAGTATAGCGTAATGAGAAGAAGGCTAGAAGATCTATGGGAACAATGAAGAGAAGTCTGCTTTTCGTCACTATAATGAAATATGTGGGCTGGGGATTTAGCTCAGTGGCACCATGCCTGCCTTGTAAGTGCAAGGTCCTGAGTTTGATCAATAGTACCTCAAAAGAGAGGGGGGAGGAGTGATATAATTGACTCAAAAGAGAAAATATTTATTTTGGCTCACCATTCCAGAAGGTGCTGTCTATGATCTATAGATCCGCTGCCCGGGATCTGTGGTCAGGTGGCACATGGAAATGGGCGTGTGTGGCACAGCAAGAACCCAAAGACAGGAAAAGGGGCAAAGTTCTCATAACCCCATCAAGGACACACCCCCAGTGACCTACAGACCTCCCAGGAGGCTCCACTTCTTAAAGTTACCCCCACCCCCACGATATAACCACCTTGGGGACCACACCTTTAACACACAGGCCTTTAGGGAACATTCCAGACCCAATGTATAGCAGAGTATCTAACTGTACGGGGCATAATAAGACATTTAAACTACATCTTGAAGGATTAGCAAGAGTTGACCAAGTATAAAAAAGGGTCAATGATACGGTGCAACACTATGCACGCAGGACACGCATAGGGGCCTGGCTCACGCAGAGGTCGGGAGATGTTAGACGGGGCCAGAATGTTGGTGTGTGACAAGCAGTAGGAGATGAGGACAGCTCAGCTTCAGTGCTATGACAACAGTATTAATTTTCTGAATAATATAAAGTATTTGAAGCCATTTGGGTAGTGGTCCAGGTGGTGCTATAGTTTGGATCTTTAAAATGTCTGTGTATTAAAGGCTTGGTGCTAGAGTGTCAATAGTGAGAGGTGGTAGAAACCTCAAAAGGCTGAGCCCAGTGAGAGACCTTTACTACATTGAGGGGGGTGCACCCTCAAAGCAAGTGGGGAACTCTGGCCCCTTCCTCTTCCTGTCTTGGACTTCCTGGCTGTGAAACTTGCAGTTTTTCTGCCACAAGCTCCCTGCATGATGCGTTGCCTAGCCACAGGTCCAAAAGCAAGGAAGACAGCCAATTATGGGCTGAAACATCAAAAACTGTGGGCCAAAGTAAACGTTTTCGCTTTATAACTTTATTATCGCAGGTATTTGTTACAGTTTCAGAAAGCTAACACAGTCAGTAAGGAAATAAATGCATAAAGTAGTCATCTATGGGGTTTTATAGGTAAACCTAAAGTTGTCTTTCTATTATACAGTCTAGAAGGTCAATGTTTTAGTACACTAGTATTAAGCTCCATCTATCCATTACCTGTCAGTAATAAGTAGCCATTACGGCAGCTAACATTCTCTGGATCTTTAGTATGTTGTACTATAAGCTTTACACATGTAGACTCCTTCTGCCCTCTAAATAGATCCATGAAATACAAATAAGAAACTATAGTGCAGAAAGAGTATTTCTCATGGACCACACAATAAGTTGGAGGATAGCATTTAACCCTAGAGCCCAAACTCAATAATTCACTTTTAAATTCACTTTCCTTCCTCCATAGAGGATGCATACCCTCATACCACTTCCCAGGAAAATCCAGGTTTTGTGCAGGGAGATGCATTTATGTGAGGCTCTAAGAAAATGAATATAAAAATCATGAATACGAAATTAGGTTTAAGAGTGAATGTCAAGAAAAAAATATACACCTTAAGCTCTGAGGGTGTAAGGCCTTTTTGTCTTACACAGAAATGATTTCTAACTGCAACCCCTCACCCTAGGAACACTCTACACCTCCCTGCACTCATGGGGCCAATGCATGTGAGGAGCCCTATGCCTAACCTTGGTTACATTTGCTTCCTGAGAAGCCCATCTCCAGGAATGCCCAATAATCTCATAAACTTTTACAAAGCATTCTGACGCAAGTCAGATCTCAAAGTCAGAGGAAGCTGGTCAGTTCACTGCAGGAGGCAGACATAAGTGTAGTATGGGAGCTACCAGAGTTTTCATCCTTTCTTCCCTATTAGAAATATGGGCCACAGTATGGGGTACAGAGTAACAGCCACGAAACCCAGTTCTGGATCCAGTCTCTGCTCCTTGGCTGCTTGACACTGTTTGGGTCTCAGTGTCTTCATCCATCAAAAACAGGACATTGTAACGATCAAGTAGACAAAATATATAATACCCAGGAATGCTAACTCCCTTCCCACTGGATATGCCTTTTCTCTTCTTACTCCTTATTCTTCCCCTGCCCAGTCCGGAGGTAAATAGGTCCATATCTGCACCCCTAGCATATCCTATGGTGACCTCCATCATACTCCTTCACTTGTTAATTCATCAGGCATTCCCTAGAGACCAACATGAAAAAAGACATGCCAGTGTCTTCAGGAAGTGCTAGTTAATGGATGACCCTTTCTATATCTAGTAAGATGTTCCTCCAGGGCTCGAGAAGTACTTCATTCTGCTGAAGACAGGCAGGAGGGACAGGCAGAGCTCACAAAGGGCAGATCTAACTGAAAATCTAGAGTCCAGCTCCTTGCCTCAGCCTCACCTGGTCCCTCCCTCTAAAGATCTATACCCTTTCATGGCTGGATAAATGAAGACCAGTTGATTAGGTCCTGGGCCCACTGTAGGCAATCAGCTCCAGGACAAAGAATACTGGCCTTTCCAAGGCAAAACAAAGGCAGACTTTCCCCTTTTCCATTTTCCTTTCTGGGAAGGAGAACGTAGACCTTTGGTCTTCCACTGAACTACAGTTAAAATAGCTTTTGTGAAAGACAGACACAGTGGACATTTTTATATATGGATTGCGAGCAGCAATGAAGTGACAGCAATGTAAACAACGTGTAGTTCTCCCTTCTGACAAAGAAGGCAACAGCATGTCCTAGGCCTAGGAGGGTGCTGGGGACTGGAATAAAGACACCAAACCTTAAGCTTTGTTACATGCATATCTGACAAAAAGCACTTCGAAACCTCTTTCCCATCATCAAAAAGCCACACTGGGCAAGATCAGAGCTTAACAGCCAACAACACACACACACACACACACACACACACACACTCACTTTAATTCCTGAGATCATTTTCCTGAAATAGAAAACTACATATGTTTCTCAGATTTCACATCAAGCCACTGCAGAGGCCAGACTGCAGGACTGAATCAGGCCAAAGTAAGTAAGAGAGAAGGGAGATAGGAGGGGGCTGGGGAGGGAGAAGGAGTAAACAGAAGAAAATGAGTGCATTTTTCCACATTGCCCCATTTCTCTAGTACAATCTAAACTTACAAACAGCCCCAAATTGAACTTGTAGTAAGGACTGTTTATCGGGCAGCCCTTGCTTTGTCAAATTAAGATACATTGCCTTGGATTACCAAGACTCCTTAAATTCAAAATGACTTCATGGTTGGCAGAGTTTGGTGTCTCCAGGGCCAACTGCCAGGAACACATCTAGGGCAGAGCCTCAATCCCAGCTCTGGACTGACCTACCTGCTTCTGCTAGGAGACAGCAGAGCAAAATCCCGAGCAGACAGGCTGTCAATGTTAATTAAAAGCCCAAACACTTCTTTAGAAACTATCTCTAGCTCAACATTTATATAGAATTTAACTCTCCTAACAGGCTGGCTTGGGGAGTTGGGAGGAGGGGAAGGATGGAAATAGATTTGAATGGCATTTGGAACCCATTAATTTTTAAAAGATAGGCTGCCCTTCCCCTTTATAGACCCAGAAAAATTCAAAATGTAAGGAAACCAGGAATGAGCTGGAGGTTGTTTAGAAAACCTGGGGAGAGTGCTTGGCTTTTGAAAAGAATAATATCTAGGCAATAACGAAAGCTGACACATTTTATTGGTGAATGTGGTTTTTGACACATTTTTATGACAGGTTGATAATTTTTTGTATTTAACAAAAGGAAAAACGATCTTCTAAATGACTTGGGAATAAAGGGCTCCCTGACTGCAATTTCTTAATAACACTTAAGAATTCTCTTCAAAGGACTCTGACAGTAATTTAGAGGGAGGAAGAACATGAGGAAAATAAGGAAAATAAAGAAACTAAATAAAGGTAAAGAAGGGGAGAGAAAAGAAGTAGCATTTTAACATTAAATTATATTTCAAAGAGTTGAATTCTGTGGTGAGACCTTATCAACACTTTGTCCAAGAGTCTTAAGAGAGAGAATCCAAAAAGTCACTTTGGTCAACAATATTACTACAGAACCAGGACCTGCATCCAGAGAAGGGTTACATGGGTCCCTTAATCCAACCACTTATTTTGCAAATGAAGAAACTGAGGGCCAGGCATCCAAGGCGACCAGACCCAAGTCTTCAGAGATCCCCACCACACCACTTCCATATCTTGGGCCATTTTGTCCTGGGCGTCACCAAGCCATCAAAACTGAGTGCATCATGGATTCCAAGGCAAATACATACTGAAACCTTTAATCAGATTAGTATTATTTTCAAGATCTACATTGTAACCTATGTTAGAGTTTCAATCCTTTTCTATAGCTGAATAATTTTATTCTCTATACACATATACTACATTTTTTATCCAGTCTTCTGTGGTTGGACCTCTTGATGAACATGTGCATTATTTCTACCTGTTGGCTAGTAGGGATAGTGCTTGCATGAACATTGGTGCCTTAGTTTGTTTTCTGGTGCTGTAACAAAATACCCAATGCTGAGTTATAGTTCATAAGATCATCTGCTTATCTTCTAGTAAGAGCTTTAAGCTGTGTCAGCTCACATGCAGCAGAACACAAATGTGAGAGAAATAGCCCAAATGCCCATCAACCAATGAATGCATAAATAAGATGTGCATTTTTTTATACAAGGAAGTACAACTCAGCCATAAAGAAGGACAAACGAGATATTTCCAAGTAAATGGATGGATTTTTAAGACCATACTCAAGTGAGATACATCAGACACACATGTGTAATACTACATTGTTTCTCTGGTGAAAGAAACTAGAAGCGTAAATAAGGAACAAAATGTACAACAAATACTGTGAAATAGGAAGAAAATGCTCAAATGGGAAGGGGAATGAGGGAGAGTAGAGGGAAAAAGGAAGGAAGGGAAAAGAGAAAAAAATACAAAAAGAAGGATAAAATGGAAACAAGTATTTATAAATAAGGAGGAGAAAGAAGGGGGGTTGAAGGGAGAGGAGGAGAGTGTAAAAAAAGAAGAATCAAGATTATTCATGTACAGGTCCAAATTCCCTACCATGAGTGATATCATGCATTAAATGTACCAATATGCTTAATTGTAAAAAATAAAAATAAAAGAAATGTGATTAATATTAATCACTATGATAATGACTCTCTAAAGATAAATATAAGAACACATAAGGATGGATTCACTTCTATACATAAATTTAGATAAATGGAGTCTTGTGCTACCGTGACAGCCCCATGAAGTCATCAAGGACACTGGCTCTTTTGACATTTGTACTTCATTGTCTTCATCCTTGACTTTATTCTCAATTTCATCCCATGGTCCAGGACTCTCTGGGAATTCTCGGATGGAGTCCACATTCTGTGTACCAGGAGAAAGGTAGGTGGGGGAGCACATGAAAAGGATGTGCCACATGTCTGAGCCAGCCTTCTGCAAGGAGCCTTCTTAGCAAATCCCTGTGATACCTGTGCTTACATAGCATCTACAATATCTAGGTGTATAGTCAAACCTAGCTGGAATGCAGTATGGTCAGCCTAAGCTTTAGCAGGACTCTGTACTATTATCCAAAGAAAAATGGTACTTTTTTTCTACTAATCAGAAACAGGAAAATTAGTATTGGGCAGGTTAAAAAAATCACAAAATCATCATCAGTAAATTACACTGACCAATATCCCAGACACCAATTTAAAACCTTTCTACGACAGACACAGTGAAGAGTAATATGGTGGTTATTGAGGACACAAGAAGCTCAAAGCAGCTGTAGATATAATTTCTGTCACTGATTCACCCATGTAATTCTTAGCATATATGTCAATTGTCACCTATGAGACAAGCTCTCTCTAATCCAGTGAGTGGACACACATTCATTGAACTCTTCAAGTCCAGATAAGGGCTGAAATCAAATAGTCCTTAGCTCAAAGTTGCCTTTGATTGATTCTTTTCACTTGGGTGAACTTGGGTAAAGCAACCGAATTCCTTTCCATTCTTTTCTTCTTATGAAAGGAAGGGATAAACGACATGGATTTGCTTTGTGGAGAAAGTGACATACCCTGGGTAATGTCTCTGGCCAGTTTCTGCCACACTGTAGTCAACAAGCAGTGCTACCTCCATTTGTCTCTCACTTTGGTAATGATTGATTGATGGATGATATTAGGGTGAATTCGAATTTAGCATTTTGTGGGTGGGTAGAAAGGATGGGCCTTTCTGAAACAAGTAAACAGGTCTTGATGCTTTCTTCCCCAACCCCTCCTGGTTTGAGAGTTTTATCTTGGCTTCCTGTGATATGATCAGGTTCAGAGAGGGGTGGAGTGAGAGTTACCTGAGGTCTAGAGTTGTCATGGTATGAAGGCATCATTAGGTGCTGGGGAGCCCTCAGGCCAGTCAGCTCAGTGGCTTAAAGTTCACGGAGGGCAAGAAGATAGACCACCCTGGGCCATCTAGGGGCAGGAGTAAGAATGAGGGCTACAGGGTATGGCTCCTCCTCCAGGCCAGTCGGACCAGGAACTCAGGGACCTGATCCCTGCTGCCTCTGTTGAAGTTTCCCTGCCCTATCATTGCCTGTAGCTCTTTCTGCATACTGAAGCAAAACCTAAGGAAAATCAAGGTTACATTTACTTTTCATCAGTGATGTAAATCTGGAGAGAAAGGGATAAAAATCTAACTCTATACTTTGGGGAATGGTTAAAAATGAGTGTACCGTGGGACAGGATGCACACTGTTCAAAACCACTAGTCTGAATGTATTCGATTTCTACATGGTTCGTTTCTAGCTCTTTGCTGGTTACAACTAGACATGAATCTTGGCTGCCTGAAAGATGATAGCCAACACAGCTATAATTTTTGAACTAAGCAGCAATATAGCTTTTCCTTTACATAACAATTTTCTCTGAGACCTTGAGTCACTTTTATAATTTAATCTCATTTTCTCTTTCAATATGGTAAAGTGATCTTGAAATCCGAGTCCTCATTTACAAATAGATCTGATGGTATGTTCTCGGTTCAAAATGTTTTGAAACTGTCAAGGTATGAAAAAGTTAGATCTCATTTTCCAGGTAATATAGCTGAAGTCTAGAAGGGTCTCCTTACTCTGTGAGTGAAAGCAGTGGGTGGAATAGGAGCGAGTTTATTCTGCCTTGCTTCAGGGTCCTTTTCCTGACCAAGAAGGCCTCCCTCAGGATGGCTGGGACATCTCAATCTTTTACAGACTCTTCAGTTTGTTTCCCACCCAGGGTGGCTCTCTGACAATGGAATGTCTTGTGGACTTGGAAATAAAGCCTTCTGATTGTGATCTAGTACAATTCTGGGTAACCAAGTTTCATTTAAATGAAATAAGTCAGACACAGAAGCACCAATATTGCATGATTCTACTTATATGCATTATCTAGAATAGGTATATTCATAACAGACAGAAAGTAGATCAGAGGTTAACAGGGACTATAGGAAGCAGAGAATGGGGAGTTACTGCTTAGTGAGTATGGTTTATATTACAGGTGATGAGTACTCTGGAAATAGATAGTGGAGAGAATTACACAACACTGTGAATTTACTCTGTGCCACTCAGTTGTATTCTTAAAAGTGATTAAAATGGTAAATTTTACTATTTTTAAATGAGTGAATTTAAATGGGTGAAGGGAGGGCAAGACCTTGAACCAAGACCTGTTATATAAAAAGGTACAAAATCTCAATGATGAAAGTAATTGTACTGTATACCTACAAGGTACCAATAAACTCAATGAGAAAAAAATGGTAAATTTTCCCTGATCAGATCTGCATTTTGACTGTGAGTAAAGTCCCAGGTGTGAGATCTGGTTGGCACATCTGGTCTTCCTACCTCATTCACATCCATGCATGGCTACTTATATCTAAACATGTAAATGATGTCAGCTTCACCTTCTGAGCTACATCCAGTAATCAAAGTTCTACACACCACAGTAAAGAGTATTTTCTAAAATAATGAGGTTTTTTAATTCTATATTAGCTAATATATTTTGTACATCATCTCTTATTGGTTTGAACCCCAAAGGCAAAGAAGAGTAGTTGGTACACGGAACCCTTAACAATGTAAGGTGTTCAAATATGAGAAATGATTTTAATTGTCCTATGTATGTTAAAGCACTGATAGTTATATAAAAGAATGTTGGTACTCATGGGTGGTCAGGTTGCATAATTTAGAAGGGAGTGATTATCATGCCTGCCATGTGGTAGCAAATAATTCAACGAAGTAAACACATGTGTATATGTCAGAGCTGACAGCTAGATTGATAGAACATATACCAGAGAGCACAGATGTAACAAACATTGGATAAATGTAGGTTAAAAGTAATAGATACTCAACATTACACTCTCAACTGTTCTGATGTTTGATTTTTTTCAAAAATTATAACTGGGTGAAAATATTAAAATGAAACATATAATGAATTCTCACTAATATTCAAGAAAACACCCAAATTAGCAAGTGACATAAATAGTCTCTCAAACTTGATAATAGCAGTTGATGCAATTAGTAATTGACATTAGTTGACATAAAATAAAATAAGCAGCTAATAAGAAAAAGAACTACATTTAGTATACAAAATACAAATTAAGATCCCTCTTAGCTTTCCATGATTGTGACCATATTCATGAGACAGTCAAATTTTAAGGAGAAAGGGTTTATTTTGGCTCTCAGTAGAGATTTAAGTGCATGTTCACTCAGCCCCATTGCTTTTGGGCCTGTGGCAAGGAATCATATTACGGCAGAAATATAAGGTAGAGGAACCTGTTTACCTCACAGCATCCAGGAAGCAAGACAAGAGACAGGAAGGGGTTGGTCCCAATATTCCTTTCCAGGGCACAGCTCCAGTAACTTAACTCACTTCCACTAGGACTGCAGTGGATTAACTAATGGTCAACTTGTAATGCCCCACTGAACTGAATCAGAATGGACTGGGTATGAAAGATCCACCTAGGGATTGTTGCCAATAGCCATAAAAGGAGAAATGGAGAGAAAGACAGTGGGCTATTGATATTTTAGGAGAAGCTGGTTTTCCTGATACGAACTTAGCTGTTCTAGTCAGAGGCGGGCTGCTATCCTTGTCAGGGGAGCTCTGATCTAACTGTGAGCATCACTTCCTGGCTTCATTGTAGATCCGTCAGCCTGTTGACACAAATCCTTCATCCCATTGGAATAGGTTTTCTGGCCTCCACCTTTGGACCTTCCAGGTGCAGATTCTCAATACAGACAATCATGAAACACTTGTGGAGAACGTTGCCTTGGATTCCAACCCTTTAGCTGGACTTGTGTAGAACATTGCTATGGCATCTAGCCTCTTGGCTGCATTCCTTAGGCCTCTAGTGTGTGGCTAATCTCTTGCATTCTTCTGTATTTGATTTTTTGGGAAAATATAATAAACTAATCCTACAGATTATGTGCCCTGTATTAATTGTATTCCCCTGCCAAAACCCTGACTACAATAAGACCCCACCCACCTCCTAAAAGTCCCAAATGCTTCCCAGTAGGGCCATAGGCTGGGGACCAAGCCTTCAGCAGGTAGGGTTTAGGGGGTTGTTACAGATCCAAACCATAACAATCCCATTTTAAGCCTAAAAAGTTAGAAAAATTATATAGACACATTGTAGTGACAGAATAGAATATTATAAAGGTATTATTTTCAGCTAATATTTATTGATATCAAAAATACAATAAAAATAGAATAAGCAAAAATGCACTGTACAAAGCAGATTTCCTATTTAACATTTTTTAAATAACTAAGGGTCTAAATAATGATGTTATTTTTTGAGAACGTGGAAATTAGATTTAGAAATGTGCTACAAGGCAATAACCTAATCATAATAATTTTCTAGCAGATTAGCAAGTAATTATGAGAAAAAAACAATACAGTAATATCCCTTGTAAACTCCAAAGGCAGAGAACCATACCAAACAAGAAAATAATTGCTATCTTAGAAGAAATTACAGTTTCTTAAAACTAACATTTCACCTCCTTAAAGTAGAAGAAAGAATATTTACTGCAACCTACAGAAAATTGTACATAGCAGTAGTGGAGGGGCCAGGAAAAGGGAAATAAATAAATATAAATATATTACAAAGCAGTATAAGAGAAACTAAAGGTTGTAGAAAATTCAGCCCTGCATTTCTACATGGCATGGAAGTATCTCAGGAATTCTGACATGAAACCTGTAAGCCAAACTTACAGAGTATCTCTTGAAGAACCTAAGAGCCTGGTCATCAGTTTCATTTGTCTAAAACCATCAAAATAAGTGAACTGAAAAAAATTCTCCCATACAAAATATTTCAAAGTAATACATGTGGCTGACTATTCCATCCTAGAGGAGGAAACGCATAACCTCCAACTCCTTAAGTGTGAGCTATGAACACTGAATTCCTTCCAAATAATGTGATGTAGAAGAGGTAAGGGAGAGAAACTTGACACACAGGTAGTAAGGTCAATACCAGCAGAGATAAGTCATACTCATATAGGTACCCCCAATATGATGAGAATGCTGCCTTATCTCTGTGGTTTTCCTCCCTAGAATACACTAAGTCTCATCATGAGAGAAACAGAAGAAATATTCCAATAGAGGGGCATCCACACTATGAATAACCCTGACCAGAATGCTTTAAAATTGTCAGGGTCATCAACAAAAAAGGAAAGTGTGAGAAACTGTCAGTCAAGAGGACTATGGAAACATGACTAAATGTAGTTTTCATGGGTGGAAAGCCCATTAGGTAAAAAAAAATTAAAATTCAGAATAAAGTATGGAGTTTAGTTCATAATAACAAATCAGTATTGGTTACTAATGGTGACAAATGGAACATACTGATGTAAGACTTTAGTAAGAGAGGGAATTCGCTGTACCAAATTTGACACTTTCCTGTACATTTTAAAATTTAAACTTTTTTATGAAATTACAAATTTGATAGAACATACTTTAAAATAGTGTATAGAAAGTTGTCAACCTTTAGTAATAAAATTGAAATTTCTCTCAGACCCTTATGTTAGAAAAAGTTTTGCTTCTTCTGCACATCAACCAGGTTTTCATTTCATTCTCACTTAATCTTGTCAAGCTCTCCCCGTGGGCCAGCCACTAGGAAGCTTGACAATAAATCTATTAGTAATTATACAGAGGATTACAGTTTTTTTGAAGCTCTCATCATCAACTCGGTTATTATCTTAATATATTCAATCCATTCCAATTCTTTTACAGTTCATTCATGTGAGTATTTTGTTGATGTTTTCCTTTGTTGGTGCTGGGGACTAAACCTAGGACCTCAGTTTTCATAAGTGTGCACTGAGCTACACCTCAGACCTGACTTCACGTTATTTATTACCATTCATTTCAAATCTCTTTAGAGGGAGAGCATGTATTTATATTTATATAAATTTTGTCTGAGTATACAAACTTTTATTATTAGAATTTCTGACTGTTTCTCATGTTCTAGACAGTTACCCCCTCAATGACTAAAATGTGATGAATTACTAAGGCATTTTGTTTCAGTTCTTGAATTGCCAAATTATGGCAACACTGCCTGCTCTAATGGGTGGTTGCTGAGGAGTGATGGAGTTAGCATTTGTTAGTATGTCTAGCACAGAGAAAAGGAAGCCAATCAGTAAATGATAATTACCATTACTGTTATTGAAAAGTAGCAGTAATTATTTTCATTAATATAATAGAAAGAATGCAGATTAATTACAAATCAACCCTAGGCCTGGTGGTGATTTTTCTCAGTGACCTTGATAAACAAAAGTAGCTGCCATCTTTTGGAAGATGAAAACTAGTGAGGGAGAGAAAAAAATAAACATATGAAAAAAGAATAAAAGGTGGAGGAGAAGAAAACAGAAGGAGGAGAGGAAGACGAGGAGGGTTTCTTACACACTATCAGTGCCAAAAACAAGTTTGAAAGTTTTAAAACAAGGTGAAATCTAATCACTTGTTATCCTGAATTCTGCTAGAATAATAAAACAGAAAAGAAAAACACCCTGTAGCCTTTTTGGCACTCATTTTACCAAAGCCACCCAAAACAATCACATATAAGGGCTAAATGAACACCAAATTTTAACTTCTCCTTGGGCTAGAGGATGCCAAGTGTCTGCTCTACTGCCTAGGGGGTTTTGGCATTGATTCATTCCATTTTAGAACTGCGTTTCTCTTATTTTAGAAGAAGGAACAAGTAGTGGGAGGTTTTTTATTTTTAAAAAACCCTTTATTTATTTAAATACTATATGCTATATATTTTTCCCCAGTACCTTTAACTCTCAGTAACCCTGAGAAGTTACTAAGGAAATGAGGCTTACAGTGATAAATCATTTGCTCCAGGTTCTCACAGTGTACAGTACAGACCTTGAACGCAGGTCGGTTTGACCACAAAGATTTCCCTCTCACCATTACGCAAGAAACCTCATGTAAGGATTACCTGCCTAATGTCACAGAGAAGGGAATTTTTTAAAACTTTATTTTTATTAGAACACATTTGTTATACATATCGATCACATTCATCATAGGGAATTTGTACCTGTACATAATATATCTTAATTATTTTGTTCCCCATTCTCCCCCTGACCCACTAGCCCCTACACCCCTCACCATTTACAAAAGCTTTGTTTCCAGTTTGTTTCCACTTTTTTCCTTTATCTTCTTTGTTTTTTTTTCCTTCCTTCTCCCCCTCCCCCCAATGTGATATTTTAAACATATGTGTATGATTTATTGCACTTAAAAGTATGGTCTCAAGGTTCATTCATTTACCTAAAAATGTCTCAAATTTATCCCTCTTTATTGCAGAATAGTACTCCATTGTATATAAAAACCACATTTTCTTTATCCATTCATCTGTTGATGGGCATATAGACTGTTTCTGAGATTTAGCTATTACAAATTGTGCTGCTATAAACATAGGTATGAATGTATGATACTTTTAACTGAGAAAGGAAATTTTTAAAAAGAGTTATTTCCTTTACAGTTTTTCTCAGTAGTGTTATTAAAAGCTTTTCTGCTATCTCAAACCCATGCAATAACATCATGGAATCGGTGCTGCCATCATCTCCATTTGCAATTTGGAAAGCTCAGGGGGGTTTGCCCTTTTGTCTTGATCATGCAGGTTAGAATAAAGAAGGGGGAAACTGAGATACTGAGTAAAGAGAAGAGAGACAAAGCAAATGCAAGCTGGAAGTGAGCCAGGGAATGGGCATCCACTTCACAAGAGAAATTTGGTGTCTCATGCCCAAGATCTGAAGAATCTGTTCTACAGGAGAAGGAGACTAGAAGGGAGACCACATAAC
This sequence comes from Fukomys damarensis, assembly GCF_012274545.1. Lineage (NCBI taxonomy): Eukaryota > Metazoa > Chordata > Mammalia > Rodentia > Bathyergidae > Fukomys > Fukomys damarensis. The sequence continues at coordinate 36,471,851 of NW_022900935.1, read as the reverse complement.
TTGCTTGTAACTATGGACAAGGTTGAGGGGAGAGAAAGGACAATTTCTATTAATGAAAGCAAAATAAGCATCATAGCCAATAAAAAATGGCAGAAATGATGGATGGCCAATAAATCCTTCCTGTGCATTAAATTTTCTGTTTCTTCAGGGTCTAAGATTTTCATAGACAGGGGTGGAAGTTTCCAAATATATTCTGATAGGCCAACAAAAAGCCTTCCAAATTTACAGTCACTAAATTCCTTGGGCATTTAAAATACTTTCAATCTCTAACAGACAGAGAGCATCTTAGAGTCACATACAACTTTTATGTATATTCCATATACTGTTTTCCAAACTAATCTGACCAATATAAACGTGACCATAAAAGTATTTGTTAAACCTACAAATTCTCAGATCTGCCAGGGAGATTCTAATTCAGTAGATTGAAAACTACAACTCCTAGAGATCTGTGGTTCTCACAACAAATTTGTAGGTAGATATTATAAGGAGACTAAGACTCAAAAGAAGAGAAGAGACATGCTCTAAATCACACAGCTAGTGAGGAATACAAGTCACTGTGATTTCAGTTTGCACAGATGTCATTTCATTTAAGTCCATCTGAGCCAGAGCTTTTCACAAAACCCACTCCTCAGTGCTGAAATGGTATCAGACACCAGGAAGTGGACATGTAAACATTCAGAACCATCAGAGTAAACCAGGGAAGAAATCAGAGCACTAGGTGGAACAACACCCAAAGAAAAAGAGGAGGAAAAATCCAATCATCCTCCATGTCTCGCTCCATATTTGAGTCCTCAAGACTTGTAGGCCAATGCCCTGAAAATAGGCATCTACTGCCATTGCTTTGACTAAGAGGTCTATTTGGGTAAAATTATCAAACTGTTTCCTTCACTGCTGTATAAAAGGGAAAAAGAAAAAACTCCTGTCAGAAATAACTTTAGACAACTTCACACCCAAAGAGCTCAAAGACAAAAATGCTCAAGATAAGGTCTTCGGCATATGCACACACTGCCTTCTCCAGGGGTGAACATTACAAAGGTGGCTAATTACACTGTCTACGGCAATGCCTTCAGGAACTCCTCACTTGGTAGGGTGAGCACTTAAGGTTTGCAGAGGCTTAATTCATGTACACCAGGGTCCCCTCCACACTGAGACTTTTGTCTAACAACTGCTTCATTGGATAGAGATTTGGGTGACATGAAGAATGATGCACTCGGGGGCCGGGGATTTAGCTCAACAGTTTGGTGGCCTGCCTCGCAAGCGCAAGGACCCGAGTTCAATCCCCGGTACCACAAAAAAAAAAAAATGATACACTTGTGAAACCATCCTCTACTACCTCTTTCTGGAAACCTCTGCTGTTGAACTCTCACACTCTTATCAACTCACACAAGGAAAAGATCCCAACCCTATAAAACTGGACAGACAGGAGCATCATAGGGGAAATGGCACTGTTAGTTCCAACTTTCCTTGAGTTTAAATAAGGAAGCTGGGTATGGTGGTGCACACCTGTAATCCCAGCACTCATGAGGCTGAGGCAGGAGGATAGCTGTGAGTTTGAGACCAGCCTGGGCTACATAGTGAGTTCCAGGTCAGTCTCAACTACATAGTGAGACCCTGTCTCAAAAAAAAAAAAAGTGTATCTATTTACATAAAGAAAAAGGGGGAGGGCTTGCCCCATCGGAAGGCACTGACTTTAAGGTACAACACCTGCCTCCCCAATTTACACAGATTTATCTGCCCGCTGGGAACTAATCCTTTTCATCTCAGGTTTGCATAACCCAAATTCTACATCCTTTTCAGGTTGAGGAGCCTTCCCACTTTTGTGCAGCCCTTAAATCCAAGGTCAAGATGACAATGGATTTGTCGTACTTAGAGACTCCACATCCAACCTGTCTACATTCATTTTGTGTTTAACCTATCTATACTCATGTGCACACCCACTTGTTAATTACAGCACATGACGATTTTACACTCAATGAGTGTACTGTAAATATCCATCATGTCGTACATACTTTCATAGTTTACTGTAAAGTGGTTATTGATTTCAATAAACGTACCTCTACAGTAGGGGATTACTGAGTCACATCCATTTAGAAAGCAAAATAAGTTCATAGCACATCTATCCCACGAAAATCAGTTTCTTTGCAAAACACACTCTGTCCTAATTTTAAGGCTATACGTATATTTTTTTACATTGATCGTGTAAAAAGTGCCTTTAAAAAAACAATCACATTTCACTCTGGATTTTTCATATCTTCTTCAGCTGTGTCCAGTTTTAATGAGTGGTTTTCAGCTTAGACACTCACATTCCAGGCCTCGTAGGAACACTGGTGCTTGGGCATGTGCAGTGGAGGTGGAAGATAGATTCAAGATGTTCCAAGTACGCAAAATCACATGCAGACGTACAAACAGTATGTTCAGTCAAAGAGAGTTAAGAAAGCAATATATACACACAGACAACTGAGAATGGAAGGGCACAAATAAAAGCCAACTGGTAATTAACATACCGTGCTGTGACACCTGTTGCCTTCCACGATAAAAAGTCTGGAAGATCAAAGAAATGTCCCGCCTTATCCCAGCAAGTCTCTCTCAAGTTCTGCCAAATTAAATATATATTAGAATCAATTATGGGTTTTCTTCTAGCCTTCTCCTCTTTCAATAATGTTTTAAAATTTTCAAAACAAAAATGCAGCCAACAATGTTCATTAAAACATCTGTTCAAGCATTGGGGGAGGGAGGGACGGAGCAGGGGAGAGTATGACATAAAAAGAGTACATGTATACAAGGGGAAAAAATGAGAACCAAGACCTGTCATGCAAAGCTACAAGATCCCAATAATGAATGTAACTGTACTGTATGCTTACAATGTACCAATAAACTCAACAAAAAGAAAAAAAAGAGTGCATGTATAGGAAAGAAAAATGGCAATTATTGATCCTTCCAAAAATGACCCTAATTTCCCTTTAACCCTCTTTGCCAACCTACAGGGGGAGAGAGCATACTTCGTGAGGACATGTAATCCATCTTTCCAGTGAATGGCAAGAGGATACACTCTAAACACGAAGAAAGGTTTTAATACTGAACACCAGAAAGATGCGAACAAAACTACAGTAAGACATTATCCAGTGGATGTAAATGTGCTCTGCCATGTAAAACTGTCCACACGCAAACTACTTCCAAAGGCAGCATAAAGATGGTCTGCCCTCAAAGAACTTCCAATCTAAGCCCAAAAGAACAGTCACATAATTAAGCCATTATTGTAAAAATTTCCCAGATTTATTTTTTCCCACACTGCAAATGGCCAGGTTTTCTTCCTGCTGCTTGGCTTTTCCTTGCCTCTGCCAATTATATCTGGAAAATGGATTCCTTACCTTACCCAGGATCCTTGTCCTCCTGTTCCTTTGTTAATCCTACCCACCATCCCTTAGGGAAGAGTCCCAGGATCTCCTATTCCAAGTTAGATCTACCATATCACCTTATAATTATCTGTGTAATGACTTCTCACTTCCAAGACTATAAGCTCTGTGAGCCTAGGACTTTGTCAGTTGTTTCCACGATAGCTGCTGTCACCTCTTCTCATCCAAGACAAAGACGACTTTCAGTTGTGGAGTAGAAATTATGTACCACTAGTGTCTTTACTGCTGGATTTATTGGACCAGAGATAGACATGTGACCTAGCTGAGTCAATCAGACTTCTCCCAGAATCCAAATGCAGCCACTTAACTTCCACCAATGAGTGGAACTGGATGTGAGGTCAATTTTGGTAAAAGGTGAAAGATTTATACGATTTGAAGAGAAACTACGAAGTGACTACTTTTCACAGAGCACCTGGAGGAAAAGAACATAGAGACAAAAGAAGACAGAAAAACTAGCAAAAAAAATGTTTCCCACTACTCAAGTAATTCTTCTATGTCCTGATTTCAATTATTCTAGAAGCAGCTTTAAAAAAAGAATTTATCATAAACAGGAGGGTTATTTTGAGGAACCTAAATGCAATAACGGAGAAGTTCCAAAAGAGTCAGATTCTAGTATGTGCTAGAGGGCAAAACACAGTAGGCAGTCAATAAATGTTTACTAAGCAACCAGGCAAACTGCTCAGTTTCTCCATCTAGCCCTATCCTGGGAGGAGGGTTTAGAATTTATGCTGGAGGTTGTGGCTCATGCCTGCAATCCCAGCACTTGGGAAGCTGAGGCAGGAGGATCGCTGTGAGTTCAAGACCAGCCTGCGCTACACAGTGAGTTCCAGGTCAGTCTCAACTACATAGTGAGACCCTATCTCAAAAAACCAAAGGGGGAGGGGAGAAAGGAAGAAGGAGGAGGAGGAAGAGGAATGAAGAAGCCAGAGTATCCTTTATTCCCGAGTCCATACTAGCATCTTTAATCAAAACCAGAGATCCCAGTAAACCTTTCCATAGGGTGAGGAACCAAAACAAATGTTTTTAGATGTATAAAGAAAACATCCTTAAACAATGTATATGGTCTCAAAGGAGAAGTGAGTAGTGTCCCTGCTTTCTCTACAAAATCAATGACTGGAGACTAACCAGCAGAGAGAGGAGAGGAGTTTGGGTCAGAGTGTGCCTGGAAGCCTAATCACTCACTCTGAGATGCTGCCTGGCTTTCCACGAGAGTCCCAGGCAGTGTCTACATTGGGCACCGATCTGGCTCTGTAGGAAAATCTCTGTCCTTCTTCTTCCCCAAACAATGCAATCCTAGCCAAGGGCTTCAACCTTGCTGAGTTAATTCTATTCTTGAAACTACTGGAACCTCTTAATTCCTTAACAGTTTACAACAGTGTTCCATATGCTTCATCTCATGTGATTCTCAGGTGGTTCTGAGATGTCAAGCAAAACATATTTTCAAACCAAGCATGTGGGAACTGAGGGTCAGACCCAGGGGCTCAGCCCAAGTCACACAGGAGATCTATTCTAATGCAGTGTTCTTTCTCTTTGCTGTGCTTCAGTGACTGCCCTGAGGCTCCCAGTTCTAGAAAAGCTGTAGGTTGGGCCTTCCCACAATGTGATAATGGAAGCTACTGCCATTCTTTACACCAGAAACAAAGAACAAAAGCCCTTCCAAACAACATAGTCTCAAAATTTCAGCCATTACAGATTGCAGTTTCAGGGAATTTTCTTCACTTCCATGTACCTAACAACATTTTCTGTGCACAAATGGAGTATGGGTTATAATAAAAAACACAGAGAAGCCAACAATTCGAGCCATCATTTGTGCAGCTCGTGCTAGCTTAGTCTAGTCCAAACTAGGCACTCTCTGTACTGAATGAGTTAAGTCTTTCTGTCTTCTAGTTACCAAGCAACTAACAAAAACTAATCTTTTCAAGAAATAAAGAATCAGCAATGATTTGGGGTGTATGTCTTGGCACTAAAAGTTTCTGCATTCCAATAATAATCCCTTGAGTTAAGCAACCCCCAGCTTGAACACAACCAGAGAGAATAGCTTCAAAAAAGAGAGAGACTGTTTATTACTTCATAAAACCACAACATTTCTTGGGAGGAGGCTACTGCTCAAAGCTCACACAGCTGCAGGTTTTAGCAGAGGGTTAGGGTAGAGTAATTACCTCTAAGATTCAAGTCAGGCTCAACTGCCCTGCCAGCCTCAAGGCACAGCTGAGGTGCCGTCACCTCTTCCCTCCCACACAATGTCCTGGGAAGCTGTCTCATTTCTGCCCCTTCTAGACACTGTGGAAACTAGTGAGGGAAATGAGGTAGCTACTGCAACGGCACCAGGGTCCAGGAATAACATGAGAAAACATGGATGCCCCTCAAACAAAGGAAATCAAGCATTTGATTATATCCTGTAAAGAGATTCTGGCTGGCCTGTTTGTGGTGTGCAGTGAATAAAAGGGAGAGAACAGAGCTCCTTCCTTCTCCACTCAATAAATGATTCTTCTGCCTGCACACTTCAAGCATTCATGATGTTTCTTTCCAGAACAACCACTCCCAAAAAAGTAAAACTTTATCCTCATTCTATGTTCAAGACTCCAAATTAAGGCATTGGACAATCCAGAGAGTAAAGACGTTTCAGGAGAAACTTGTGTCATTCTCAAAAGAAAAATGATGCGGAAACAGAGTGGATCCTCAGCCATGATCAGAAATGAATCAAAATGAATGAAACAACTGCCGTGTTCCAAACCCCTATCCACAGAGACAGAGACCAAACCCTAAAAATACTGCAAGGCAGACAGGCAGATTAGCTGGGGTTGGTGTTACCAGAGCTATCTTTCTAAAAATTTAAGACTTACCATTTCCCATTCCTTTGTTTAAAATTGTCCAAGCCTAGAGCCACATTTTAATTATTTAGCATGGCTCTTAGGATTTTCAACAAGCAGGCTCCAATGTGGCCATTTTTTTCGACTTCTTGGGCATATCTCCCATGGCCTCTCCGCTAATACTCTCCACTCTGCCCTCACTTCATTTCTTTTACTCCCAAACACATTATGCTCATCTATATTTCTATGCCTCTGCTTAGGTTGCTGCCTCTACTTGGACTGACTTTCTTGCCTTCTCCCTGATCAAATGTCTACCCTTGATTCAAATTCAGCTCAGAAGCCACCTTTTCTAGGAGTCCTTCCATCCCACAATGTATCTGAATTATATGTTCATATACCTAAATCTACCTCAAAATGACAAGTGTCTGGAAGGCAAAAGACAAGTCATGAAAAGAATACAAATAGCTGCAGGAAGTAAAAAGAAATGTAAAGTTGGGCCCTTTCAAAAGAAAGCTACTACGAAGCTAGAGAAAAATGTTGTAAAATGATGTTTGACAATAATGTAATGAGTCTGATACCAAGATTTTGAGTCAGCCTCATAACTTTATCATATTTGTGTGTGGTCATTTATCTGCCTCAATGAGTAATTACAGATAGGGTTCAGGGAAGGGAAAGGGCTTCAGGGCTGGGGTGCTAGAATAGGCTTCATAGTGAAGAGTTTTGAGCTGAATCCTAAAGATCAAATAGAATAAATATCTCTGCTGCTGCTGAGAATCACATAAACCATAAAAATTTGAATTGACAAGATAGACACAATATTCCCAATAGAGAGGAATTTAACTGTGCCATCAGATAATTTATTTGTAAGATGAAATAATTCCATTGTATAATTCATTTTTCAAAAACTGGATTAAAGTGGATGTATATGTATCCCCCCATCTCCTGGAGGCCTGGTGTTATGCAGGAAAGTAAACTTACCATCCACACAAGTGCTGATTTTGGACCATAAGAATGTCATCATGTGCACGACAATTGACCAGACTCATCAAATTAGACTCTCCTCACCAGTGCGATACTACCATGCATATTAGGAAAGCAAGGATAACAGTACATGGGGTCTAAGAACTTCAGAATTTAGCAAATCCAAGCTTGATAGCTGAGCTTGATTTCCCAGATGTGTGGCTTTAGGAAACTTAGTATCTCTAAACCGCAGTTTCCACAAATGCTGCACTTGTAGCATGTGCCTCAAAGGATGCTGGGATCATTAAATAAGTCAACAAGATTTACTCATTACTGGTACAGACCTTCACATTTTTCAAAGCAGTTTGACATCCATGATCTCATCTGAGCTGCATAATTCCTAAAGGCAGGGAAGGTAAAAAATTATAAACCTAACCTTGCAGATTAAGAAACTAATGCCCAGAAAGAGATCATGACTGCCTCAGCATCACATGACAGATAAATGAAAGGTCGACTAAACTGTGTATCTCTAAATCCAGCCTAGTGCTAGTTCTGGCTCCTGCTTCTCTAAAGCATAAAAAAATGCACAAGAGCCAGGTGGATAATGCAGAGGAGACTAATCACTCAATTCTCTGATAGTGGTATTGTCTGTGGAGGTAGGGAGGTCTAACGTAAAGAGGAGGCTTTGAGAGGAGTAAGGTCTTGTAATAGACATGGAAGTAGATGTCGACAAGTGCAAAAGTGAGGACATCTTTAATATTTAATCCACCTGAAGCCCTTCTTGTCACTGCTTTTTTGTCTCCTTCAGGAGCTCCTTTTCTTTCATGAGTCTTTAAAGGTGAGTGTTCCCCAGGCTTTGTGCCTGAGCCAGATACTGTTCTGACTTCCCAGGAAATCTCAATTACTCTTACGCTCCAGCCCACTTTGGGGTGGACAATGTGCCAAATCTCGAACTCCAACCTAGACGCTCCTGTGAGACATGCCCATTGCATACATATCTATGCCTCTAACTCAACATGTCCCCTACAGGGAGGGACTATATCTTCCTCCACGTGGTCTTGTCCTTGATTTTCTGTTGATTGGTCCAGTTACCAAGGGAACCATCTATTTCTTCTTGCCTCTCATTCCTTACATACAATTATCCTTCTAATTTAAATTAAAAGTCAGCTCATGAAGAGGTTCCCACCTCTTCACCCTCTGTATAAGTCAGACTCTAGAGAAACAGAACCAACATGGTGTATGTGTGTGAGATGCACAGATGTTCTCACCATTTAAGATGCAACTCCAGCATTACTCACTCCATGAAATCATCCCTGGCTGCTCTAAGCTGAGCTGGACATTTCTGTTCTGTGGCCCTATAAAACTGCAAACAGCCCTATTGCTGCCCTTCTCATCATCTGTGCACATGTCGGCCTCTCTCAATAGATTGAAAGCTCTGAGGAGGCAGGATCTGTGTTTTTGCTAAACTCTACTCCCAGGATCTAGCACTGTGACTGATGCATAGATAATAAATAACATCAGCTGAATGAATGAATAAATGAATGAGCAGAGAAGTACAAGCTAAATAAGGGTTTCTGAAAATGGAAATAAGGGATGAATGGATAAATGAATGAGGCTGTAAGAACTGTCCTAGTTGCTCTTTTTTCACTCAGGTTAATGGCTTTTCTCAATCTGTTTCAGGAGCAGAGACATACTCTAGCCAAGCCTGACTGCCAGGAAGATAAATTTCTCCTCTTTGGGTGAACAGGTCCTTTGGAGAACTTTCATCTTAATTGGAAAATGGATCCATTCACTTCCTGGCTTGGACTCCTGGGTCAGTACAGCATACTGAATGGCTGCCAAGCACCAACAGAGAGAGGGGCTGTGGCAGGAAGAGCACTCTATCAACTTGGATGCTTTGGGACATCTGAGGACAGCCCTCTGTCAATTCCAAGCTGGTTCACACAGATGCCTCTCCCCCATCTTTCCCCAAATATCCTTCAAAGCAAACTTTATCCGTCCCCATCCCATAAAAGATGAGTGATCTTTTTACTGTACCAATGACGTGTCTTTATTTCTTCGGGGCTTAAGTGGGTATGCACAACCTGCCAGTTCATTTAGGCAACTGCTGCAGTACTGTCATTTCCTGTTGGATAGGAACAAGGGACACAACTGAGAAGTTTCTTCATGACTTGCGCAGTGGCATGAGATGAGAACTGCACAGCCTCTTCCTTATGATGAATCCAATGCTCCAAAAAAATCCCATCTAGGGACAGGTTTTGAATCATTTGTCAAGGATCCTTGAGGAGGTTGCTGAACTCCAAAGGGTCTTTGTTACTAGCCAGGACAGTCCTGCCTTTCCTCTCTCCCAGCAATCCTAGCATACATCTGGCCACAAACTGGGACTGATACACACTGTTGCATGGTTAATAAACATTTCATTTGAAAAAAATTTCATGTTAACTCTAAAGAATAGAAATGAGTAAATTATACTCCCCCAAAATCAGTTAAAAGTCAAGTAGGGAAGACAGAGGCCCAAATGCAACTGGAGAAGAACAATGACTATAGAGGAGACTAAAACTAGCTGGAGGTGTGCCGAGACAACAAGTATAAGCAGGGTATGGTGGTGCAACCCTGTAATCCCAGCCCTTGGGAGGCTGAGGCAGGAGGATCACTTGAGTTTGAGACCAGCCTGGGCTACACAGTGAGTTCCAGGTCAGTCTCAACTACATAGTGAGACCCTGTCTCAAAACAAAACAAAACAAAACAAAACAAAACAAAACAAAACATTAAATGAATCCAACCACAGTAAGAATGCCATTTTGTCATAAATGAACGAAGTGAGACCAGAAGACATTAGTTGACTGCTGTTCAGCAAAAACATAGACACAAAACAACAAAACAAAACAAAACAAAACATTAAATGAATCCAACCACAGTAAGAATGCCATTTTGTCATAAATGAACGAAGTGAGACCAGAAGACATTAGTTGACTGCTGTTCAGCAAAAACATAGCTAACAGGTAGAAGAACCAAGGTTTAAACTGAGGTGAGTCAGTCTTACAAGAAGGAAAAATGTGGCACAACTCGCATGCTAAGTAATAAAATGAACAGTCATTCAGAAGAGTTTACTGTGTGCTGGGTGATGGTCTAAACAATTTGCAGCACATACATTTGCTCAGTTGATTTCACAACACCCGTGTGGCACAGGTGTCATTATGATCTTCAGTAATTACTACAGGGTGTGGAAACTGAAATAAAGAAGAGTTAAGCAGCTTGCTCAAGGCCACACAGCTATGAAGTACCACAACTGGGACACACACCCATTCTGTACAGCTCTGGAGAAGAGGCAGCAGGATATGCAAAGGCTATGGCATTAGGAGAACTGTCACTGGATCCATTAGTTTGGAGAATCTGGAACTATTCATGTGCTGAACGATAAGCCTGGAGCCAGTCATGAAATCCTGGTCCCAGACTTCAAATTACTTACTAGGTGGAACAAAGACTCGGCCTGTAGAAAACATTCACGATAAATGTGTAAGTGGCACAGAATAATTCAAGTTCTAAAATACCTGACTGATAAACTAAGGATTCTATGTGGTCATAAGGGGAAGATATTGCCTTGTGCAGGAGATAGAAGAAAGGACACGCTCTAGAGACAGTACCACATCTAGACATGAAGAGAAGGCAAAGATTAAGGAAAGTGGGGACAGAGGCAGTCCAGGCTGTGACAGGTACCTGAGCAACAGTGTGAGATGCAGCAGCATCAGTGGCATCCATGAGGTCAGTCTGACACATGGGGAGAGAGGCAAATCTGAATTTGTATTAGACACTCAGGTCAGAAAGAAATAGAAGCCTCATCAGTTCTTATCCAGAGGGTGATTTTTGTGAATACTGTTTTAGGAACTTTAGGACAGAACAACCTGAGAGAAATTATGGAGTGGGGAGAGGTAGGAGGCTGAAGGGCCAGTTTCCATATACATTTCTGGCAAAGAAAAAAGAGAAAGAGCAGACAAAAGGGAAGGAAAAATTAAATGAACATAAAAAAGAAGATGAGCAGGAGAGAAAATAAAACAACAAACAAAAGATGTACAGAAAAGCAAATGGGCTGAAATAAAAGAATAGGTTAAGCATGAGATATGAACAAAGTGGCAAAGACAGGCAAAGGAAGTGAGAGAAAGAAAAGGTAGGGAAAAGCTTTTGAATTTGTCAAAAACAATGGCCCGACCATGACAATGTCCTCCAGAAGACAAAACACGGAGAAGGGAGGGCAGCAACCAGCCTTGCTCTCAGTCTGCAAAGGGCCTCTCCCCTAGATAGATGAAGTCATGGCTGATGTCACTGCCTCTGAGTCACACGCCCCCAAAAGGAGAGGAGGAAAGGGCTGTGTCTGGTATTCAGTCCCACCCCTGTGGAGGAGGTTCATTCGCTGCTTTCATCCTCAGGGGCACTGTCTAGTCTTAGATGACTGGGAAATGGAGAGTATCTGTCTGCCCAGGAAGGACGCGCAGCCACATACATGTTCAGAGCTTAGCCAACAGCCCCTCAAGTATGGGTTCTAGAAGAGAGAGGTTCACAAAAGATGTGGCAACTAGCATCCAGCTTTCCTCTGGCTGTGGTTTTTGGGCAAAAGAGCTCCATCCACATGTCTCAAGAAGAAATTCCATAATAAGCGTTGCTAAGTGTTATAAAAAGGCTCGCTAGACCACTTTCACACACTCCATGCTCTCACCTTACTACAACTGCAGCCCCACGGAGATGTGGCTTCCTCACTCTGATATCAGTGTCCTTTGCAAACGACACCACCCCAAGTTCTTATGAACTAACTCAAGTCCTTCACTGGTCCGGCAGCCTACTGACTCTTGACCTGTGAACACTAACTGGGCTATATTTCTATCCCACTTATACTGCATTGACTTTATCTCTCATCTCCCTTCTAGAAATAGCAGTTTGGGGACAGTAATGCCAATCCATTTACTGCTATATTCCTAATAATAGACAAAGCAGGTGGAAAAAATTTTTAATAAATATTTGCTGAATAAATGAAAACCTGTGAACAACTCTGGCAGAAACTTATTAGCACCATATTTTTAGGCCATTTCTAAAACACTCTTACAGCCATCATCCTAGGAATGCTGGTTGACAAAGACAACAACCTGTGAGGTACAGATGACAATGGCAGTGAAAGTACTCTAGAAACTTTTACTGGAGCATCTCAGGGTAGGTTTAATCTCTCTGACTCTCCTCCCTTTCCATGCTTTGGCCTGTGAGCTGTGGCAAGAGTATAGTTGGTATTCCATTTTATAGAAAAACCACATCTTCTTTATCCAGTCTATTCATCCATAAAGAATGAGAAATTAGAGTTATTCGTAGGAAAAAGGATGCATATTGACCTTACACTCTTAAGTGAAATAAATAAGTCACACGTGTAAATACCAAATAGTTTCTCTGGTGTGAAAAACTATAATGGTAGATAAGATCCTAATGGTATAATTGACAATGTGAAATAGGAAGAAAAGTGCTAAAGGTGTAGGGGAAGTGGGAAGGGTAGGGGAAAGGTAATAAGGGAAAAGAAAAAAATGAGAAAATGAAAAAATGGAAATACAGTATTTGTAAATAGGGAAGGGAGGAGGGAGTGAAGGGTGGGCAGGGACAAGGGGAAAAAATGAGAACCAAGACCTGTCATGTAAAGGTACAAGATCCCAATGATGAATGCAACTGTACTGTATACCTAAAATGTACCAATAAACTCAATGAGAAAAAAAAAAAAGAGTATAGTTGGAACTGGACTTGAGCAAGAACCACAGTTTGACCACTCAGTAGCTGCAGGAAGTGAGCCTCTCTCAGCCTGTTCCCACCTGCTCCAACAGGAATCTCCCAAGGAGTCCACATCCAACTGCTTAAGCTTTGTTTTCGCAACCCTCACCCAAAGCTGCCTGCCAGTTGTTCTCCTGGTTTCCAAGGCTAAGGAACAGAAAGTAGACTCCATTTTGAAGAAGTCAAAGTTAAGTCAACATTTGTTTTCTTCAGCCTGAAAGACTTGTTCAGACTTTACAGAACAGAATTACAGAATGATTTGTTTCCATCTATTATGATTTGGCCAAGTGCTCCCAAAAGGTCCACGTGAGAACGGCCTGACTGCCAGCCTAGAGCATCGTCGGGATGTTGTGGAATCTTTAAGTGAGGCCTGGTGGAAGGATGTTAAGCAGTAGGTACATGAAGGGAATATTAGGATCTCAGTCCCTTACATTTTTCTTTCTTTGCTTCTCAACCACCACGAATTAAGCAGTTTCTTCCACCATGGTTCCCCTTAAATATGTAACCTTGCCACTGGCTAACTAACCATCCATGGAGTACAACCACTAAAATTGTGAGGTCAAATAAACTTTTCCTATTTTTGATGTTGACTGGGGAATTTTCTTTCTTTCTTTCTTTCTTTTTTACAGTAATGGAAATCTGAGTAACACACCTTTTATTATGATTTCAAGTTAAGAAAAGTTCTTTTAAAATTGTTTTGGTTTGAAGTGCAAATAGTTTTCTTTAATTAGAGACTATTTTGAAAATCTCTGTGTTTAATTCAAATGTATGCCAATACCTTCCAAAGTGAAGTAATATATTCAGAGACAGCTGTTCTGGTCAGCCAATTTAAAGATATTTCCAAATATACACCTCTGAACCTTGTCATTAATGACCATATCTGACCTGAATCTAACTCAAAATTGCAGTATTATTCTTAGTAAATCTTCATTATATAATGTTAAGCTTAACTGCAAACAAATAAAATACCTAAGCTACTAAAAATTCTACATGTGCCCTTTCTTCCAACCTTTCTAAAGGGTTTACCACTTTAAAAATGTGAATTCGCTTTCCCTTCACTATTGATCTACTTAACTGAATCAAGGGATAAGTACATGAAAAACATACCTCCCTAGTTTTCTTTCCAAAAATCAACTTCTTTTTATCATTGGCATCATTTGAAAATAAAGCGCTACCCCTAGCACTTTACAATTTACTAAATACCTCTTGATACATAAATGTTGCCATCATCTCCATTTTATAAATGGGAAACTAAGGACAACAGTGCAGTGAAGTGCTGAATCACACAAGCAGGGGCTGAAGTCTGGGGAGAAACCTTGGCACTTAAGCCCCAAATGCAAACTTCCACACCACTGTTCTGCGGCTGCTTCCCAGGACATGGGAGGTGTTCTATAAATATTTACACAGTGAGTCACTCTCTTTGTCAGGTCCACGGGCTTCTCTCTGACCCCCAGCCAAAGCCAGACCACATGGCCTCCTGCCAAGACAACTACAGGCATCTTTTCTCTGGTTTCTATCTCTGTCCCCATCTCTCTGAGGGTCACATAATGCCAGTGCTGAAGAAGGCTTCAGGGTCACGTGCACAGCTGTCTCCAAATGCTAGAACACAGACTGGTGCTAGTCCACAATCAAAATGTTTCAGTAATAGTAGTCAAGTAATAATAGTAAAAAGTGATTAAAAATAAGGTACTTATTATTAATAAGATCATGAATAACTAATTAGCACAATGAAAGAACTCATTTCCTAATTGCTTACTTGGCCTTACTTGGGTAAGTGCCAATGCTTGGCACATTGAGCGTTACTGGGACATACTTTAGGCCCTGTAGCAAAGCCATAATGGAAAACAGAGGAAAACAGGTAGGGCAGAGCCACTTATTCAGACAGCTCCACAATCCCTATGAAGATCCCTTCTGCATTTTTGAGGCAGAAGACACTGGTTGTTGAGGTGACAAAGCTCAGGAGCACACAGAGGCAGCTTTTGCAAAGGCTCTTCCTGTACAAAGTATTCAAAAACACACTGGCCTTAGGGGAGCCCCTGCAGCACTTCACCATCTAACCAGCAGGGTACCAGCAGCTCAGGGCACAGAGACGACCTTGGAGTGAGGTCCTAGTTGCACAAGTACTTCCGCAGCTCCTGGGTTCAGAAAAAGTGAGGACCCAGCTCAGCCATTAACTCCTTTCTAACCACACATATTTAAGTGGAGTATGAAAGAGAGGAGGAGGCTGGGATTTTAAGAGATAACTATAATGTGCTGGCTCACAAATAAGAGCTTACAGGTTTGAATTAGTAGAGTGGATATAAACTTAGATTTGATCCAGTCTTAAGTCTAAGTGTCTAATTTTGGGCATCTCAACTCTATATACTTTGGTAACTTTTTATTCTAGAGTTCTTTTTGGGGGGGCACTGGGGATCAAACTCGGGGGTCCTTACATTTTTAAGGCAGGCGGCAGAACCACTGAGCTAAATCCCCAGCCCCTCTAGAGTTCTTATTTAAATTTAGGCCAGGGGCTACTTGCCCTGCTGCCCTTGCACACATGTAGGAAGCAAGAGAGCATTCCTGCCCACCAGGGTCAAACTACCCACTTCTAGCTGGTTCTGCACCTTCAATCCCCATCACAGTGTGGCACAGGTGACAGCTAAATGACTCTCACTGAGGTTAAAAACAACTTCCAGAAGAGTTTCACTGCAGGACTGAAGTGTCCCCTGCCTCAGAGACAGCCATAGGAGACATACTCAGAGGGTGAGGGTTAGACACAGTTACCCTGAGATCCCCTGAGAAGGTCAGGTTTAGGCCAGAAGGATCGCAGAGCCTACATTCTGGGGTGGGAGGCCAGGTTTGGTGGGAGAAGCATTCAGTGGGGGCTGGATCTGAATATGATTGTAGAGAGTCAAGTACTCTGTTTGAGCCCCCAAACCACTGTCTACCTCCAGTGGAAATCAGTAGTCTGATTTAGTATCTGGGTTGCCTAGGTATCTACACTAAATCACAGATATCCTTGCTTTGGGTAAGAGTGCCTTGTGAGTGGTCCTTAAGATAGTATCCAGTTAATATTTGATGCTATTTTTATTGCTGACTTTACTACTATAACCAAGGTAACATAGTTGTTGCTGGAAACTGTTGTTTAGTTTTGGGTTTTTTGTTTTGTTTTGTTTTGTTTTGTTTTGTTTCTTTGTACGACAATGTCTGGATTGCCTGGGAGTCATAATAATGAAGCCCATATCCAAAGAACTTGGTAGTGGGCCAAATAAGCTCCAATATATCCCAAATAAACAGAGGTAGCTGAACCCTGGGACAGAAGCAAAGAGCAGTAGTTAGCCATGCCCAGGGGATATTTCTGCAAAAAAGCTTCCCACTATAATCAACCAGAAAACCCCAACACAGAAAATTAACAGACAAAAAAACAGAGACATAAGAAGACAAAGCAACAAAATGCCTCCAGCAAATCTCAACAAATCCAAAGTCAATTTAGGGGGTAATGGCTGAAAGGATATCAGGGGAGGTAACAAAACAGACCAATAAGGTGCTGGGGGAATTTGAAGATATAACTAAACAGATAATGATCCTAATGAAACAAATGATCAGTGAGTGAAGCAAAGACATTAATAAAAATTTAACAATTAAAGAAAGAGATGTAAAATATGAATTCCCAGCATAGAAAAGAATGAGAGTCAATAAAAATTTCCGAACAGAAATCCAAATTAAAAATACAATTGAAAATATGGGCAGCAGAAACTATGAATGTGAGGACAGAGTATCAGATCTAGAAGACAGGGATATGGTGAATAATTAATTAATGAGAGAGACCTTAAAAATAATAAGAGAACATGAATATATCCAATACTTGCTAGATGATTCAAGAAAGACTAGAGTAGCTGGAATTAGTAAAAAAAAAAAATCAGAAGGTAGCACAAAGTACATAAAAAAACTTGTTTACAAAATAGTAGAAAATTTTCCACAGATGGAAAAAGAATTTAACATACAAATATACAAGGCATATAGAACCTCAAATAGCCATGACCAGAAAAAGAAAAAAATTCCACATCACATCATAATTAAAATGCCAGAAATCCAACATAAGAACACAATGTTAAAAGCTGTTAAAGTAAAGCAACAAATTACTTGTAACTGCACACTTCTCAATACAATCTTTAGAAGTAAGGAGGTCTTACGCTGTGAATTTAGCTCAGTGGTTCCACCGCCTGCTTTGCAAGTGTAAGGACCCAACTTCGATCCCCAGTACCAAAAAAAAAGGTAAGGTATCTTAGTATAAAGTGTTGTAAGCCTCAAAAGAAAACAACTTATTGATATACTCTACAAAAATATCTTTCAAAATTGATTGACAAATGAGGTATTCCCAAAGTAAAAAGAGCACTTAAAGAAATTATGACCACCGAACCAACACTTCAAAAAACTTTCAAAGATATCCTAGAAAGATACAATAAAACTAATAATGCCAAAAGTTCCAGTAGAAGGAATGTACCAGGTAGGGCAACATATTAAGTAGGAGGGAAAGAAAGGAAAACAGCAACTGGAAGATAACACAGTGACGGAAATAAGTCAATACCCATCAGTTATAACTATCAATGTGGTCTCAATTCACCAACCAAAAGACACAGATGAACAAAATGGATCAAGAAACAAAATCTAATGGAATATTGTGTATAAAGGACACATTTAACTCAAAAAAGAAATTCACAGACTAAAAATCAAAAGATAGAGAACAATATTCCACGCAACAGGTACCCCAAAACACTCAGGAGAAGCTATCTTGTTTTCAGACAAAGTAGACAAAAAAGTAGTCAAAGCTGAGCAGAGGATGAAAAGAAGGACATGTGCTGATTAACGGAAGCATTCAACAGGAAGAGATAACAATATGCACCAAACTATGGAACATCCAACTGCATAAAAAAACACCAATGGACATAAAGGAAAAGATAAACATCAATACAAAAAGAGTGGTACCTCAGTTCACAAACTTAATTCGTTTCACAATTCAGGTCACAAAGCAAATTGGTCTCAAACTAAATCTAATTTCTCCATAAGGTTCAATGAAAATAAGGTTAATCCACTCTGAACCATATGCATTTTTAACCACAAAAATATGAAACAGAGTAAAGTACAGTAAAGTATAAAGAGCAAGAACACTAACCTTGCTTGAGGTGACTTCTGACACGGAGGACAGGAAGGTAGATGGGGAGGAGGTTATTGTTTGGAGGAAGAGTCCCCCTACATAAGGATCTTGAAGATATCTCCTTCTGGAGTTTTCTATCTTATCTGTCTCTTAGCTATAGGGTCAATTTTGATGAAAAATTTGCCTAATGTCACTTGCTTTTTCCTGTGCTGCATAACCCTCTGGAAATGAGAGACTACATTATCATTCATCAGATTCAACACTGTTCATCACAGTTATGTTGGGGTGGTGCTTCTCAAAGAAATTCTGGCATTTGTTCCATTTTTTACATAATGAATTTTATCACATCCCTGTAATGTCTTCCTCTTCCTCAGTGGAAGGCTCCTCAACAAGCGCCTTCTGTGCTCACTCTGGAGTTTAGCAAGTGCTTCTGTCATCAGCTCCTCCTTGTGGTCCTCCACAAGCTCCTCTGTGTCGGCACCATCAACATCCAGACCCTTACCCTTGTTCATGGACACAGTCTCCTCTGCTACCTGTGTGTCAGACTCTTTGAAGTCACCTTCAGTGACACATTCTGGCCACAGTTTCCCCCAGACTGAGTTTAAGGTCCAGTATGTGACATCTTCCCAGGCTGTGTCAATGCAGTTGATGCAATAGAGTAGATTGAAATGTTTCTTCCCGCACTTTCAGAGTCAAGAATGTCTCTTCAGTGACCTTAAAACAGTTGATGAAAGGTACCTTTGTGTACAGCTTCTTGAAGTTGCAGATCAACTGCTGGCCCATGGGCCGCAGAAGAGGTGTCATGTTGTGGGGAGGAACTTGATCTTTATGAAATAATACTCAGCCACCATATAATCCACTGAGGCTAGAGGATGTGCCATGGCACTGTTCATCAGAAGAAGGCACCTTTTAGGCAGTTGGTAGTCAGAAAGATATTTCCTAACAGTGGGTGTGAATACCTGCTATAGCCACTCCATGAACAATTACCTTGTAACCCAAGCTTTTAAATTGGCCCTCCACATGACAGCAGTCTGGCCTTATTCACGTTCTGTTGACTGCACGAGGGCTCTGAGAATGGTACACTCTTATATAATATAATAGTGCCTTAATTTTCAGAGCACTGCTTGATTTGCACACAGCAAAAGAGCTTCACTGACTTGTGCTCCAGCAGTCTCTTTTCTTCCTTCATGATATAGGTTCTGTTCAGCATCTTCTTCCAGGAGAGCTCTGTTTCATCACAGCTGACCACTAGTTGAGTGACATATCCTTCTGCCTTCATGAATTCCATGAATTCTTTCTTGTAGGCTCGGACAGCAGCCTTGTCAGAACTAGAAGCCTCACCATGTCTTATCACATGTGGATGCCACTTCTCTTGCAGAATTTATCAAACCACCCTCTACTGGCTTTAAATTCATTTGTTGTACTTTAGAGGGATTTTGCTTGCAGTAAATTACTGTACAACCACACTACCAAAAGTTTTTCCACCTCTTCCAGCACTTGTAACCTCTGCTTAGTTAGTATCATTGCCTCTTTTGCCACCATCAGCTCTTTCAATGACATCTTTATTCTTCAAAATAGTCAAAGTTGACTTTACCATCTGAAGCTGGATCAGTCACACAAATATCATGCTCATACTTTTCTACAGTCTCTTTCTTCAGTTCAAGGGTTATTCTCTTCAAAACCTTCTTCTTAGCATTCTTGCTCTGCACTTTCTTGTTAGCCTCTTTGTTGCTCTGCACATTCTTATCACCTTCATTACGGCTCTGCACTTTCTTTGGAGCCATTCTGGATCAAATAATACTGTACAGTACTATATGTACCAAAAAGCACATAAAAAGCTTCACAGCAAGTGTGTGCAATACCATCTGTGAACTCAACTAGAGGAAGTCACAACCACTTTTCAGAGCAGGGAAGATAATCAGTCATGATAGTAGGGAAGATGGCTGTGATTGTTGTGTTTGTCACCAAATGTAGAGGTCATGAATGGAAGCAAAATTATGTCAAACACTCCTATTTGCAAACCAAAGTATCACTGTGTAGTAGAGCTCCTCAATACCCCACTATTACAAATAGATCAATTAAAAGAAAAATCAACAAAGACTGTCAGAGTTGAACCAAACTTCTGAACAAAAGAATTTAATAAATACATACAGAGTGCTCCATTCAACAAGAGAGTACAAGTTATTTTCAGTAACATATTGTATTTTCTCCAAAATGGACCACATACTAGTTAATAATGCATGTACATGTAAAAGAACCAAAATTTTACCATGTATAGTATCAGGTCACAGTGCAATAAAACTAGAAATAAGAGTCAAAAGAAAGTACTGAAACTATGCTAACATATGGAAGTTAAATGACATATTCTTGAATAATCAATAGGTCACAGAGAAATTAAGTAAGAAATAAGACACTTCCTGGAAGTGAATGATAACATACCAGAACTTACAAGAAACAATGAAAGTAATCCTATAAAGCAAGTTAAATTAAGAAAAACCTAATGATGCGCCTCTAGGTCCTAGAAAAATAAGACTAATCCAAGTCCAGAGCTGGTACAGGAAGGAAATTATAAAAATTAGAGCAAAAATCAATGAAATGGTGACTAAAAGTACAACACAAAAGAATTGATGAACTGAGTTGGGTCTTTGAAAGAATAAATAAAATAGACATTCAACCAATCTTACCCCCAAAAAAGAAAAAAAAAACACAAACTAATGCAATTAGTAAGGAAAAAAGGTGAAATCACAACAGACCCTGCCCAAATCCAGAAAATCATTAGCAACTACTTCACAAACATACATGCAAAACAACTGAAGAACTCAGAAAAAAATGGAAAAATTGCTAGATACATATGAATTACCAAAACTGAAGCAAGAAGACTTAAAAATCCTGAATGATGCAATAACAAGCAAAGAAACTGAAGAAGTAATAATAATAAAAACCTACAAAGAAATGCACAGGACCTGATGTTTTCACTGCCAAATTCTATAAGAACTTCAAGGAAGATCTAATGCCAATACTCTTCAAAGTCTTTAATGAAATTAAGAGGGAAGGAGTATTCCTAAAATCATTCTTGGAAACTAACACTACCCTGATCCCAAAACCAGACAAGGATTCAACAACAAAAGAGAACTATAGACCAATCTCCCTAATGAACACACGGTCAAAAATCCTCAACAAGATACTAGTCAAATGAATGCAACGAATCATAAAAAAGATCATATACCATGACCAAGTAGCCATCATTAGAGAGATGCATGATGATTTAACATAAGAAAATCAAAATATGTAATTCATCACATAAGCAGGACAAAAATCACAAAGACAAAAATCAAAGATCATATAAACAGATGCAGAAAAAAGCCATTGTAAAAAACCCAACATCAAAAATAAAAAAGAAAAGAAAAAACCCAATATCCATTCATGATAAAAACCTTGAAGAAAATAGGTGTAGAAGGACCTTATCTCAATGTGATAAACCATTAATGACTACGTTACTGCCAACATTATATTAAATGGGAAAAAATAGACGGTTTTCCCTCTAAAATCAGGAATAAGATGACAGCCACTATCACTACTCCTGTTCAACATAGTACTCAAAACATTAGCCAAAGCAATCAGGAAAGAGAGAGAAATAAAAGGGATGTGCATAAGGAAGGACAGAGTCAAAGTATCATTATTGCAGATGTCATGATCTCATACTTACAAATATCAAAACATTCACCAAAAACTCTTAGAATTAGTAACCAAATTTAGCAATGCAGTAATATACATAAATTAGAAGTATTCTTATCCACTAACAATGAGCTTACAGAGAGAGAAATCATGAAAACATTCACAACAGCACCAAGAAAAACTAAATACTTGGAAATTAACCTAACCAAGAAAGTCAAAGACCTCTACAGTGAAAGTTATAATACCCTTTAAAAAGGTAATCATGGGCTGGGGATTTAGCTCAGTAGTTCCAGTGCCTGCCTTGCAAATATAAGGACCTGAGTTGATCCCCAGTGCCAAAAAAAAAAAAAAAAAAAAAAAAAAAAAAAAAAAAAAAAGAAAACAAA
>NW_022900935.1:36416185-36449566 GCF_012274545.1 Fukomys damarensis | reverse complement strand
AAAAAAAAAAAAAAAAAAAAAAAAAAAAAAACGGAAATCAAGAAGGACATCAGGAAAAGGAAAGATATCTCATGTTCCAGGATAGGCAGAACCTATATAATCAAAGTGACAATAGTTTCAACACTTACATAGATTCAGCATAACCTCAATCAAAATACCAACAGCATTCTTCATAGATCTAGCAAAAACAATCACAAATTTCATATGGAACCAAGAGAGATCCAGAATAGCTAAAACAATCTTCAGTAACAAAAGCAAAGCAGGAGATATCACAATCCCATATTTGAAGTTATACAACAAAGCTACTGTGATTAAAACAGTATGGTACTGGCAACAAAACAGGCATTATGGGTCAGTGGAACAAAACAGAAGAAGCAGAAACAAGCTATTTGTTCTTTGACAGAGGAGCTGAAAACATAACCTGGAAGGAGATAGCCTCTGTAATAAATGCGTCTCACCATGTACTAAACTGAGATCAAAACAGATCAAAGAACTACATGTTAAAGCAGAAACAATCTGCTGAACTATAAAAAAGATAAAACTCTTGCAGACATGGGTGTAAGCAAGGACTTTCTAAGCACAACACTAGTTACATACAAAATAGCACCAAGAATCAAAAAATTGGATCATATAAAACTAAGAAGCTTCTCAACAGATGAAACAACCGACAGAGTAAACAGACAATGTACAGAATGGGAAAAACATTTTGCCAGCTATTCCTCAGACAGAGGACTAATATAAAAAATATATAAATAACTCAAAAGTTAGACCCTCCCCAAATAAAATATCCAGTAGAAAACTGGGCGCCAAAATAAACAGACACATCTCAGAAGAGGAAGTATAAGTTTCCAATAGATATATGAAAAATGTTCAACAGCAGTGTCCATTAGAGAAATGCAATTTTTTTTCTTTTGGTGGTATTAGGAATCGAACTCAGGACCCTGTGCTTGAAAGGCAGGTGGCAGAACCACTGAGTTAAATCCCCAGCCCCTGAGAAATGCAAATTAAAACAACAAAAAGAACTGAAGGGAGAAAAAAATAATGATAAAAAATAACTTTTGCAAATGGGAAGGGGACTAAGAATTGGATGGATCAGTGAGAAAGAGGACAGGTAGGAGATTTTAAAAAAGAGAGAGAGAAAAGAATTAAGATGCATTATTTTACATGTACCAACTCCCCACAATAATTGTAGTCTTTATGTACTACAACCATGTACTAATAAAAAATAAAATGAATTAAAAGAAGAAAGAAAGATATAGCTCAGACATATGTGCTACATGGAATTTGAAATTTAAACAATGAGAACAGGCTCTCTCTACTTAGGTGTCTCATCTGTGGAGTACACAGTTATTCCTTGTCTGATAAAGGCTAGAGTTTGACCAGCTAGCCTTTTTAAATCCATGTCTTACAGTCAGAAAACCTGGACTTGGGATAGGGTGCACACTTAACACTAGAAACGGCATAGCAAAGGAAGCTGCTTACCTCACTGTGGCAGCAAGGAAGCAGAGAGAAAGAAAAAGAGCCAGAGTGGAAGGTGCTGAGAACAAGACATAACCTTCAAAGTCACCACAGATAAACAACTTCCTCTACTTCATACAGCCCACTCAGCTAAGAACTCATCACCAGTGGTTAACTCACCAATGAGTTCAGCACCTCCATGATCCAATCACCTCTAGATTCCACTTCCAAGCACTACTGCACTGAGGATTAAACCCTCAATAAATGAATGTTTGGGGGACATCTCACATTCAAACCATGACAGACTTAAAAACACATAGTAGACAATGAATAAAGCCTAGTACAGGTACTTGATCATCTCGAAGACAGCCATAAAATAGAGTCAACATCTTAACTAGAATTTATTAAATATCTCACAAAGGTAAAGAGCTTTTACCATTTCAAATTGCCTTCAGAAGTTTCATGATGTTCCAACTTCAGATGGATCAATGGGGGCACAATGGACTTATAAGTGGTAAAACAGGACAACTAAAATATAATGGCTCTGTGTGATGCCAACTGGTTTCAACTTTTCTGTATGTTTGCAATTTCTATAAAATCTTGGGGGAAAGGGGCTTTTCGCTTCTTGTTCTCTTTTTGTTCTAGAGATGGGAGCTTCCTGAGATAACAGAGAATGTGGCCCCTTCTGGGCTACCACAGACACAGTGCTTTATATGTAGTAGTTACTAGAAAAAAATAAAGTTCATATCACTGAAAAAGTGAGTATATCCTTGTACAGCAGAAGGGTTATTCTCATTGTGATGGTAAGAGGGAAAATAAGAAAGTTAAAACCATCCTAAGTGTTCAGAGAAATGACATCTACTCCTCCAGAAGAATCCTGTTTTCCATCTTTTTGAACTCCTGGCCTGCTGCTTCCCCTGCCTTCCCTATTAACCCTGGGCCTCCCAGTTTCCAAGGTAATAGTATTCTGGTGGAGTTTCGATATCACACAACACCCAGAAATGGAATATCCCTTTTAGTGTCTTTTCTGAAGGCAGTATTTTCCTCTAATTTAGCCACTATAAGAGAAAAGTTTTGTCCTCTTTTAAAAAATCTAATGTCATGTGGGCATCAAACCAGCCCAACTTAGCAATCTTTCTCTCACCTCTCTGGTTACACTGAAAACTAGAAGTAGCTGACATCCCTGCACAGCAGATAGGAAGACTGGCCACAAGCTAGCTGTGCCTATGTCTGGCTACTGCCGTACTACGCCAGCAAGCCTGTCTCCAGGCTCACCAGGAGACCTGAGTTCATTCAGCAAACGTTCACTGAGTGGTCATCAGTGCTGACACTGTGCTTGGCTCCTGGGATACAGCAGCAAGTTAGGAATGCACAGATTTGGTCCCCCCACTTAGGAAGCTAAGAATACAATGACCCAATGAGGAAGAGCATGTCATAGAAAAACAAAGCAGAGCCAGAAGAATCCTCATTTAAGGGCTGGTGTTCAAACTTACAGAACAAGTTATTTCATCTCTTTGAGGTTTTTCATTTTCACCTATAAAATATGAAAACAAGTCATATTTATCTCACAAGGCCATCTAAGACATAGATGAAATAAAACAAATACTGTACATGTCAGAGTCAACCATAAACCATGAAGTACTACACACAAATACTAATATTATGATAACAGTTGCCATTTGTTATATGTTACTAGGTATCAGATGGGCACTTTTTTTTCCTACTCTGCATTTTGAAATTGGTTTGTTAGACTATAAAACTAAAACAACATACTAGGCATAAAGCCAGTGCTGACATGAGGATGACACAGAAGGGATTCATGATCCAGGTGGATGGAGGCAGGCATCAGCCTCAGCAGTGTGTGTGTAGCAGAGTCCACTTACAAGCAGCCCACCCTGAAGAGGAAATCCACAACAGACTGCCCAACGCCGGCTGACAGTATTTCATGTTGCTCAAAGCTGCAGGGATCTGGTCCCAACAATAGGGCCTTGGGATAAACCTTGTCCACAAGGCTTTTTGACTTAGTAGATGAGACATGTATTCACTGAGGGGCAAAGAGAGCAATGATAAAGAGGGATATCCACTGCAGGGGTTCAAAGACAAAAAGGAGAGACTCAGGGGAGTCCCTGCTTGGATCTACAGCCCGAGCTCACTTTGCTCACAAAATAAGCTGGGACAAGGCTGCAGCCAAGGGGTGGGTGTGGGGTTGAAAGGAGAGGTAGTGCTCCAAGCCTCACTTTCCACAAAGGCGAAGAGAAAATGAACATAAACAGGGTATGTAGGAGACCTTTACTTTCAAATAAGAATGATTAGACAGGCACACCCAGTAATCAAAATTGGCATGGTAGAAGGTTTAATAAGTTCATCCATTTATCAAAGTAATTGTCAAGTTATAAATGTTAGGTGCTAAACAACTAAACAAGGTGTGATATCTTATAAGAGTTTCCAGGGTAGAGATAAGCAGGGATGACACAGGGGACAGAGAACAGGACCTTGTTCAACACTAGATGCAGAAAATCCAGGAAGGCTTCCTGCAGGAGGAGAAAGTGGAGTCTTGAGCAATTAATATATGGTTCCCAGGTAAAGAAAGAAAGAAATTTGTCAGGCAGCAAAACCAAAGATGGAGCGGTGTGAGAGATTATGGGTATATAATTGTTAGAGCTACTGACCAAGAAATTCACCATATGGCAAGTCTTTCCACTGCTCTCAACGTTTGTTATAGGAAGAGTAATAACAGATTTCTTGAACAAGTACCTACAGCCTGGGTCTCAAATTCAAATCCCTGGTGGGATGGAGAGAATGAGTGATGCACCTTGTGTGGGGACTGCTTGGAAACGAGCAGAGCCAGTCCCTGCTGGAGAGCCCCCCACCCCGCTCAACTCTGACCAGAACCTTGGGGCCCTGGTGTTCCAGAGAAGCAGAAAATCTGGATTTTTTATTAAAAATGTTTTTGTCATTACATGATGGAAACTAATTCACAAATGCTTTTGTTTGTTTGTTTGTTTCTCCAAATAGAGTGTAGGTCAAACAAACTCGATCTGTGAGCCGTCAGCTGTGGCCCTGGCAGATGGAAGAGTGAGTGCCATTTAAGAACAGGCAGTCAGATAAGCGAGGCATATAGGACACCAACTAGCCACGGTCAAGAACAGGCAGTGAGGGGCAGTGGTTAGAACTCAGGAGCTGTTCGCAGGCTGGACTTGGTCAAGGTGCTGGCTTCCCCACTGGACCCAGGCAGCTCCGGTAAAGCTGTTTACACCTTCTGAGAGCTGGTTTCCTTGTATGTATTACAGAGCCTCATCGCTCTCATCCACTGTGGCCTCCCCAAAGATCGTCAGATAAGAAAAATGGTCAAATGCAAACATGAACCCACCACCCATTGCTCACAGCCCCAGAATCTGCTGAAACTATCACCTACAAATGTCTTTTCTGAAGCAGTTCGCACAGAGCCTGATCCACAAACACCTGCAGTAGAGTGAAATAGTGATGTGCCATATTCTAGATGTAAAATGCCAAAGATCAAACCCCAGCCTTGCCACTCACTAGCTAAGTGGTCTTCAACATGCTGCTTAAAGTCTCTGTGCCTGTTTCCTTACCTGTAAAAGAGGACAACTGTTCCACAGAGTAGGTGTGAGAACTACAAAAGTGCTAGGTATAGAACAAGATTGAATACACATTAGCTGCTGTTTATGTCCTTATTGCTTGGTTAATCTGCATCTTTCTCTTCCAATCAGACTATAAGCTCTTGGTGGAGAGACCCTGTCTGGATGCCCACAGGAAACTGCACAAGTGAACAGGGAGGAACAGAGATTTTATGCTGTTTCCGACATGGGTTTGCTTACCTGCTCTGACAATACGAGTAAGTCTAACTCTTTGGGGTTTCAGTTTTCAATCTTCAAAGAGATATAATATCTATCCCATTAGACTAGTGTGACATACAGAAATTCAGGGGTCTGAGTCACTAGCGAATTTGAAAGGGAGAAGCAGAAGGTACTGAGTAAATCAGTGTGCTATGAGCGCAGGGCTGGCCGCCTGTGGTGCGGTGTCACACACAGCACGTGGATGATCAAACAAATGAATGTCCTCATCTACCGTCTACTCCCTGTGATTATCTCTGACAACTCCATGTGGCCTCTACATGCCTTCATAGCTTTTCAACAGAAAAAAGCACACCAACTCCATGAAGACATTCTACTGTTTAAAATTCTCTCAACTGCTGACAGTGTATTAACTGAAATGCCCAGAAGGAAAAAACATTTTAAATACATAACAACAAAAATTAAATTATGTGAATATCGACTACACAAATATCGCACTGAATTATAGTAATTCCACAAGGCCAACAGTACTGTTCTCATTTTACAGCTTAGCACACTAAGACCCAGAGAAGTTGATTATCTTGTCCAAGGTCCCACAGTTGGGGAGCAGCAAAGACAGATTTGAATAGAGCATATCTGATTTCAAATACTTAGTGTTTTTGCTGTTGTTGCTATAAAACTATTATTTCTCCCAAAGGTGCTCAATATCTTGTATTACTTCTAATGCTTGCACGAGAGGAATAATAGACCTATAAATGAAATTTTAAGCCAGACTGAGAAAGATTATAGTCTCCACCATATTGGCATTTTTAAATATTTTAAAAAAGGAACCTGTTTATGTTTCACAAAGTTTCAAGATTAAAATAAACATTGAAATAGAGAAAAGATGTTATTATATTATCAAGAAAAATAAAAAAATAAGGCCAGACAAGGCATTAAGAACAAGCTAGACACACCTCTTAGTTTACTGAGGACTAAACCAACCAGGCTTTCTGACCAGGAGCACAGCTTTCTTTTCAAAAGGTTCTACAGCAAAACATCCAACTGACACTTTCCCCACAGGCAGGAAGTTATCAGGCTTCTCTAGACACCCCAAACCCAGGATCCTCCAAAGACTCTACACATCAGGGAAGTTGCATCAGAGCCAACCTATCTACTCCCTTCCCAGTATGTTGTCAGACCAGCAGGCAGAGGTGCATGGACTGGGAGGTGGGAGGGCAGATAGGATGCCTTTTCTTTTCTGCTGACAATGGCAAAAGGAGGAAATGAGCTAAAAGTCAGACTGGAATGTCTCTAGGCCCCTGCAAGCCCATTAATTATCTTCCATTAACACTGAGCTGTCAGAATAAGCATCAGCCTGTTAACTTCCATGACCTTCCTCAGTCTGTACCTTGTTACCCTACAATGTTTCCTGTTTATAAAGATAGGCGAATCCAGCTGCTCTGGCCTGACAAAACTTAATTTACATTTGGCCTTCATTAAGATGAGAGTCAGAATCATTGAGACCAAATGGAAAAGCCAGACTGCTGGGGGTTATTAAAAATTCAAATGGCATTTTTTCCTTTTATCTGACAGTTCTTATTAAAGAGACCTACCTCAACCTGAAGCACATAAAGCTTGCATGTAAAGGACATGATTAAAATTCCACATGTAAGAGGAGAACCCAAGTGACCTTGCCTGAGCGCTATGGTGGTCCAATCAAGCTCAACATCCAGTTGGTATGAGCCCTTTAAGATTTCAGGGACTCCTGAAACTGCAGTGCAGTCCGCTGCACCTGTTCACTGTGCAATGCCTAATTCGGGCCGCAGTCATTCTCACCTGCAGTGCTGCATCAACCCCTGAATAATCTGGGTCAAATTATTCAAAATATACTGTTAGGCAGCTACTCTGGGGCAGCCATAAACAGAATGAATATCATCAGGGCCAGGGATTTAGCTCAGTGGTTGTAACGCCTGCTTTGCAAGTACAAGTTCCCAAATTCAATCCCTGGTACAAAAAAAAGAAATGAAGGGGAGGGGAGGGGAGGGGAGGGAAAAAAAGAAAAGAAAAGAACAAAACAAATATCCCTACTGCTTCACAGATTGCAATAGCTGGAGGGGGCAAGCATTACAAATCACCATACAAACTGACAGCAAAACATGAAAGATACAATGCAATAAAATTAAGAGTACTGTTACAGTTTATATCTAGATATCCCTCTAATGCCTCATGCAATCATAGGCAGGACCTTTTGAAGGAGATTGTGTAAGGAAAGGGGGGGTGCTTATGGCAGAGAAGAAAACAAGGGCCTCATTAAGCTTTATTAAAGAAATTAATAGAAAATCTGACTAAAAGCACCTTTTGCCTCTGCAGTTACGACTCCAGCATTAGAAAGAAAAAGGGAAAGAAAGAGAGAGAAACCAGACCTGGAAAGGTACCAGGTAACACAACTAACATGAGAGTTTATCAAGAAGAGTTGACAGACAAAGTACAGAAACCAGCAGCATGAAAAACTAGAGTACCCCCCCACACACACCACCTCCAACAAAATGCAAAGGAAACAAGGGGCAGCCACTTTAAAACTCTTATTCAGTACATAAAAAGACACAGACCTATGCATTTCCACAGATATGTATGCTCTCACTCCAGGGTCAGTATATCTCTGACTAGATGCACACATTTCCCTTTACTTAATCACTAACCCTAAACTGCCTTTCTATAAGGCCCCCTCCCAATTTACCCATCACAAAAGGGCAGGAAGGAATCAAATGACCAAAAGGAATATAAGCAAAGGTGTCTGGGTTACAGTTGAAGACAGCCAGAGAGCCAATCAGATTTGTACAAGTTCCAGGTTCCCACACTGGGGGAAGGGTTGCTAATCTTAGTAAAAGGAGCCAAGGACAAAGGCTCAGGGGTTTCACCACCTTTCCCAGTGTCCCCCTACTCTTTGGGGTAGCTGTTTATCTCTCCATTCTCCTCCTCCTTTTTTGAATAAATCATCTTCCTTTATGCTACACTTCCTTCAGTTCACGATTGGTGCTGAGTTTACAATCCCTGTTTGCTGCTGTTCCAGCAGAGCAGTGGTGCCTACCCCCGACACAACAACTGAACTATGGGCATTATAGCTAACTTGCCCTTAGGAGGCGGGGCCTGGTAGGAAGAGGCAAGTCACTGTAGCCCGACCCAGAATGTTGTATCCCCCTGCCGAGCTCCTTCCTTGGCCCTTTCTGCTTTCAAACCACCACCAAATGAGCAGCTATTCCTCGGCCATGAGCCTGTGCCATACCATCTGGTTTAGAGCCAGCCAACTACGGACTGAAATGTGAGCCAAAATAAACCTTCCCCGTTTAGTTATGGGTGTCTGGTATTTTGTCTGAACAACAAGAGAATGTCTAAGACAACTGCAAAAATAAAAGCCTTCTAATTCATCTCTGGACCAGGAAAGACTTCTCTAAGGAAACATTAATAAAGCTAAGACCTAAATGATGAGGAAGAATCAATGGTGGGCAGAGAAAAGGATAATCTGGGCAGAGAGAACACCACCACCAAGTCAGCAGACTTTTTCTTTACAGGTCCAGGTAGTATATACTTTCTCCTTTTACAGAAAACAGTCTCTTTATCAGGTTCTCAGTAGTGTCAGTATTATGCAAAAGCAGCCACAGACAATGCAGAAAGGAATGAGTTTGACTATGTTCCAA
Organism: Fukomys damarensis; assembly: GCF_012274545.1. Classification (NCBI taxonomy): domain Eukaryota; kingdom Metazoa; phylum Chordata; class Mammalia; order Rodentia; family Bathyergidae; genus Fukomys; species Fukomys damarensis. The sequence goes on along the minus strand of NW_022900935.1, from coordinate 36,440,616 downwards.
TAATAATTCCACTAAACATCTAACTTCATAGAATTTAACAAGTGTTTTTTTTTTCCTCAACCATATGAATCATTTGTAGCTCCCCAGCCAGTTAGGCAAACATCCTGGGGCCATAGTTTGCCATTCCTTAGACAAGACTCCCTGGTGGCGAAGAACTGGCTCTGCTTGAAGAACTATGACTAGATCCCTGTGGATGGATTAAAGTAAGCAAGCTGGCAAGGTACACCGGTTAGAGGGAGGGAGGGAGGAAGTAAAAATGACATCAAAGACCATCTTCTAGGCCATCTCACAAATTCTGGGATTTATTCTAGCAGCAATGCAACACCATCAAACAAGCAACACCATCAGCAAACGAAGAAAACTCTAATTCTTATACATACACCCTTGTTTTAATCTCTACATCCCTGCCAAAGTTACCTAAGACATTCTATTGATAATCACCGACAGGGTCAGGGATTTAGCTCAGTGATGCCGCCACCTGCCTTGCAAGCACAGGGTCCTGAGCTCGATTCCCTGGCACACAAAAAAACAAAAAACAAAACAAAAAAAAAACCCTGAACCTAAACTGGGTGGTATGGTGTTGGGCTACACAGTGAGTCCAAGGACAGCCTGAACTACGTGGTGAGCCTCTCTCAAACCAAAAGCTGGACCTGGGCTACTTACCCAATCTCACCTCCTACTTTCCCAAGGCCCCAGCTCTTGTCTGGGACCTGCCTACAATATCATACTGTGCCATAGGTTCTTTCTAGAATATTGGTCCTGTCTTCCCTTCTAAGCAAACCTCTACTTCTACCATAAGACATATAACACTGCTTTCCTCAGACACCAAATTACTTTCTCCCAAAACACTGAGCATATTTCTGTATCCCTATGTATGTTACACCTTCTGACAGCCACCCCATTTCTCATGTACTCAGTAAACTCTATGCCCCTCTAGGGTGGGGTCGAGTCCTTTTTGAGCCCAGTATCTATCACAGTTACTAGTTCACAGCAGTGGCTCAGTTAGGATCTGGAAATTAAGGATGGAATAAAGAGTACACAAATGATGGTTTAGTCAACTCAGAACACAGAGCCTCATGTTCTTACTTCAAATGTGCACTTGAACAGCTCTGGTGAAGCCATCTAACTTCGCATCACTTCTCCAGAAAGAAGGTACACTCCTGACTCTCTACGAGTAGATGCTGTTCCTCAGGGTACAAGGGCAGAGCCTCTAAAGTTAAAAGTAGTTTTATAAGTCCTCAGGCCAGCAACATCAGCATCACTTGGCAACTTGTTAGGAAATGAAAGTTCTCAACTTCTCAGTCCCTGCCCCAGGGTGCTGAGTCAGAATGTTCTGTTTAACAGGATCTTCAGGTGACTCATTTAGACATTAAAGTTTGGAAGCACTATAAGCCATCTCTGGCAGGCTAGAAGAAGATACTAATACTGATTTTAGAAAGATCTTTAATTTTGAGTTTGTAATCATGCTAAAACCAAAGGGACTCTCAGCAAGAATTCTTCCTGTGTATGTTTACCACAAAAAAATCCAAACGGTTCCTGTCATGCCTGACATGAGTGGGATTCTCTCAGCAGACATGCTGCCCTCCACAAACAACAGGAAACCACTAAAGGGCTATGCTGCCCTCAGTAACCAGAACAGATGCCATAAAGAAAACTGAGGACAGGACATACAATCTCCCTGGTGCCAAGAAATCCGGTATTATCTCTATTCCTGCACTCACTGTCCTGGGTACCTTGACCCCAAACGTCGCACTTCAGACTCCTTAGGATTACAATCCCCCTTCCCAAATGCTATGAAAACCTAGCTTCTCCTCTAGCCAAGGACTGACATCTTTCTCAGTCTCTGCTTGCCTGCACCTAGGCAGAATAAATCAGCTCTTATTGCTCACACAAAGCCTGTGTCCAGATGATTTCTTGTGCACCATTTGTAATGACCACATAGATCCCAGGCTCACCTTCAGGTAGCTGAAAAAGTAGGACAATGTTTAGAGCCTTACTGAGAAAATTCTGAAAGACAATTGATTCTTCAAAATAAATTAAAAGATGATGTTCTTAGGAGTTCACAAACATGGCCATGTAATCTAGAAGTTATTTTCTATAGGCTTTATGCAGTGCAGACCAATCTCAAGTGCAAGGTGGTGAGCACTAGTGTGGTTCTTACAGGATGTGCATGAGATCCCCTGAGACATACAGCCAAGCTGAACACACACCTTGGGCTCAGTCTGACTCTAATATGAATCCACAAGCACCTGCCCAATACTCCAGTGTAGCAAACAAAACAAAACAAAACAGGTGATGCATGCAACCCATTTCTTCTTCTGGAATAAGTTTAGGTCACCTTTGCAGAAAACTATCTTGTTCCAGGTTCAATCCCAAGAGGCATGCTTCACAGAGATGTTAATACTGCATGATATATGGTGGCATGAGCTGTGGCATGAACTGTGGCTCTATCATCTATTTGGGAAGGTCAGATATCCTCTCTCAGCCTCAGCTCCCCATGCTACTTACAAGGCAGAGCTTGGGAGGGTTAAAAAAAATCAGGGAGTAAAACACACAGGAGAGTTCAGGGCAGCACAGAGCAATGCCAATATTCTGACTAGTGCTTCAGCGGACATTGGGTCAGGTTTCAAACTGACCTAATCCAACTCTCTTACTGTATAGATGGAAAAGAGAGAATTTATAAAATAGATAACAAGTCAAGCCTGCTCTGATTGACTGAGCCCCTTTTCCTCCTCTATCCCCTTCCCCATGGTAACTATCCTGGGACCCCTTCTCAAGAACTTGTAGTTCTCCACTTCAATACACAATCTGAAAAATGGATGACTCAAACCACCAGAAATCCCAGTGCCAGTAAGTGAATCATACCAGGTCTTGCTCCTTAAATGGATTCTCTGTTCACCAGACCACCTAGGGCAGCGATGGCAGAGCTTTTAGAGCTTTCAGTGAAAATGAACAGCCTGCTGTGGCACACATACCATAGGTTTGCCACCACAGACCTAGCGGCTTTCAAGTCCCTGAAGTTCCCATAGGACTTGAACTTTCTCACACATCCATCACTAACAGGAACCATTAAGCTGACATCACCATTCTCCGCACTTCATAAAGGAGCCTGACATCTGGAAATGGGTAGCACCTGCAAGTGCTCTGGCCAGTGATCACCATAGCATCAAGGACAAGGAAACCCAAGGGCAGGTGAGATGAGAAAGAGATACCCTAAAATGTCAAGAAGGCCAGAGATTAATAAGATGGGGCTAAAAGTGTGTACAGAAAGAAGGCTCTGGGCAGAAGATCTGGATTTAAATCCCAGTTCTGTCACTTCCTGCAATGGTAATTAACCTCTCTGAACTTCAGCAGAGAATTAAAGGGAATTGATTTTGGTGTCACCCAATCTTAGGTTCAAATACTGGCTCCATTACCTATTTGTATTGCTTTAGATGAGTTGGTTTATTCTGTAAGAGCTTTTGGTTTTTTGTCTAAAAAAAGAAAATCTTGAGAGAGAGAGAGAGAGAGAGAGAGGCCTACCTCATGGCATGGTTGTTAGGATTCAAAGAGATAACATGTAAAATATTTATCCCAGAGCCCGGTGTGACGTATGCATAGGAAAACAGAAGTGATTCAGCTGAACATAACCAACAAGCCTTCTACACAGAGTTGCTGGGAAGAAGCAAACATGAATAATTCCATCAGGGAATGACTATTCCACAATGAAGGAACACTCTGCTACTCTGCTGTTGTTTGTATCCTCCTACACCCCTGTACACTCACCTCTTTTAGCCACAGGAGCTTCGGGGCCTGCATCTCCACAGACATCATGCCCCCCACATACTGGAGAACACGGTGCTTGGTCTCGTTGATCTTTTGGACCTGACTGATGGCTCGGTGGTCCAGCCACATGATGATGTTCCTATGGAAATCACCTAGCAGGAATGGAAAGAGATGAGGGTAGACATGCATTTTTTGCCTTCAAATTCAAGGGGACAATGATAGAAGCTCAGGACAAAACACCTCACAATCTCTACTTTAATCTCAATAGCAGAAATGAACAAAGTGAAAGGACAGCAGGGCCCTGAGCATATCACAACCCCAAACCCCTCCAGGCGTGTGTTCTTCACCATAACTCAGGATTAAAAGTCAACATTAAAACATACCATCATCGATTCTTTCTTGGTATTTTCTCTTCCATTCCCATCTGTCCAAGTCTAGAAAAACTTTTCTGGACATACATTGAGGAAAAGAGCATAACTATCTTTAAGATCTCTGTACTTCAGCCAGGTGTTGTGGTACACACCTGTAATGCCATCACTCCAGAAGCTAAGGCAGGAGGATTGTCATGAGTTTGAGGCCAGCCTGAGCTATGTAGTAAGTTCTAGACCAACCTGAACTATACAGCGAGACCCTCTCCCAAAAAAACTTTAAGAAGTGTACATTCAAGAGGGACAAACATTTTGATGGTATAATACATCTCACAGCTACACAACAGAGTAAGTTTGTTTGCTTATATTCCCATTTTTTCCAGTCTGTTTAATCTAGAATTAGTTCATTTAGGGGCTGTTCCCTCATTCCACTGATGGACAGCAAGTTCTAGAATAAGCATACTGTACAGGAAATGCTGACCTTTAAGCTACTATGGGAGATACATTCACACAGTTAGCAAAGTTTTCTCTGTGTCTTTGATGGGGATAACAATACCTAAGCATAGAAGGAGTTACTGAGATCCTTCATCTTATACTAAATAAAAGATAATGCACAGACGGATGTGGCAAGTTCCTATCCCATGCAAGGCCCAAGGGGAGTAATCAGAAGGACAAGAGTTTGAAACAGCTGGAAGAGCAGCACGGCACCTCATATCCTCCTCTCCTATCTAGCACCTCACAGAGTACTGCAACTGAGTCCCTCTGCCCTTCCCATGGATGGGCAAGATGCATCCCTTTTATCACTTCTAATGCTTCCTAGGGCACCGTTTGGAGGACAGGAGAGAAAAAACCCAGCAGATGGTCACAGGAAGGAGAGCAAGGACCCAACAGTTACTGAACCAGACATTTTCACACATTGACTGATGGTGAAATAAATGCAACAACTACATACCTTGATGAGAGGAAATGTTTATGATGTCTGTTTGTGTGCCTCCCTGTGCTAAACATTTATCATCCCATGTAACTCACTTTGCTATGAGGACAATTAAATCGATCATTTGTGACAGGCTGAGGTTCTGAGGTTTGACAACAAACCCAATGTCTTGCAGCTGGCAAATGCATGAAGTGTGCCTTAGCACCAGATCTGCCAACAGAATAAATAAATTACTAAAATAAACCAGTTAGACATAGCAACGTGAATATGATACCAGTGAGATATTTCAAGACAGAATATGTATAATGCTGTAGCTACATACATATGTAACAAAAGCACAAAAACAATATATTTATGAGCAGTGATTAGGGTGCCTGGGGAAAAGGGCTAACATTACAAATGGTTCTTTTTTATTTAGTTTTATTAGTACACATGTGTAGTACTCCTCAAGTGAAGTCAGTCCATGTGTACAACACATTTTAATTCCTTTTTCATCCCCTTCCTTTCCTCCCCCTCCACCTATCCCAAGCAGACCTGAGGCAAACTTAGCAAAATCTCATGTTTATTCTCAATAATGGATATATAAAAGACTGCTTTTTAACTCTTCTATGTCTTGGAAAATAATTTTTAAATTAAAAGAAAAATAAAGGTCAACCTCAGAATATATCTAAATAAGGAAAAAATTGCAAAGCACAAGGCTCTATCACTTTTTTGCCTGACTGGAAAGATCTCAAGTCCCAAAACAAGCTTTCAATTACTTGAAAAATGAGACACAGCTCATGAGACCTTCCACGGACATGTTTTAAAAAGCGCACTTGTAAGTAACAGAGTGGTTCTAATGATGTGATAAAATTCCTGCGGGCTCTGGTTCTCAGCTTTTGGTGTACATGAGACTCATCTGAATACTTTTTGAAAGCATTGATGTCCAGGTCACAGCCAGAACCATCAATGAATCAGAAATGTGTATTAGTGGGTATGTGTTGAGGGGTCGGGGTCATTATTGTTTATTAAATCTTGTAGAAAACATATTCATGGCTGTTTCAAGACAAAAACACCTCTTGCTATATCTCAACTGTAGTAAAGAAAAGCCAATTTGCTACTGTAGGCAGAATATGAGAACAAAATAACTGTACAGAAGCACTTTACTATATATATATTATGATTATTACTTTATGGGGCAGTACTGGGAACTGAACTGAGGGCCTTTGCATAGGGATATATTCCCAGCCTTTTTCTCATTATTTAAAATTTCTTTTCAGAAAGGGTCTCCCTAAATTGCTAAATTGAATAGGTTGGGCTCAAACTTGAATCCTACTGCCTCAGTCTCCCAGACAGAGTTCTAGGCCTACAAGTATGTTCTACCACAACTGGGTCATTCTCTTTTTAGACAAAAACTGAAGAGTCGCTCTTCAGTTCTCATAGAAAGTCACAAGTACATGGCTCGGCTGAAAGTTCACTTAATCTTTTACTGAGCATCTACTACATTTTTGACACAGTGCTTGGTCTCAGGATACGAAGAAGAATGCAGCTCGATCCCTGTTCGTAAGGAGCATGTGCTTGAGAGGAAAACAAGTCTTTCCGGGAGCTGAATACCAGAACAGAGCACCAGGAATGGGGAAATAGAGGAGGAGCTCAGCTGCAGCAGGCCAAGTCTGAGGCTACACACTGATCTTCCAGAAGCCAGGAGGCTTTAATTCTGGTCAGCCAGTAGAGGAAGAGTGAAGAAAGAGGCTCAGCATAACAGGAAGAGCATGCGAAACAGAACAAACTGGAAAAGACTGCCTGTTTTAGGAGAATCCATGGCAATCCATTACAGTAGAATTTGAGCTACGAAGTCAGCTTTACCTAAGGGCATGTTGTTCATTGGGTTTCAATTAAAATGCTGAGCATCTCACAGGACATGTTCCCAGCATGCTCTAGAACAAAACAAATTCTATGAAACAGCAAAAATACCAGATATTAGATTTCTGCTGCACACAGCAGCCTGGTTCTGACTCCCGCCCGAGACCCAGTTATCACCCTTGGTTCTTCCCCACCTCCAGAAGGTTCCTGGACAGACAACTTAACAGGAGTGAGGCATGGAGCACGCTGGCTGTGGGAGGAACCCACAGTGATTGCACTGCTGACCCAGGGCTGTTCTAATCTTCAAGACAAGAAGAACCAAGCCCGGAGAGGCTCAGAATGAGGCTATTTCATCACATGGGATTCTTGGTGCTCATAAATGACTGCACTTAATTTGTTCTGTGTGTGTGTTTCTTTTTTTACATTTAAAGATGGAAACACTTCTGCTTCTATTAAAGTAGCATTAACAGTGGCTGGGGTTATCTGTCCTCTTCCTGACTCCACACCCTGCTCCTTGAAGTTACTACAGTTGGGTCCTACCTCACAGGTCTTTAGAGAACCTTTAAGCTGTCTTTAGAATTCTAATTTCACTTTCAAATACAATAATTCTGTCAGGTAAAATCTAATTCAATACAATCTGTGGAAAGGCAATCTGTGGTGAGTGGCACCCACAGCTGGCCACAGCTGATAAATGGGTATATTTTAACATTTTAGGTGGAATAACGTTACTTTAACACTTATAATTAGGATTGCAATGTAGCTCCCCATTTAACAGAGGATTTATTAACAGGTAGCGATTCTGTCCACCTTAAAAAAATAGGACGGCATCCAGAAAAGACTCTTATTTAAGTAGGTTCAACAAGAAACGCTGTCCTTCCACTTCCAGTATCTGTTCCTAATATTTTAACTGTCTGTTCATCTGTGCCTGGTAATTCTATGCATATCAGAAGTTATATTAGTAAAAACTAAGGGCAGTTTTTAAAAAGGATGATCTCTTAGACCAGTGGAGTCACACCTATGGCATGTGTGCTAGCGTGGGCTGTTTGTATCACTGAAAGCTTTAAAAGGTTCACCACCACTGCCCTAGACCCATCCAAAGCTGACTGAATATAAATCTGGGGCATACGATGCATGGATGGCAATTTTTAAAATGACCTCCCATTGGTGCTAATGCATGCACAACTGGGGTTTAAAAAACAAACACATATTTTAGTAGATCAGACAGCAAGGATCCCCAGGCACTTAGGACTCTGACCATCTAAAGTCTCATGCAAAATGAGAATTCCTGATACCTCATCCCTAACAGACAATCACCTAACTTTTACTTAAATAAAGTCAGTGAAAGAAGCACTGGCAGCTGCCTTGGCCCAAGTCCAAGTCTGACACATCTTCTAAGTACCCACTCTGTTCAGCAGAGGTTGACTGGCTACCCACCACCCTCACATCTCTATTCTTTGAAGGGGCCCAGGTTGTGGTCCAGAAGAAAACCAAATGAACCAGCACAAGCCCAGTGACGGCAAGGACAACTCAGTTCATGTTTAACACCCCAACACTTAACAAGACAGAGCTTAGCACACTGATGATGGTCCTCATTCCCTCCATGTTTAAAATGGCCATCTTGGCAACTGCTAAAAGATAATGTCTCCTTCGATGGAACATGTAATTTCCAGTACACCATTGTCTCCACCACCCTCAATGTCTTCCACTTACTACAAAGTAGGATATCAATAGTTTATCATCATGCATGTGCTGCTCTTTTTTTCAAACTTGGCCCACTTTATTCATTTACACCTGCCTGACTAATATAGACTTTGAGTGTTCAATACCAGTGCTACTACTACTGGCTAATATTTCCCAGAAAAATCTTGGATGTTGAGTCCAAGTGGCAATTTACATTTGAAACAGCTCATTAGGGAAATCACAAGTATCAACTATTCAAAGAAACACCATTTAGTGTAACTGTCATGTGACATATGGTACTGTGTTCTATTTCGTTTCATTGTAGTTGGCTCACTGTCTCTAATGAGCATTGGATAGTATAGCTTCATAAGAAAAACAATTGAAAACCCTGACACTCTCTTCCCCAAAGAGAAATAACACGAGGGGTTCAAGGCCACTCCTAGCTATCTAACGAGCAAAAGTCTTTTTTTCAGGAGGTTTTCTACCAGCACTCTTAGGCTTAGTAGAGCCAAGTCCCTCCCTGACCCATCCCCACAAGAGTCAATCATTCCAATTGTTCTGCAATCTTTTAGCTCCTATGACATGATTTCTGGCTTCCACACTCCACCTCCAAACCTTACTTCCAGTCGTAAGAGGCACCTGACTTTTTGTTGCACCTGAGCACTTTGAACATGTCACCAAGACTGCCCCAGCCAGCCTCCCATCTTCTACCACAAAGGAAGGGAGAACAATGGTCCTACCTTCATGGTTTACAGGTAAAGGACGAAACTGCTTATCCAAGACAACCAGAGAACATGTGGCATCAAACCCAAGTCCTCGGATTTGGCTTCTATCAATCCCTTGTACAACTTTCTGTTTAAAAGACAAACAAAATAACCACAAATTATAAAGCCAAGTTTTTAATAGCATGAAGACAAGTTACAACTAGAAGGAAATAAACAACAGTATAGATAAAAGTAACTACAAAAATTTAATATCACTAAAAAAGCAAAAGCTTCTATAAATTAATGACAAAAAGACAACCAATCTAATTAAAATTTAAGCAAAGGACATGAAATGTCACTTAACAAAACAAAATGATCAGAGTATATAAAAAGGTTTTCACTATAGATAAATAAAAATAAAAGTGTGCTTTTATGTTAAAATATGAAAGATTAACAGTATACATTAGTGGCAACAATGGGCAAGAGGATCCTCATAAATATTGTTCTAACAGGGTAACTAGACAATACAAATTTTAAAAAATAATTTGATTCTACCTATTAAAACTATAGGTATGGATATGTTTTGGCCCATCAATTCCACTCACAGGAACCTATGCAATTAGCAAATTGTTACACAAGTTACATATAGAAGAACTGCATCATTTTTATTAATATATTAAAAAACAAAAAACTAATTTTTGATGAATTATGGCAAGTTTATAAAAGGGAATACTATGCAGAAATTAATAAAGAAAGTAGAAGTACAACTTCTGGGTGTGATAAAATGAGGAGAGAAGCAAATTCTCATAGCAAAATAAAAGTATAAGACTAGATAAAAGTCACCAAAATCAACCATTTGCAGGCTACATAAATTGATCAAAGCAACATGACAAATCAAGAAGTATATTTTATTTTAAAAATCAAATGTATATTTAAAACTGTCAAAAAGTAAACAAAAAGTAACTTCAGTTCCTAGTGGATTCTCTGGGGAATTTCATCAAGTATTTAAGGAATAAACAGTATCAATCCTATACAGTGAAAAGAGCAAATACTTTGCAATAAATATAACAGGACCAAGATTACTCTGGTGTCAAAGACAAAGACATCATTTAAATAAAGCATACCACAATCCAATATTTGTCATGAATATATGTATATAAATGATTCACAAAATATTAAACCAAATATTGAAATACATAAAATCAGTAACATACACCATTACCATGTGTGGTTATCCCAGGAATGCAAGGGTAGCTTAATAGCCACAAATCAATTAATGTAATAAATATATACTGTATATACACAAACATGTGCATGTGCACACACACACACAAATATACACAATAAAGTACAAACACCAAATGATCAACTCAGATGATCCCCATTCCAACAAAAGGAAAATTAGAAATCAGAACCAGAAGGGAACTTACACAAACTAATATAAAGCATGTACAAAAACTGATAGCTAATGTCATACTTAAAATGAATGACTCCCCCTATTTAAAAAAGATAACAAGAATGTTCACTTTAACTACTTCTACTCAACCTTGTGTTAAAGATTCTAACCATGAAGGGAGGGCAGGGGAATGAGGAAAAAAATAAGAACCAAGAGGGATTATGTAAAGGTGCAAATTTCCAATGATGAATGTCACTGCATTGTATACTCTAAATGTACCAATAAAATTAATTAAAAAAGAGATTCTAACCAGTAAAATAAGAAAGATAAAATAAATCACATAGTTCCAGGTGGGTGGCCACATGGCCTCTCAATCCAGAGTTACTTATAGGTAGGCAGAACATAGGAATTGCTTAACTATTTAGTGGCCAACTATCATAGATGGCTCTGTGGATTTAATGACCAATTGGGACTCAGGATTATAACTCAGTTCTTCAATATGTAAGATTTAAAAGAAACTGGAATTTTATAGAAAAAATAAGTGGTTATTTGCATTTTAAGCTCTTTTCTTAAAATACCCTCTGGCATTTCATTATAGTAACAAAAATGGATTAAAACAAAATTGGAGAAATGGGAAAATCTAGTGGAGCAACAGGAATGGAGCTGTGCCTGGGAAGGAAGAAGGAAGGTAAGAAATAGGAAGATAAAATAAGCAGCAATGTGCAATGCTCATTGTGGAAAGCTGCAGGGCAGCCTGCAAAGACAGCGGGGGGGGGGGTAACCTTGAGACCTGTGACTTGTGAATTTATAGGGGTGGGGCTTCCTATCCCCTGAGGCCCCACCCCTTACCACAGGAGGAACAGGGTGCAGGACTCAGAGCTCTAAAATTTAAGGCCTGCCCTGCTGGGCTGTAGTCTCATTTTAAACCAAGTACTCCTTTCTATGTCTCCATTTCTCCCTTTTGGAATAGAAATGTTTACCCCGTGCTTGTCTAGCATCATTACTTGAAAGTATGTAACTTGATGCTGTTTTTTAATAGGGACTCGCAGTTAAAAAATGAGGCTCAGACAAGACTTTGAACTTGGGACTTCTGAGTGATGCAAAAAACTGTTAAAGTGCTTGGACTACCAGGGATGGAATGGTTACATTTTGCCTTGTGAGAAAAATGTTGACCTTTGAGTTGGGGCAGAAGGCTAGTCTGATGCAGTTTGTCCAAGGATTTGTGTGTCGGAAACTTGGTCCCTGCTGACCTGAGAAACAATGTAACATTTGACAGGTGGAGTCTCATGGGAGGGCACTAGGGACACTGCTATTGCGTGGAATTGAAGTGATTATTATTGTACTCATTGTTCACAAGAAGGATGCTATAAAAAAGAACAAGTCTGGCCCCTTCATATTCTCTGGCTTCACGCCTTGCCATGTGCTCTCTCCCTCTCACAGGCACTGACGTTACTGTGATAACATCCACCATGAGGCCATCACCAGAGCCCAGTAGAACCTGGGTTCCATGCTACCAAACATTCAGCTCTAAATAAACCTCTTTTCTTGGCACATTTCCCAGCCTTGCTGCATCTTGTTACAGTCATGGGAAACAGACTAACACATTCCAAAACAGGATTCAACCCAAATATTCATCACAGTCTAAGCAAATACTAAATGAAGTGTAGTATGTCCACACAATGGAAAACAAGTCAGTAAGAAAATGTTGATATGGACAACATGGATGAACACACTTGTGCTGGCATGCACTTGTCTTCCCAGCATTCTGGGAGACTGAGGCAGGAGGATCACAAGTTCAAGTCCAGCCTGGGCAACTGAGCAATTATTGAGACCCTGTATCAAAATAAATAAAGGGCTTTAAATGTAACTTAACACAAAGGCCCTGGCTTCAATCCCCATTACCACACAAATACAAAAATAAAAAGCACTGTGATAAAGATACAAAGCCACATGCAAAAGGATACCTAGTGTATGATTCTATTTACATGAAATTTCTAAAAGAAGCACTATAAAGACAGAAAGCAGATAGTTACCTATGACCAGAGCTAAGATCAAATAAAATAAAAATGAGGAAACTTTTCTAGAATAATAAAAGTGTTTTATTTGGATTACGATGATTGCACAACCCATGTAAATTTATTAGAATTATACATTTACACCAGATCGATTTTATGGTATGTAAATGATAATTCAAACTGTAAAATAGTAAAAAAAAAAAGTTGAGCTGCAGAAGATGAAATGGAGAAATATCCACAATATATTAATGAAGTTAAAAAAGTGCAACAAACTGTTGAAAGTGGTTGCTTCTGAGGACAGATCTACAGTTTCAGGAGAGATGTTTTACTTCTTTGTATAATTTTCAAATTTATAGATTAATAGATCTAGTTTTGATTTGTGTTTCTGTGGTTTCTTTTTTTTAAGTATTGATGACCATAATCTTTTGTATTTCATTAAAAAATAAGCAGATGATCAGGGGTGAACAAGCAGGTTCAGAAAGCTTAAGGGACTTGCTTTTGTCACACAGATGAAAGATGACAGATCTGAATTCAAACTCAGAGCCTATGTTCTTTTTGTTATTCCATACTTCACTCATTATCAAGGAACTTTGTGTTGCACTTGAGACATTCCAACAGAGAGGGCCTGTGCTCTAAGGGTCACATTAGCTACTAAGCCATCTTGGACTGCCTGAATACCTTTGCACACAACACCATACCAGTTCTCTGACAGTCAGAACAGCCTCATGACAAGGAACAACAAAACTCTGGGTTCAGATCCCACCCTGGTGCGGCTGAAGGCAAGGTAGAGTACATAATTCCTGTCAGACCAATTATTCTCTTGCCTTACTAGATCACATGCCCAGAGTGGCATGGCTTCCTGCCTGGAATGTCCTGTGGCTTGGTTTGGTGGATTAAGTAATGGTCAACTTGTAATGCCCAGCTGAACTGAATCAGTGTGGTCTGGGCGTGGAAGATCCATCCACCTGAAGATTGCTGCCAATAGCCATAAAAAGAGAATTGGAGGGGAAGATTGTGGGCTGTTGATTTTCTAGAAGCAGCTTGCTGTGGATGGTTTCCCTGATGTGAACTTGGCTGTTCTCATTAGAGGGGAAGCTCAGGGCCTCCCTGTCACTGGGAATGGCCGCTGTTCTCCTCAGGGGAGCTCTGACCTTAACCATAAGCATCACTTCCTGGCTCCAGTATAGATCCTGCAGCCTGTTGGCAGAAATCCTTTATCCCTGGCATAGCTTTTCTGGCTTCCACACCTGGCTTTTGGGCCTTCTAAGTGCAGATCCTCAATACAGACAAGCATGAGACATTGCTCTGAGCTCTAAACCACTGGCTGGACTCTTGGGGACATTGTCTTGGACTCTAGGACTTCAGGTGGACTTGTGTGGGACACTACTGTGGGATCTGGGCCCTTAGCTGGATTCTTTGGACCTCTAGTGTGTGCCTAATCTTTTGCACTCCTCCATATTTGACTTTTTGGGTAAATATCAAAATAATCCTATACATTATGTCCTGTATTAAATCTAATTCCCTTGCAGACCTTCACTACAGTACTTGGAAATCAATGAACAGTGGGTAAGATCAGTAGTTTTGGGGACAGATGGAATGCTTCTGTGTTTAAACTGGCCCTGCCACTTACTAGCTGAATGACTTTGGGAAGTCAGATAGCTAGTTTTCATGACTGTACAAAGCTATTACTCATACCTGAATCTCCCAGAAAAATAAGGTGCACTTAGCTCAACATCTAATGTTTCAGACACAACAGCAACTATTAGAGGGAGTCAGCTGCCGCACATCAACTTTGAATACATGTGATAATAATCAGTCAGTGAACAAGCCCTGAGTCTTACTTGCTGTGCAGTCCTATTACCCTATGTGTTCAGACACTGAACACCTGATGTGGAGGACCCCATTCTGCACAGGCTGCAGCGAACAAAGAGGGCTAAGGTGAGAAAATGTAGATGATTCAATAAAACTTGACTTCAGGTACTTCTGCCATAGAAAGGGACATGATTTGTGATGGTACCAACTCTACCACTTCTGCACTACTCTCATTACCTCGCTGAGCCTCAGTATCCTGAAGGTTAAGAAACACCCGCCCAGATAAGTGCTACAGAATAAAGTTGTTTAAACATCTGTGGGACCAGTTTGCCTTTGTAGGGAATGTAAAGGGTGAGAAACCCTCTCGATGTCTTATTGGGGTGGGTGGAACACTTTTATGTTCAAAGCACAGCATGTTCTGTGTCATGTAAGCACATACAAAGAGAATAGCAATAGCAAATTGTATAGACACAAATCTTTCTGATAATTAATAATGGGTGTAACCTTCCACTAAGATGAAAAATACATTTTCTTCAATCTAGGTTATGAATGCTCTCTGAAGACTCACAGATTTCTATATTCAAATCATGGCTTTTCAGTCACAAAGGTGTAGTGTCTCCATTTCTTTATAAAACAGAGACCATTTACAAACAGCTAAAACAATAATGGTGACACACATTTAAAGCCAACTTGGTTAGGTAGGCACTGTTACTTCCCCAGCCTTACAAGGAAATGCCTTACATTCATGTTTCTTTCTCCACAGCCGAGGACCACACCATTCCCCAAACCCCTCACACCCACGCAAGCCATCCCAGAAAGGTAGCTGTCAGGGTCACACTACCCAGAAGGCTCGAGGGCCTGACCTGGTGACCTAAGGATTCTTACATTCTTAATCATGGAAGAAGAAAGTTGCCTAGTACACTCACCCAATAACTTGGCAGTGAGAGAATTTCCCTGGCCAGAGAGAAAGCACATTGCTCCTCAAAAGAATTTCCAGAGAAGAGATTTCTGCAACCTCATTTGCAACCTGGTCCATGTCTGACAAAAGTGTCAACTTGTAGCTCTGGGGCAGCAAACAAATATTTGGGGAAGGGATTGTGCATCTCTTTGTTCTTCCTGTGGGAATGGGTTCAATCCTGCATGTGTTTTAAATCAGCAAGCTCAGCCATACTGGGTGGGGAGATGGCATTCTTCAGAAACTCTCTGGACTGAGAACTCCAGGGTCAGGAAAACCTGACTTAATCTTTAGCTCTATTCTGAACAAGGGTCAAAGCCTGGGGCCCAGGGAGAGAGTCCAGCTGGCAGCACAAGTCTATGTGGCTGGTACTGTATTCTTTTAAATACTCAAGTAAGTGCCTCTGTCAGCTTTGGGGTCATGTGTGGAGCTATGCAATCCCTGTTTCCCTTAGGCTCCATCAGTCCTAGTGCCTAGGCAACTCAATCCCTCACTTACTAGGTCTTGAGAAGGTATAATGTAACATCTTTTAGGGTCAAGCTGCACAGTCCTCTACATATTTAGGAAATAATGGAGAGCAAAACATTTTTTTAGATCATTGTTTTGGAGATTATGTTTTAGTAAGTACACACAACAGTCAATAAATAAAACAAATTTTGTAGTGTAAGTATAATGTACTGTACCAGAAAGTGAGTCATCAGGGGGTTAGAGAACGTTAAAGAAGAGCAAGGTGGTTTCTAAGAAGGCTAGATCTGAGGCACCATTGGAAAGAGGGAGGAGACAACCTTGTGGAATTCTGAGGAAGAGTGTTCCTGACAGAGGACATCGGTCCAGCTCTTCAGTATTTTATCTTAGAAATTCATTGTCCTCCGTCAGCTATTAATTTTTGTTATCCTCCCTACTCCCATAGTGATACTTGTCTGAAGGTACTATTGTGACATTTTACATGCATTCACTCCTTTAACCCTCACAATAACCCTACGGAGGCAGGTACTATCACAAACCCATACCACCGATAGGGAAACATGAAGTAACTTGTCCAAGATCACCAGCTAAACACTGTTGGAGCTGGCACATCACTCTGGTGGTCGGGCTCCACCATACATGACTATGGCATGCAGCCTCTGAGATGAAACCTCACACCAAGCAGTGATGTCCCCAACAGATGAGTCATGCTGGCACACGGCCACACAGCCACAGTCCATGAGAGAGGACTGGCCTGAGACCCCAGAGCTTTATTCAGGTTTTCCACAGTAAGAAAGTGTCACCAAGGACAAATGCCCCCAGTACTTATGTGGTTAACTGGGCTCAAACCAATACCAAGCTGGCTGCCACTGGGAGATGATTAAAAATCTACCATTAAACTAAATTGTACTTAGAGAAGACCTTTTCTAGAGCAGCTTTGCAGCAGGGGATTATATTTTCTTCTTGACAATTTCCTTAATGGCAAGAAAGGCTATATGTTAGAAGAACAAAGGAAACCCAAGGGCAAAGAGCCTAATATTTTCACTGAAGTGGGACAGAGCATGGGGAGAGAAGAGGAAAATTAAACAGGCAGCAGGAAAGACGCTCCCCTCTTTTATTCCTGTATAATGATCCATGCTGCCCACCCCCACTTCTCTCTGCCTTCTTCTCTAGGGCTAACAGCAGCCCAGAGCTCATGAAAGTTTAAACAGACTGATCAATACAGACAGAATGGTGAATTGTCCATCTGCAAATTACCAAGCACTTCATGAATATTTAAAGAATTAAACTAGGAACAGGGAGAAGAAGGAATCCAGGACTTTATTTTTTCTCTCTCAAGAAAAAAAAGAAAAAAATAAGATGCCCGTTGTTTCTGATCACCAGAAAATAAAGTCAAAGTAAAAAATGAAATTTTAAATATGAACAAGTATTACCAGGCACCACTTCCTTCCCCAAGCCAGCAAGCTGCATCGGATCCACGGTCACTCAAGATGAACACCTGCCTGACACATACTGGAGACGTTCCAGTTTGACCCAACTTCCTTGCTTTCTCAGAGCATACCACATTCTCATGGCACCGCAGTTCTTCACTTGTCCACTTGGGAGGCAGGAGAGTCTGTTGTTGATAAAAGCACAGCTCTGGAGCCAGACTGCTTGGGTTCCAGTCCTGCCCCTGCTACTTACTGATTGTGAACCTGTGTAAGTTATCTAACTTTATCTATTTCATCCTGAATAAGAATAAAATGGGGTGAACAGGAGACTTTTTAGGGTTGTTGTGAGGACTCAACTACACAGAGTGTGTTAGCATGCTTAACATACAGTAAAGGCAGACTTGATGTTAGCTACGATGATCACATCCATATCTTCATCCACATCCCAAGTTTCTGCCTCCTGCATCCTGTCTCCCTAAACCCCCTCAGCGTTAGCTCCAGCAATGTTTACTTAGCTCACAGCACTTGTCACATCACACTGCAGCTGTCTGCCAGCCTCCACAACTCTGTGAGGTCCTGAAAGGCAAGGCCAGTGTCTCACTTGGCTCTGAGTCTCAAGTTACTCCACACAGTCCATTCTTCCAGGTGGACAGGTGCAAACACTCAACAGGTGGCAGTGTGTGCTTTGCCCGTACCTTTGTGACAACACAGCAAGCGGCCCAGATATTCTCAGAGGACTGCTCATGGTGGTTGAACTGAGGCTCCCATTTGTCAATTGGCTGGTCTGCAAAAGCCAAGAGCGCCCCTCTCTGGTCCACCAGAGCCGCACGGACACTGCCGGTTCCAACATCCACACCCACATAGTAGCATCTTGGCTCTGGTTCACCACCAGACATGATTGTCCCTCCACCTGTGGAAAACGAAAATCGTGTGAACACCAGAGGATCTGCAAAGACAGTCACAAAACATCTCAGAAGCTGAAATAAAAAGAAGTGTAGCTACCCAATCACTCGCCATTTGTTATTGATTTATCCGACAAAACATTTTTATAGGCACTGAATAGGTGGCTGGTGAAGAAGACAGATGTGGCATCAGATATGGAACTTCCATTCTTAGAAGGAGTCACTCTCAAGCATTTGGTCACATAACTAAACAAAGTTGTGATGAATATAAGAACAAATAAGGGTGTTAGGACATCAGAATCTGGAAGCAAAAAGATGTATTTTTTCTCACTGCATTTCAACTAACAGGACAATAGCAATAATAAGCAAAAGGAATCTCATCTTCTCTGTCAGTCATTCATTTGATAAACTGGTACCATGCACCTATTCTATTCCAGCAGTGTAAAAAGCATACGCACATCCTCTACTCCTCATCATGAGTCTGGAAGATGAGTATATTTAAATCTCTATTACACAGGTGATCAAAGCGAGACTCCAAGAAGTAGCTGTTTCATGCCAGTTTTGCACACTCATAAAGAGGGAATGTACATTATTATATAGACACACATTGGGCTGATGAGAAAACAGTTCTGAAAAATGAAGGAATGTACCCAGCCTCTCTCACAGCCAGCCTAAACCTTACATCCCTCAGCTGTGCAATCCCAAATCTTCTTAGGTTCTTTCTTTTCTTTCTGAAAGCCTGTAGGGTAATTTAGGGTAGAGGAATATATTATGGCAGTGTCATGAAGCGACTAAGATTGGGAAGAAGCCCCAGGGGAGACATGATAGGGAGCTTGTCAGACAATCTGTTTTCCTTACAGACTCTTGGTGAGTTACAAGGAAATCTGACCAGAGAACACTCAGGAATTCTTTGGCCCGTGTGGCTGCTCTAATTCCCTTTGGTCCGATTAACCCACATGACTCAGATATGTCAGAGGCTGTCATTTTATAGGCTGGCCTTTTGCAGAGAAAGAACTAACCTCTAAGACAAGTGCACTAATGCACACAATACAACTCCCCAGGTGAGCTTGGGGGCCATCCTGGCACCCAGAGTCCAATTCAACCAGAACAACAACCGCATTCTTCAATTTCAGTCACTTGGGGATTCTGAAACTAAAGTCAGCTAGCAGATGTTTGGTTACTGCTTCCTAGATATTTATCCCAATTAGAAAGAAAGACTTCAAAGTCGGGCGTGGTGACACACCCCTGTACCCCCAGCACCTTAGAGGCTGCAGCAGGAGGATAACTCATGCTCAAGGCCAACCCATGCTAAATAGTGTGTTCAAGGCCAGCCTGAACTGCATAACAAGACTGTATCTCAAAAAAACAAATTTCTTTTTTTTTTAAAGAAAGGCTTCATTAAAAGTGACTGCTTTTGACTTAACCACACAATTTCTCAATAGTGTTTTTCTCCCCTTTGGTTCCATGGATCCCTGGCAGGTGAAGAGGAGACAGAGGAAGGTATAGTGACAACTATACTAGCTTCTCCTGGGCTGAGAGACAACCCATCAGGCCCAGCCATCAAGAAGCACTCAGTTTGGGGCCCTTGAGAAGTGCCACATGACTATGAGCACCAGTTTTCAAATCATGCATTCTTTTATTCAGAGACACCTTTCTTCAAGCCAATACTTAATGACGATATAAATAAAACAGATAAAAGCAGTACTGCTCAGTTTGAAACAAAGATCACCCTTGCCCACCCTCCGCCCTTCTGCCAGCAGACCCTCTGCTGAGCCCTTTCTCAGAACAGAATACCACTGGTTTTTGGTGTGACCAGACCTGAGGCCCCAAGCACACCATACCACCTCACCCAGGAGCTTCCTCTCAGCATGTCTGATACAGTCTTGCCCTTCTGGCTTGACGTCCAGACAGCCTCACAGTCCCACAGTGCACAAGAACTAGCTCTGAGCAGGTCTCTCCTCTCACTTCTCATTGTTCTCACTGACTCCAACTCCTTCCCCTCCTGTCTGATGACAGCGGATGTACACTGAAAGACCCAGCCAGCCACCATCCCTTTGAGAGAAGCCATCCCTTCCTTTCTCTGTTCTTTGCAAACCAAGTACTGTGTCCCCGTTTTCTTTTAAAGCTTGCCACTGTGGATACACCGATGACAGAACCATCATGTTCGCCCACAGGCAACTAACTCAGCATGCTCGGGTTGTGCCCCGGCCTTGCCACCCACCAACTCCACGCCAATTCTCTATTTTTGTTTAAGCTTGGCAAGGTGGAACAGAGGCACTGACCAACCAAACAACATGATGGAGGACAAGTCCAAAACCCAAAAAGAGAAAGTAAGCCAGCGGGGTGTGCAGGTTCAGGGAGAAATGACAACAACACTAACACAAGCAAAGTCCACAAGTATTGTAAACTATAAAAACAGTTTGGGGCCTGGTGTGGTGGTACACACCTGTAATCCCAGCATTTGGGAGGCTGATGCAGGAGTACTGTCTCAAATTTGAGGCCAGCCTGTGCTACAGAGTAAGTTCAAAGACACTGTAAATTACCTAGTAAGACTCTGCCTCAAAAAAACGTACAATACGGGGTTTTACTCAGAAAGTATCTCTTTCATGGCATAGAAAGGTTAGAGAAGAAACCTAGTGCAGCACTTGCTGTATTAGAGAGAGTTTAATAAAGAGCCATTCCGGGAAAAGGTTAAGACTGAGCCACAGAAAAACCACACAGCTACTTATTACCCTAACACTGAGTTGGTGACAGACACCCACAAAAGACAGCAGCAGAGAGGGTCAGGGCTAGACAAAGACCCCTGAGAAGTTCAAACTCAGGCTGGGAAGGAAACGGGGCCCCACCCTTCATCGTGAGAAGCCAAGCCAGTGAGTGTGGCTTTCAGAGGTGGCCAGATCTGAAAGTGCTGACATTAAGTCCAGTGGTCTGCTTGAACACACACACCCCACCGCTGCCTATACCCCACAGAGACTAGCAGACTGATGGTTATCAACATCTGCCAAAGTGAGAGAGGACACACCTCATCTTCAAGGGTCATCATAATCTGTAGTGCATGGTCAGACAAGCCTCTGGGGTGGAGGGTGGGAGGCAGCTCACAAACCTACAGGCCATGAAGACAGGTGAAGAAAATAGTGACTCATTGGATTCCAACACTGCAGATCCTGGACAAAAGCACTCAGTCAAAACCACAGAGGATTTTTTTTTTTTCAGATCTTTTTTTTTTTTTCCTTCTTTTTCATTTTTTGGTTTTATGGGTTTAGGGATTTTTTTCTCCATTTTTCTTTTCTTTTTTTCTATTTTCTATTTTATTCTTTTGTCCTTTTATTTTTTCATCTTATTTTTCTTTCCTTTATTTTGCTGTTTCTTCCATTTATTTCTGTTTGTTCTTTTTATTACTTTTATTTATTTCTATTAATTTTCATTTAACCTTTAATAGGATCCTTCATCTTGCACTTTTCTCTCTTCCATTGATTAATCAATCTTTGCTTTCTTTATTCTATGCTTCCTCACCCCCTCTACCTTTATTAGTATAACTAATGAGCTTTATTAATCATTAGGAAGTAATGTTGTATTTAATAGATAGTTTTATATATCAATATTTGGTTTGCCTTAGTTTTTATACTACAATTACTGATCTCTTTTCTATGCTTCTATGCTTAAGAGTGCTACATTAGGGTTAACATCCAGTTTGTCTTTGATGCTATTATTGTTGCTAATTTTGTTACTATTGTCTAGGTGGCAAAGTTCTGCTAGTAATTGGTTTTCTCTGCATCCCAATGTCTCCACAGCCTTTGTGTCACTGATAATATTATAGCCTATTCCTAGGAAACTGGGTGCTGGGCCAATTACACTGCCTCCCACCCTCCCAAATAAACAAAGGTAGTTGGACACTACAACAAAAGCAAAGGTCTATAATTAGACAAAGGTACAGTATACTGCGAAAAGAAGACACTAACTAGAGAGGTCTCCAAACTAGAAAGATACAGATTCCACTATAATCAACCAGCAAAACTCACCACACAAAAAAAGAAAGACACATGAGAAGACAAGGAAAAAGATGTCTCCCAAAACTTCCAACTCTCCTAAAGGTGACCCATGGGGAAATGAGGGTGAGGAAATCCAAAGCCATGTAGCTGAATTATTAGAAACTATTAAAGAGGATATTAAAAAAATCAATAAAATGTTCCAGTGAACTCAAAGAAGATATAACAACAGATAATGGCCTTAATAAACAAAACAATCAGCAAGTTTACAGAAGATACTGATAAAAATCTAGCTGAGATAAACAAAATAATACAACACATTAGTGACCAATTTAGTAACTAATTAAAATCCATAAAAAGGTACCAAACAGAAATCCAGGTGATTAAAAATTATATTGAAAGTATAGGTAGCAGATGAGACCACCGTGAGGACAGAATGTCACAACTAGGAAACAGAGCTTCTGTTGGAGAATTATTCAATGATATCTTAAAAACAATAAAAGGAAACATAAGAAAATGGATCCAACAGCTGCTAGATGGCAATGAAGACCAAGACTAACTGGAATTAGTAAAAACTTAGAAGACAGCGCAAATGGTATAAAGAAACCTGTTCACAGAAATAATAGCAGAAAACTTTTTAAGTACAGTAATGCCTCATGTTCACAAATGTTTCATGAAAAATTGGGTTCATGAACAGAAGCAGTCCGCAAAATTTTGCTTTGATTTGAAAACTCCACATCCAGTGAAGAACAGGACTGCAACCAATTTCTCTAGAATTACAGAATGAATGAAGCTTATGAATCGAGCCACCACTGTATGGGGAAAGAAATTTACATACAGAGAAGTAAGGCTTAGAAAACCAAATAGCCACAATCAGAAAAGAACCTGTCCATGACACATACTAGTCAAAACCCCAGAAATTCAACACATGGACAGAATCTTAAAAGCTGTTAGAAAAAAACAAGTCACTTATAAAAATGAACTCATGAGAATTACAGCAGACTTCTCAATGCAAACTTTAAATGCCAAAATACCTTGGAGGAAAGTGATTCAAGTCCTAAAGCAAAACAACTCCCAACACAGACCTAATATATCCTGTAATACTATCTTTCAAAATTGATGAAGAAATATGATATGTCCATGACAAAGAGCACCTTAAGAAAGTCACAACAATCCAACAAGAAGAGGTATACTCATAAACATATATGTACCAAATACTGGAGCTTCTTCATAATACAAAAATGATGAAATGAAAAGATTAAATAAAAACTAACACTCATAGTAAGGGGTTTTAGCATACCACTTTCTCAAATACATCGACTAAACAAAAAAAATCAATAAAGAAATACCAGAGGTAAATTATACCTTTGAATACACAGACTTACTAGATAGCTACACAACATTCCACCCCTCTACAACAGAGTACATACATTCTTCTCTGCGGGACTTTTCCAAAATAGATCATGTATTAGTCCACAAAATCTGTAAGTAAATATAAAGGAATTGAAATAATCCTATGTATACTATCAGACCACTGTGCAATTAAAGTAGAAATCAATGACAGAAGAAAATTCAGAAAAAGCAGAAGCTCCTGGAAAAGTAACAACATATTCCTAAACAACCAAGAGTTCACAGAAGAAATCAAAAAATTTCTGGAAGCTAATCACAATGACTGTATAACTCACCAAAACTTCTGGAACAAGATGAAAGCAGTTCTAAGAGGAAACTTCATCACAATGAATGTACATATTAGGAAAACAGATCAAGCCCAAATTAATAACTTTATGAGAAATCTCAAGATACTTGAGAAACAACAACAAAAAAGCCGCAAACTGAAATTATTGCTGGAAATTATAAAGATGAGAATGGAAATCAATGAAATTGAGACTAAAAAAAGTTTTAAAAAGCAACAAATCAAAGAGCTAGTTCTTCAAAATAAATAAATTAGATAAACCCTTAACCAGACTTGCCAAGAGAAAGATAGGAAAGACTCACATCAATGCAATTAGAAAAGAAAAATGTGAAATTACAACACTGTCCAGAAAATAGTAACTACTTAGAAAAATTATATTCCGGTTCAGTAGCCTGCCTTGCAAGTGCAAGGACCCGAGTTCAATACCTTTTGCCAAAAAAAAAAAAAAAAAAAAAAAAAAAAAAAAAAAAAAAAAAATTCATAA
>NW_022900935.1:36393762-36416173 GCF_012274545.1 Fukomys damarensis | reverse complement strand
AAAAAAAAAAAAAAAAAAAAAAAGAAAAAGAAAGAAAAAATATTCATCATCTCTGGCCATTAGAGAAATGCAAATTAAAACAACTCTAAAATTCCACCTTGCTCTAGAAAGTATGAAAATCATTAAGATATCAAACAATAACAGATGCTAGACAAAAAGTCTAATAAAATGAATACATCATCCAGGATAAGCAGTGAAATAAAAGGGAGAGAAAGAAAAATACTGCAATGGCAGGAGTAAATCAATACTTTTCAGTAATAACTCTCAGTGTGAATGGTCTTAATTCCCTATCAAAACACAAAGATTGGCAGATCTTTGAATTGTAATCCAAAAAGAAATTAAAGTATGGAAAACAATATACCTTGCAAGAAGAAATAAAAAACAAACAGAAGTAGTTATTCTGTTTTCAGACAAAGTGGACATCAAGCCAAAACTGATCAGAAGGGGCAAAGGTCATCAAATATTGGTTAAGGAAAAAATTCTATAGGAATAGATAGCAATTATAAACATATATACACTAAATATCAGTACATTCAACTTCATAAAACAAATGTTATACAAACAAATATCAGATAAACAGCAATACAATTATAGTTGGAAATCTCAGTACCTCACTGTCACAAATAGATATATTAACTAGACAAAATATCAACAAATAAATATCGTAGTTGAACCAAATCTCACACTTAATTGATATCTACAGAGTGTCTTACTGAACAACAACAGAATACATATTCTTATCAGCAGCACATGGAATTTTCTCCAAAATAAACCTCATGTTGGGGCCAGGGATTTTGATCAGTGGTGGTGCGCCTGCCTCACAAGGTCCTGAGTTCGATCCCTAGTATTGGGGGAAAAAAAATAAACCACACATTAGCCTATAAAGCATAAATAAATACAAAGGCACCAAAAGTATACCATGCACATTAGCAGATCACAGTGCAACAAAACTAAAAATCAATGGAAAAAGAAACCACAGTAATTGTGCAATATATTGAAGGTAAATAATGCACTCTTGAATAATCAATGGGTCACAGAAAAAATTAAAAAACATATTAGACAGTTCCTAGAATCAAACAAAATGGCAGTACATAACAGAATGTATGGGACACAATGAAAGCAGTCCTAAAAGGGGAGTTTACAGAAGTGAATACCCACATCAGATAAACAGAGCAAGACAATAAAGAACAATCCAAATAAAAAGCTAGAGCTAGAGCTAAGAAAAACATTATAAAGATAAGGGCAGAAAGTAATGGAAATGAGACTATGAAACAAAACAAAGAACCAATGAGTCAAAGGGCTGGCTTTTTGAGAACATGAACAAAACAGAAAAACCCTTAGTCAATCATACCCCAAAAAAAAAAAAAAAAAAGAAGAAGACCCAAACCAATGGAATTAGAAATGAAAAAGAAGTCACAATTAACACAACCAAAATACAGAAGACTACTAGTAACTGCATCCAAAACCTGTGTTCCATACACTGAAGAATTCATAAAAATGGATAGATTCCTTGGGAATATGAATTGATATGACTGAAAGAATACATTAAAAACCCTGAATAATAGGCAATAAAATTAGCAACTAAACAAAAGCCTAGGACCCAGTGGATTCACTATTGAATTCTACAGAAGCATCAAGGAAGATCTAATTCCAAAACTCCTCCAAGTCTTCAATGAAATTAAAAGGGTAGGAGTACTCCCAAAGTTATTCCTGGAAGCTACAATTACCATGATTTCAAAACCAGGCAAGAATTCAACTAAAAAGAACTACTTGACAATCTCTTCAATGAACACAGACACATAACTCCTTAACAAGATTCTTGCAAACACAAAGCAAGAAATCTCAAAAAGATCATACATCATGACCAAGTAAGCTTCATCCCAGGGATGGAAGGATGGCTCAAGACACATAAATCAGTATTTGTAATATATCACGTACACAGAAGCAAAGACAAAAACTACATGATTATCGCAGTAGACACAGAAAAACACAAAATCCAACATCCATTCATGATAAAACCCCTTAAGAAAATTAGTATTGAAAAATCTTACATCAACGTGATGAAAGCCATTTATGACATACTGTCAACATTATATTAAATGGGTAAAAACTGAAAACTTTTCCTCTAAAATCAGAACAAGACAAGGATAACCACTATCACCATTCCTGTTTAACATAGTACTTAATGTTAGCAAGAGCAATTAGGCCAGAAAAAGAAACAAAAGGAATATATTTTTTAAAAAAGAAGTCAAATTATCCATAGTTGCAGATGATACAATTTTCTATATAGAAGGTCCCCCCAAAAATCCAAAGATTTCTGGAATTAATAACCAAATTCAACAACATAGCAAGATTAGAAAAAAAATTAACACATAGAAATCAGCAATATTTTCTCATTGAATGCGCCAGCAGCTTTGGTGATTTTTTTTTTTTTGTGTGTGTGATCTTTTCACCAGCAGACCTGCACCTCCAAAACCCTAAAGAGGTCTGGTTTACTGATGAAAGTAGCTTTGTCCAAGAAGGGTATCAAAAGGCAGGTTATAAAGCTGTCAGTTCACAACAGAACACTAAGGCCAACTAGCCTGGGAACCTCTGCTAAATAAAAAGCTGAGGTCCAAGAGAAGACTAATATTTAGAATATATAAATAACTAAAAAATAGACCCTCTAACAAAAAGGACCCAATCAAATATGGGCAAGTGAAACAAATGGATGCTTCACAAAAGAAGTACTAATGGCCAACAAATACATGAAGAAATGTTCAACATCTCCGGTCATTAAAGAAATGCAAATTAAAACAACACTGAGATTCCATCTTACCCCAAGAAGAATGGCCACCATCAAGAAGTCAAATAATAAAGCACAAGGACCCAAGTTAGATCCCAGGTACAAAAAAAAAAAAAAAAAGTAAAATAATAATAAATGTTGGTAAAACTGTGACTGTGGGGCAAAAGGAACCCTTCTACGTTGTTGGTGGGATGTAAACTAGAACAACCATTATGGAAACCATTATGGAGAGTCCTCAAAAAACTAAAAATAGAAATTGCGTTCAACCCAGATATTCCCCCTAAAAGAGATAAGACATATTACCTTGATACCAACATACCCATGTTTATATCAGCACAATTTATAATAGCTAAATCTTGGAAGCAACCTATATGTCCACCAACAAATGAATGATTTAAAAAAACCACAACTGAGTACAGTACTACTGGGCCATGAAAAGACTAAAACTGAGACATTTTTAGGAAAATGAATTCACTTTAAGACCATAATATTAAGTGAAATAAGTCAGACACACAAGGTTAAACACTGAATGGTTTCTCTTACAAACTCAAACTATAAATAAAGAGCAAAATAAAAAGTACTAGGAGACAGAGCTCTTACAAAAGAGAAGGGCTCAAGGAATGGAGAGACTGGGGACGAAGGGGACAGGAAAAAAGAATCCAGATGTGTTAAGTGCATTTAAAAACTTTCCAGAAGGAATGCAAGCTGTATGTACTAAAAATATGTACTAATACAAATTTTTTAAAATAATTTAAAAATAAAACAGGTAAAGTACAATTTTTTTGTTTCCATGTCTGTCTCCCTTACTGGCCTGAACCTCAAAAAGTAACTTAATTTTTTAACTCCAACCTCTGTTTCTTTCACAGTCTCTGGCATAAAATCAACTTATAAAAAATTGTTCATTGAGTGAACAATCAAGTCAGTAAATGATTAGAAAATAAGGATGAACAGGGTCATGTATTACTAGCTTGAATTTCAAAGTTTATAGTTATAAAACCATATATCACTTAACTTAGGAGTACCTTCTGAGAAACATGTTATTTCTTCACTGTGTATACTTCATAAAGTGTACTTACACAGTCTGGATGGTATAGCCTGCTACCTTCCTAGGTTATAGGTATCCCTGCTATTCTATTTGTATTCCACCATTAACCAAAACATTGTTATCGGTAAATGAGCACACACACAGCATTTTTTTACATTGATCTAATTTCTGTATGCCTCATCCATTCAATTAATATTTCTTGAATGCTAAGAGCCACATTTTCTAAATTCTAAGGTACTCATTTTTTTTCACATTTAGCCACTCTGAAGTCAGAGTATATCTCATAATCAACAGCATCTTATAATTAATTGGTAGCATTTTCTTTTTCTCCTGGTATATGAAATAAGTGCATACAATCAATGATGTCTGGGCTTCAAAGAAATGCAGATTGTGCCAGGCCGCAGACATTCTACTGAGGATTGACAAAATGCCTTGGTTTAGAGCTCCCTCAGTTTCTTTATCTGCCTATAGAAGGAAAAGTAATCCAGCTGGTTGCTCCACCTTCCCTCTGCCAACTACACCTATCTTCATGCTTCACCTGTGATCCCCTCCCTTGGTTCCTACTGTCTCCACTGTGAAGGTCCCCAGGAAGCAGCTCTTTAACCCTGATCCTAGCATGCCATCTGTTATCTGCTCCTGGCTAGAAATTCATAAGATTTCCCTAAACTTGCGGAGAAACAAAGACTTAAACAGAAAATGAAGAATGCATGTACACACTCTGGCTTACACAATCCTGGCCAGCCAGCACCAAGGCTTGCCTCCACCCTTGCTGGCCCCAAGATTTCCATGGGTTGGCACAGGTCCTCCTACTCAGTTCCCACTTTTGATTCCATCTTCCCCTACAAGGACTACAGTGGTACCTCAGTTCACAGACATTTTCTTTGTGAACACTTTGGTTGGCACTGCAATGTTTTGCAAAATTTTGTTTTGTTTCCAAATTCTGCATTGTGTGATGAGCACAAATGCAGCCACCTTTCCCACAGGAACATGAAATGTGGCCATCTTTTCCAGAGTTGTGGACAGAATTGTTTGTGAACCACAGTACCATTGTCCACCATCTTATCACCCGCCATCCAGACATCTTGACTCCAATAAAATCCAGAGGCAGATTCCTACTCTACACCTGACCCTGGGCTTGCTTGAGTTCCGGTTTCTGGATCCAGAGAAGAGTCCACTCTTCAGGACAGCCCCTCATCCCCTTATGGAGAGTACAGTTTTACCATTCCATAGTCAACTCCAACTGCTGCTTATGTCACAGCAGTATGGCCAGTGTGTAGCACACAGCAGGAACTCAACATGTCCTTGTGACTCAGTAAGTTAACTGTATATCTTTAAAACCTAACACTGGAGTAATAAGAAAAGGTACTGTGTTTACCATGCATCTGATATTCTACTAAGCAGCCTATTCACAATGCCATTTTAATATTGACAATTCTTGAAGACAATAACTATTATCACCTCCATTTTACTGATGAAGAAATGAGTCTTAAGATAGGTAAAGTAACTCGCTCCAGCAGATCATACAGCTAGTAATACTGTTGGTAGCACACCATTTCCTTTTGCCCCAAAGCCTCTAGCCTTTCGCAGGATGCTCTACTGCCTTGACATTCCTCCATTCCTCCAAATGCCTATTTGCCAGGAATTATGCTAGTGGTTCTTGCCTACTGTGACTACATTAGGGAACCAAAAGCCCAGGTTGCTTGTGTACAGAGACTGACCTTCTGTGCTCCAGGAGGCCTCTCTCCAGCAAACTACCCATTTCTGTAACATTCACAAGCTTCCCTTAGGAGAACACTTCACTCTGCAGAAACAAGGGAGGCACAGCTTCCCCCAGCACAACTTCCCAGTTCATGTTTACTTAAGAAAGAGATCCTAATAAAAGAGTTCAGGGTCACCAATTTCCCCATTATTATAGTCTTAAGTAATCTCTCTGTAATTGTTTCCACACCTGGAAAGCAGGGAAGGTTTAGCCTTTGGGCAGCTTCCCTGAAACTCACCCTATGAATTACAAAAAATAGCAGAGGTTTTCCTACAAGGCAGATCCCTGCTCTTCCCCCTCTCTGCCCTTTGTCCCTGAGTCATATGTCCTAGCTGCTGTGTCCTGGACTTCAAAACAATCAACTGGTACTTCTAAATGGCAAAAACTAATGTAACTGCAAAATGGAAAACAACATTTATTTTTCTAATTTGTTTTAAAAGAAAAAAAAGGATCATAATTCTCACTGTGTCAATCATTTCCACACTGGCATTCATTTCATCCATCTATGGAAGGAATCCCAACCAGGTTAGCAAACCTATCACCATTTCTGTATTTAGGTGGGGTGGAAGTAATTTTCCCGAAGTCACATAAACAGCAAACGCAGACTGGAATTTGAGTCACAGCCTCTGAGGGAAAGTTTGGGAGTCTTTCCACAAAAATCAAGGTAAAACTAAAAACCCAAACCTTTGGTACCTTCTTCAATAATAACATCAACAGGGCCATGGATTTAGCTTAGCGACACCATGCCTGCCTTTCAAGCACAAGGTCCTGAGTTCAATCCCCAGTACCTAAATAAATAAATAAATAAATAAAATAATATCAACAACAAAAGCAGCACAAATTGTATTTATTGAGCTTTGCAAATCAGCTGTGTGATGATTACTACTTAAAACAATCCTTTTAGGGGGGTAGTAGGAACCCTAACTCCTAGTTAAGGAAACTGAAGTTCTCAAAATTAAAGCTGGTTAAAGTCGCACTGCACACAGGGGGAGCATTGAGATTCCAAGCAAAGTCCATACAACTCCAAGGCCTGCTTTCTGAATGATGAGAGTTGGAACTTTGACTACATTTTATTCTTTTTCAGCAAAGATGAATATTCTAAAAGAAAAACAGCTGTTAGGGATATGAAGGTGATCAGGCAGAGAAATAACGACATGGACAGTGGACAGCCAACAAAAAGAAAAAAATAATGGAGAGATATTCAAGCTGCACTGCATACCAAATCCTGAGAAATACCTAACATCTCAGCCCACAAAACAATTCAAAGGACTAAAATGGCCTACCTCCCAAGCCCAGGCATGGGCTGCACCGACCTTTATTCCCTATTTATGATCAAAGACTGCTCTATTTGATAAATATTTATATGGTTCATTAAAAAAGAGCTTGTATAAACACTATTAGAAATGTGCTACAGGAAACCACAGATTTCACTGCTGATTCTTCAACAAACTGCCAACTGTTAAAATGCCATGTGAGAAGGGAAAGGAAACGGTGGAAATTGAGGTTGTTCTTTGCAAAATTATTTCACCAATCACAAAGAGGAGGTAAATGTAAACCTACCACTTAGGGACTGTACTGTTCGTTTTCCCCTGAATAACTTAGTTGCAGTCAGATCATTTCCCAAGACTACAACCTTCCAGAGGGGACTGAATGATGGGCTTACCTTTCTTCAGTTTGGTTTCTTACAGAGCCATTTCTCCAGGACTGATTTGGCTGGTGACAGTGGCTAGTGAAACAGAGTCCCACGGATCAGTGAAAGAATGCAGTAACCTCTTTGAACTTTGGACTCTGCTAGGAGCTCATGTTTTCAAGCCCCACACAATTTATTTATTATTTGGTTATACTGCAATCAGCAGTTGGCAAGAGTAAGCAGAGGAAGGTAAGTAGTAAATAAGCCTGTCCACTTCAGCCTCCCTAATAAAGGATTCAATACTATTTTAAATAAATCTCATGCTCTAAGATGTTTAGGAAATTTAGAATGGGGAGGAAAGAGCTAATGTGGCAGTAATCTCTGGTTCTTTATTCATTCTACCAGCAATACATGGGAGAAAAAGTATGACTTGTTAACATATATTTTTCCCTCTTAAAGTAAAAGGCTATTTATTTCTTAAGGCCCCTATCTCCATTCTTTTTTAGCCTTACGGCTCAGAGGAAATATTTCTAAAAGTTGTCTGGTTGCCAATAATGACTCAAAAACACTTCCTGGGTCCCCAAATTTATAGAATTTAGAGCAACTACATAGTATGTCTCTCATCCAGAAAGACATACCTGTGGCCTGCACAGACTAGGCAAGGCAGTCTGAGCATATTTCTGGTCAGTTCTGGGCTAACTAGCACATTTTGTAGGATCAGAGGGAAGGAAGGAAATTAGCAATGACACTATCTCCTGATAGCTACTTAGAAGCTCAACCTGACCCTTATGCTGGCAACCCCCTGACACCGAGCACTCAGCTCTACCAAGGGCCTGGACTGCTGCAGATCAAAGAGAAAGGACAGCCTGAGACCATGGCACGCACCTGCAATCCCAGCTACTTTGCAGACAAAGGCAGGATAATCACAAATTCATGACCAGCCTGGACAACTTACTGAGACCCTGATTCAAAAAACAAAAACAGAGCTGAAGATGTAGGTCAGTGGGAAGTTCCCAGGTTCAATGCCAGTACAACAATAACAACAAAGAGCACAGTCAAAGAAGATGAGGAGAAGGCAAATAGGCAAAAAGGAAAGAAAATGCAGTGGGGAGACAGAGAGGGGGAAGGGATGAAGAAAGTGAACTAGGAGTGAGTGGAAGAGAGAATGATTCAGAGAGTAAGAAAAAGAAAACATTTGATTTGGGTCCAGGGTGGGAGATAGGAAGGGGAGAGAGAAGAAAGACAGTGTAAACGTATTCCTTGGCCAACAAATATATCTACCAGATTTTCTCTGCCCGAATATTCCTAATATAGAGAAAGAACATATAATAAAAATGTTGGTTCTAAGAGACCTGGATAAAAACCTAAATATCAAACAAAAACAAAAAACATACACACCAACAAATACCCTTTCTGTACTCCAGAAGTCATCTTACTCACACCTGAAGAGTTCATTCCACTCAAGTGCAGAGACTTCCCAAGACTGAATACAGGGGTTCACACATGGGACCCATGATGTACCCAGGTTTGTCAAGATAGCTGTCAGACAAAAGAAACCCAAGCCACCAGAGAACATGAGAAAACACCATTGTACACATTGTCTCTGCACCCAGGGTCTCTCAAAAGCAACTCCAACAAGCATAGACATCCTACAAAGATGTGCAAGGCTATGTCCTGATGGCAGAGGAAAAGGGTTGTGCCTGTCTTAGTCACTTCTGCATCCCCCAGGCACACACAAAAAGTAAGCTCACTATGTGGGAGACTCAATAAGGAGCTCATGAATGAATAGAGAAACAGCCACTGTATTGGGGAGAAAGGAAGGCGACTCTCCCATACCACTGAAAAATAAACCCTCCATTCCCATGGGGTGGGGTGAGAAGTATAGACCACGGTACTGGCAGAAGACTCGGGAAACCTGGATTCATGTTCCAACTACATCTACCACTGATGAATTTGGGCAAGTCCCTTCACTAATGTCTCTTTTCCCAGGTACAAAAAGAGATTCATGATTCTGTGTAACTATTTCAAAGTGTTATAGTGAAGAATAAAGGAAATGAACATAGAGACTTTACAGGGAGGAATTTCCTTATAAATAGAAGGAACCAGTAGCACTAGGAGACACAGTGAAAAAAATTGATGTAAATGGTACAAATCAACAAAGACACAACAGCCCAAGTGCTCAGACCACCTTTGCTCCCAACACCAAATCACCTCCTGACTGAGTGACCTTCAGTTATGTATTATGTGTTCCTAGGTGTTTTTATCATATACAAAAGCTTAATTTCCACTAAACAAATACTCAGTGCTTTCTCCATGCAAGGACACTAGGAAAAGGAAGCTCAAAAAGACATCATCTCTGATTTTAAAGAGTTGACAAGAGGCGCCATGCTCTGAATGTTTATGTCCTCTGAGGAGGCGAGGGCTTTGGGAGGTGATTACATTATGAGGACACAGCCTTTATGAATAAGATTAGCACCCTTCTAGGAGAAGCCCAGGAAAGAACTAATCTTTACCTCTTCTACCATAAGAGCAAAGTTGGAGGTCTACAATCCAGAAGACAGCCCACACCACACTCCAAATCTGCCAGCACCTTCATTCTGGACACCTCTGCCTCCAGAACTATGAAAAATAGGCTTCAGATATAATGCATCCATTTATGTCATTTTGTTATAGCACTCAAACAAACTAAAATAAATGTAATGATCTGAATTTTGCAAAACAAGTAGAGGTACCTCATGTTATTTCTAGTTTTTATACTCCAAGCAAAAGCTAAAGCTCTGAGCAAAATTAGGAAGTGGCTTCATGTTGCCACCAGAACACTGGCCATTGGCCAGGCGTGGTGGTGCACACCTGGAATCCCGGCACTTGGGAGTCTGAAGCAGGAGGAAACCATGAGTTCTAGACTAGCCTGGGCTGCATAGTGAGCTCCAGATCAGTCTCAACTACATAGTGAGACCCTGTCTCAAAAAACAAGAACCCAAAAAACCAAAAAAAAAAAAACCCTCAGAACCCTGGCCATCAATAGTTCAGAAGCCAAGCATCCTGTACCAACTCTGCTGCATTTCCTCACAGAATACAGAGAAGTCAGTCAGCTAATGCAGGGACAGTTTAATGTTTTCATTACCATTCTAATACCTCTGATTCACTCAGTATATTTTAGGCTTTGGGGCAATCCGTATGCCCTGTACTGAGCCCATGTTTAAAGATAAACATAAAGCTACTGGAGGCCACAAGACAATAGGTAAGCTGACTAACCTTTTAAATTCCAAGTCATATTCCAAAAGAAAAAAAAAAGTCAAAACTTACCAAATCCCTCATAAAGTGGTAGCCATAGGGATGTAAACTGAGTCACTCCTGGATGGTGAGTCAGTCTTGGATGGTGGATGAGCCTACCACCTTCTACCACAGACACAGTAATACAACATCAGTGATAAAGAAAAATACAAAATTAACCATGGTTGTAGCCAAATACCCTGAAGCAATCATAGAAAAATGAGTTATCAGAAGATAATCTGAATTCTGCCAATAAATATCATCTTAGAACAAATCAAACTCTGGATCCCCTACATCCTCTTCCATAAACCTCCCTCTTCCTGCCTCTGTCCTACCTTGTGTTCCAATAAAACAACACCTTCTTTGCTTATATAACACCTGCTTCCGTTGCCCTTCCAAGCCACTCCCTTTGCAGAGAAAGGGAGAAGGGAGACTGTATTTGTAACACCCACCACAGTAGATGTTGATTCTCCCATTTACACATAAGGAGACTGAAATGCTGAAAGAACCAATCTCCTGCTGACAAGGCCCACAGAGGAAGAGGCCACATTCAAGTTCAAGTTTGACTCAACCCATGGCAGAACTCTTACTACCACTGGCCTTCCACACTAACTCAGCTGCCTTCATCTGGGCACACTTAGAATAAGCTTTCAAGTCCATTTGTCCTGAGAAACCTTCTCAGAAAATAGTTAGAAATGCTTTTTCCATGGCCTGATTATTAGATACCACCTTATGCTCAAGAAATCCTATGTCTTTGTACATAGAGACAAGCACAATGTCATGTAATATAATAAAGGGAATAAATAAGTTGTGGAGTAAGAGATTATTAATATATAAAATAGTCAAGTATCTTTTATATAAAAAGACCCTAAGGACTCTCCTAGCCAAGAGAGCTCTAGAAGCACTCTGAACAGCCTTCTTTGTGCTTGTGGCTGGCACACCATGCTCCCCTATGGGCAGTGTCCCTCCATGCTGAAGACCCCACCTCCACAGGACAGAGGTAAAGGAAGACAGAGAGGGAGACCACCCAGATGAGTATCCACAGACCCCCCCCCAAAAAAAAATGACAGAGTTCACTAAAAGCACAACTTTGTATTTGATGGTCTCTCAGGGTTATATCTTGAAGCAGAATAATGTTAGAACAAGCATAGAACTGATGTCTTGATTCTAAATACAAAGCTATTTCATTTTAATCCCTGAAATATCCAGTACAAAGTTACATCTGTAACAGTAAAAAGTATATGTAAACTTAGTGACTTACTGTGAAACATTAATTTCTGACCTTTTTCTAAATTCTGCATAATCAAAAGATATATATAGTTTCTCTCTCATCACTTTTCTCCCCAAGAGAACACTGTTGATTTGCAAACATAATTAACCATGAGATGATTTTCTCGTCAGAACTAAGCAGACCTTCAAAGAAATGACATTAGCTTTAGCATTTTGGTGAAAATGCAGTTTTTCCCAGAAAGTCACTCAAATTAAAGCAAAAGAAACACTAAACTTAATGATTGCCATCAGGGGCCAGCAAATGCTGGCATTCAGAAAGGCCTTGGGGCAGTGTCAGTGTAAAGCCACAAGATCCATTCTTCATGAGATCTTGCAAAATTCCCTCCTCAGAGATAGTGGGAAGCCAAAGGTTGGCTAAGGTTTTTGAGGGTTTTTTTTTTTTACCTGTTTAGGAAACATGACCAGGCCATGCTTGTCAAGGCACAAAAGACAGCAAGAAAAATAAGAAGGAACAAAAAAACTTCAAAACAAAAAATAATTTTAAAATAGTAAATTATTATCTATCAAAAATTAAATGTAAATGAGCTAAACTCTGAAATCAAAAAATGCGGAACAGGTGAATGGAATTTTAGGAAAAAAGGCCCAGCTATATGCTTCCTATGAAAGAAATACATCCACATCAAGGACACACATAAAATGAAAGTGAAGAGATGGAAAAAAAGATATTCAATGAAAGTAGAAACAAAAATGCTACAGAATGCTTATATAAGACAAGATGTACTTTTAGTCAAAAACTGTAATAAGAGACAGGACATTATATAATCATAAGGGAGTCAGTTCAAAGGGATATAATAATTGCAAATATAAACACACCAAATATCAGATAACCTAAAAAAGCAAGTATTAATAGAACTGAAGGAGAAAATAGACCAAAAAATGATTCATTAAACTTGAACGACATTCAGAACAAATAGAATGACACTCAGACCAAATAGATGTAATAGACATATACAGAATGTTCTATCCAGTAGCAGAAGTATACAAATTCTACTCAGGTGTTCGTAAGATATTCTCCAGGACAGAGCAAACATTAGATCACAAAAATGAGTATTCACAAATTTTTAAAAACTGAAGGTATTATCAAGTATCTTTTCTAAACACAATGACATGAAACTAGAAGTCAGTAACAGAAACAAAAATGGAAAATTCACAAATATGTGGAAATTAAATACACTCCTTAACAATCAATGGGTCAAAGACGAAAGAAGAGCAGAAATCACAATGTATCTTAAAAATAAAAATAGAAACATATACAAAATCTTACAAGATTTAGCAAAAACCATTCTAACACGAATGTTTATAGCATAAATGACTATATTAAGGAATAAAGTATCAAAAAACAAACTAATTTTATTTCAATAAACTAGCAAAAGAAGACAAACCAAGCCCAAAGTGAAATGAAGGAAACAAATGATCATCACAGTAGAAGGAAATGCAGTAGAGAGGAGAGAGACTACAGATAAAATCAGTCAGCAAAAGAATTTGTTTGATGAAAAGATAAAAAACTGACAAGCCTTTAGTTATACTAAGAAAAAAAGAACACTCAAAATCAGAAATGAAAGAGACATTACTTCTGATTTCACAGAACTACAAAGGATCATAAGATTATAGATACAAAGGATCTTAATAAAGCAATTTGAGTGCTAAATAAATAGGATATTTAAGAAGAAATGAAATAATTCCAAGAAACATACAGTGTACCAATAGTGAATCATGAAGAAATTAAAAATCTGAATAGGCCAGTAATGAGTAAGGACACTGAATTAGTACTCAACAATCTTTGATCAAAGGATCAGATAGATCTACCAGTGAATTCTGTGAAAGACTTAAAGAAGAGTTAATATCAATCCATCTCAAACTCTTCCAAAGAAGTGAAGAAGGAACACTTCCAACCTCATTTTATAAATATAGCAGTAACCTGCTGCTGCAGATAAACAAGGACATCACAAGGAAAAAAATCACAGGCCAAATATGTGATAAACACAGATGGAAAAAATCTTCAGTAATATATTTATAATCCAAATTCAACAGCACTTTTACAAGATAACTGAACGTGATACAGTGGATAACAATCATTCTAATGCATGAATGGCTGAATATATACAATCAATAAATGTAATACAGCACATTAATGTAACAAAAGATAAAGATCATACGATCATCTCAATAGATATAGAAAAGTGTATGACAAAATTTAACATATTTTCATGATAAAAACCCTTCAACAAATAAATACAAACTTGTGTATCCAAGTGATGAAGGCCACATATGACAAGCTGTACACATTCTACTCAATGATGAAAAGCTGAAAGGTTTTCCTTTAAGATGAGGAATAAGGCAACAAACCTACCCTTGTAACATCTAGTCAACATAGTACCGCAACCCTACTTAGAACAAATACTCAAGAAAAAGGAATAAAACACATCCAAGTTGGAAAGGAGAGAGAAAAATTGTGTTTGCAAATGGCATCATGTTGTATACAGAAAACCCCCTAAAGACTCCACCAAAAATACTACACTAATAAGTTCAATAGTGCTGCAAGACACAAAACGAACACATAAAATCAGTCATGTTTCTTTTTATTAACAATGATCTATTCTAAAAAGAAATTAAGAAAATAATCCCAAGTACAACATCAAAAAGAATGAAATAATTAGGAATAAATTTAACCTAGGAGGTGAAAAATCTGCATAGTGAAAACTATAAAACTTTAATAAAATAAGTTAAGAAACAACTAAATAAAAGATAGTTCATGCTTATGGATTGGTAGAAATTATGGCGTTAAAATATCCATTGACCCCAAAACAAACTCCAGATTCAATGCAATCCCTATCAAAATACCAATGCATTTTCCACAGAAGAAAGAAGACAATCCTAAAATTCATATAAAACTACAAAAGGCTGCAAGCTATCATGATAAAAAAAAAAACTGGCGGTATCACACTTTTTGATATCAAGTTGTATTACAATACCATAGTAATTAAAGCAGTATGATACTGGCACAAAAATAGAGACGTATATCAACAGAATAGAAGAGAGTCCTGAGATAAATCACACAAATGTAGTCTAAAGAAACCAAAAAATTATTAATGGGAACATAACCAGAGGAGAATAGCTAAGTCCAAAATAATTTCTATTGTTTTTTTTTTTTTTGGAGTTGTACTATTTCACATTCTCACCAACAATTTAAAAGTGTTCTTTTTTTCCCCCACAGCCTCACCAGCATGGTACTACCTGATTTCTTGATGATAGTCATTTTTCAGGAGTAAGATGAAATCTGTATATCCATGTTTACAGCAGCACGGTAATGATAGCTAAATCTTGGAAGCAGCCTGTATTTTCACCAGCAGATGAATCAATAAAGAAAATGTGGTACTTATAACCAATGGAGTACTAACCTGCTATAAAAAAGGGTAAGTTTGAGTGATGTGTAGGAAAATGGATGCACCTTGAGGCCATGAAGTTAAGTGAAATACATGAGTCACACAAGTTTAAATAAGAAACCCAAAGTATACATAAAAAGCAAAATACAATATAGATAGTAGGAAACAGGGAGATAGATCATTTGCAAATGGGAAGAGGACCAAGAGATGGAGGGAGCCAGAGATGGAGAAAAGGAAGGAGATGTAAAAAGAATTAAGATGGGTAGTGTACATCTACCAACTCCCTATAATTAATGTAATCATTATGCACTACAAATGTACTGTATTAATGTACTGTATTAATAATTTTTTGATTCACAAAGAAGAAAGAACAGTCTCTTTAATAAATGTGTTGGGGGGCCGGGTATTTAGCTCAGCAGTTCGGTGGTCTGCTTCGCAAGCACAAAGACCCAAGTTCACCCGCCCCCACCCACACCTAAATAAATAAATAAATAAATAAATAAATAAATAAATAAATAAATAAATAAATGTATGTATTGGGAAAACTAGAAATGCACATACAAAAATGAGACTGGACTCTTACACCACACACAGAAAAACTCAATCTAAAACTAAATCTCCTAGAACAAAACATACCCAAACTGGTCTTGGCAATGGTTTTTTTAAAAAGATACCAAAAGCAACTAAAGCAAAAATATAAAAGTTTCTACAGCATAAATAGCAATCAACAAAATGAAAAGACAACCTATGGAATGTGAGAAAATATTCACCAACCAAATATCTAATAGGGGGTTAAACCCAAAATATATAAAGAACACATACAGCTCAATAATAACAACAGAAGCCATCCCTCTGTTGGGTATCTTTCCAAGAGAACTGAAAGAATCATATCACAGAGAAGTATGTGCACCCATGTTTATAGCGGCACAGTTTGTAATAGCTAAATCTTGGAAACAACCTATTTGCCCATCTGTTGGAAACTGGATAAAGAAGTTGTGGTTTTTCTATAAAATGGAATATTACTCAGCCATAAAGAGCGAGAGAATAGATTCATTCATAGGAAAATGGATACATATTGAAGATATACTCCTAAGTGAAATAAATAAGTCCCACATGTGTAAATACTAAATAGTTTCCCTGGTGTGAATATTCTGCAACAATGCATAAGATTCTAATAAGATTACTGACATTTAGAAATGGGAGGAAAGGAGCTAAAGATGTAGGGAAGGTGTGATACGTAGGGGAAGAACAAAAAGGGAAAAGAAAAAAATGTGAGAGAATGAAAAGATGAAAATAAAGTGTTTGTAGATGGGGAGGGGAGGAGGGGGTGAAGGGAGGGCAGAGGTAAGGGGAAAAAAATGAGAATCAAGACTTGCCATGTAAAGGTACATGATCCCAACAATGAATGTAACTGTACTGTATCCCTAAATGTACCAATAAACTCAATAAAAAAAAATAATAACAACAGAAGATTAAATAATTGGACAAAGGACATGAATACATATTTTCCCAAAGACATCATAAATAGACAGATGAAAAGGTGCTTACCATCACTAATTATCTGGGAAGTACACATCAAAATTATAATGAGATATTACCTCACTCTTGTGAGGATGACAGTTACCAAAATTCAAAAGATTGACAATCACAGGTGAGGATGAGGAGAAAAGAGAACTCTGTTACACTGCTGGTAGAAACTTAATTAATGCAGCCATTAAAAATAGAGCATGAAGATTCCTCAAAAAAGAATTACCTTACCATACAACTAGGAATCTTCTGAGTATATATTCAAACAATATATAATTGTAATCCTGAGTAACATCCACACTCCTATGTTCACTGCAGCATTATTCACAGTAGCCAAAATACTTAATGTACACAGATGAAGAAAATATGATATATGTGTACAATTATGCAGCTTTTAAACAGGAAATGCTGCCATGTGTAATAACATGAACAAGCCTGGAGGATATTATGCTAAGTAAAACAAATCAAATCCAGAAAGACCAATACCATCTTCCATACCTGTGATTCAAGCGATCACAAACAGAAAATATTTGAAAAACATTGCATCTGTACTGAACATAGACTGACAACTGTTTACATGTCATTTACACTGTATTAGGTATTTTAAATAATCTGCAGAAGATTCAGAGTATATAGGAGGATATGTATATGCTATATGCAAATACTATGTCATTTTATAAAAAGGATTTGAATATCTGCAGGGAGCCTATATGAATCCCTTAAAGACCCAAGGGCAATGGAACTGCATTATGCCACTTTCATATGGAACCTAAGAGTCCAATTCACTAAAAAAAAAAAAGTACAATGATGGTTAGCAGAAGATAAAGTAGGGGGAAAATGAGATGTTGGTCAAAATTATAAACTTCCAGCTACAAGATAAGTAATTTCTGAAGACCCAATGTGCAACGTGGTGACTAAAGATAACAATTTACTACATACAGTACTTGAAATTTGCTGAAAGAATATATTTTAATGCTTTTATCTCACACACAAAAAGAATAACTATGTGAAATGATGTTAATTAAGTGTCTGTAGTAATCACTTCATAATGTGTGCATAATTATGTATAAATGAATATTTTACATACAATTTGTATCTATTGATCAAATGGGGGATAAAACCTAAACTGTCCTATATCTATTAAGTCAAATGAATTTTCCCATAACCCTCCACCCCCCAAAAAAATAACAATTACTCTAGGCAAATGGCTTCATGATGAGTTCTACTTAACATGTAAAAACAAGTTAATACCAAATTTATTTCAACTCTTCCAGGAAAATCAAACAGCAAGAAATAGTCCAAATTCATTCTTTGAGGTCACAACCACTGAGAACAAAACTTAGAAAGCACAAGGAAAAATATATAGATCAAATCCATCACTGACAAAGATGACAAAGTTTTTAAAATCTTACAAAAGGATTTCCATAAGATATTAAAAGAATAATATCTCCTCACCAAATGGGGTTTACCTTAGGAATTCAAGATCACTTTAACATTCAAAAAAAATCAATGAATGATGTTCACTACATTAAGGTTTTTTCAGTATGATTATCTCAATCAGCAGTTAACAGAAAAAGTAACTGAGAAAATGCATTAACCACTACTCATTTACAAAAAAAAAAAAAAAGGAAGACCTCAGCAACATACTAATAAAATGAAGATTTCCTAAACCTGAAAAGGGTTTCTACAAAGAATATACAATCAATATCATGCCAAATACTTACTATGAAAAA
The DNA here is from genome assembly GCF_012274545.1 of Fukomys damarensis. Classification (NCBI taxonomy): domain Eukaryota; kingdom Metazoa; phylum Chordata; class Mammalia; order Rodentia; family Bathyergidae; genus Fukomys; species Fukomys damarensis. The sequence continues at coordinate 36,397,748 of NW_022900935.1, read as the reverse complement.
CTGAACACCTCTCCCCAAGATAAGGAAAAAGGAAAAATGTCTGCTCGTGACATCTACAGAAAGCAAAGGTCCCAGCCAATGCCATATGGCAAGGAAAACAAAAAAAAGAGAGAAGGCATTCCCCTGTGAGAATAGAAGTAAAGCTGTCTTCCAATTCAAAAATGGGCATCTGAAATGGACAGACAATTCTCAAAGAAGTAAAAGCAGCAAGTAAATATATGAAAAATGTTCCACATCACTGGTCATTCGAGAGATGCAGATGAAAACAACACTGAGATTCCGCCTCACCCCACAAAGAATGCCTGCTATCAAGAAATCACACAATAAATGTTGGCGGGTTGTGGGGAGAAAGGAACCCTTCTCCATTGTTGGTGGGAGTGCAGACAGGTGCAACCACTATGGAAATCAATATGGAGATACCTCAAAGAGCTGGGACTAGAGGTTCCATTTGACCCAGCCATCGCTCTGCTGGGTATCTTTCCAAAAGAATTAAAAGAATCATATCACAGTGACATATGCACACCTATGTTTATAGCAGCACAGTTTGTAACAGCGAAAATTTGGAAACAGCCCATTTTCCCATCAGTTGGAAACTGGATAAAGATGTGATTTTTCTATAAAATGGAATACTACTTAGCCATAAAGAATGAGAAATTAGAGTCATTCATAGGAAAATGGATACATATTGAGGATATACTCCTAAGTGAAATACATAAGTCACACATGTGTAAACACCGAATGATTTCTCTGGTGTGAAAAACTATAATAGTATTCAAGATCCTAATGGGATAATTAACAATATGAAAAAGGAAGAAAAGGGCTAAAGGTATAGGGAAAGTGGAAAGTGTTAGGGAAGGGGAATAAGGGAAAAGAAAAAAATGTGAGAAAATGAAAAATTGGAACTAAAGTATTTGTAAATGGGGAGGGGAGGAGGGGGTGAAGAGAGGGCAGGGACAAGGGGAAAAATGAGAACCAAGACCTGTCATGTAAACGTACAAGATCCTAGTAATGAATGTAACTATACTGTATACCTAGAATGTACCAATAAACTCAATTAAAAAAAAAAGAAGTAAAGCTGTCTTTATTTACAGGCATGATCATCTAGATAGGAAATCTGAGGATATGTATATGCTATATACATCTACCAAAAAAGCTATTAAAACTAATATGGAGTTTAGCAAGAATGCAAGATCCATAACTGATACACAAATAACAATTGAAAATTAAAATTTTAAAAGGCAATATCATTCACAGCAGCATCAAAAAATATAAAGAATCTACAGAGAATGTGATAAAGATGTCTTCTGATACCGGGCTTCTGAAAGTTATGAAACTTTGTCAGAAGAAATTAAGGAAGACTTAAAGAAGTGTGGTCATACACTATTTCGCTGGTCAGAAGACTCAGTATTTAAGAACTCAGTTTTCCCTCAAATTAGAATATAGATTCAATGAAATACCAAATAAATTCTAAGTTTGCTTCTATTTTGAAATGGACAAACTTATTCTAAAATCAAAATAAACAAGACCTAGAAGTGACTGATTTTTTTAACAGAACAAAGTTAAAGGACTTATTGAATGATTTCCTACTACAAATCTATCAAGATTATGTGGTATTGGCAATAAAATAGATAAAGAGATCAATGGAACAAAATACAATTTACAGAAATGGACCGTGTGTATTAAATTTATATTTTAATGAAAGTGAGAAGGCAAGTGAAGGGAAAAGCAGGCTTTTCAGCAGAGTGATGGGCCATATATTTAATGGGAAATTAAAAACAAAACCTCCTCAACAAAAAGAAGAAAATATCTTATACTTCAAGTTAGACAAAGGTTTCTTATGTACAACATAAGTATGATCCATAAAAAAAATCAGACTGACAAAACTGACCTCACCAAAAATACAAATTAATAAATTAGACCTCATTCAAAGTAAGAACCCAGCTTTCAAAGAACAGTGTTATGATGATGAAAAATAACATCAAAACAGGAAAAATTGTAAATTATATTCACATTAAAGAATTTTAAAATGAGAATACATAAAGAACTTTAAATGCTCAATAAAAAGAAAACAGCTCATTTTTTATGGACAAAGGTTTAATATAAACTTAATCCAAGAAAATATGTAGAGAGGGATTATCACAGGGCACAAGAAATCATTGGGAGTATTACTTATGTTCTTCATCTTGATTGTAACGATGGCTTCATTGATGTACACCTATGACAAAACTTTTTGAATTTGACACTTAAATGTGTACTTAACTACATGTCAGTCCATAGTAAAGCTGTTACAAAATATTCTAGTTAAGACTGTCTCTTGTCTTCCTGCGGGTACCTGTGTGCTACATTTCTTCTTCATCCTCCACATTTAATTAGTAATTAATGCCTAGCCATTCTAATTTCCCAATCTCTTCCCATCCCCATAACTATTACCCTAACTCAGTAGTGGCACACTTATGTGCTGCAGGGGACTATCTGTACCACTGAAAGCTCTAAAAAGTTCGCAATCACTGCCCTACCCTGTCTCTCACCTGTATGACTATAGTGTACCTCTCTCTAGTCTTCACCAGTCCACTTCGTTCTCCACTGTGCAGCCAGAATTGACTATGTGTGTCACTGGCTGCCCAGGAGATATAATTCAAGCTCCCTTAAAATGATGCACCAGACCCTTCCTGATCTGGCCCATTCACACTCCCTAGCCACCTATTTCTGATTCCCCTACAGCCATACTGATCAAACTTGTGCTATGCTGAATGAAAGCTTGAAGACGAGTCTTCCTCATCTGTACTACCCCAGAGCATAACACAAAGCAGGGCGCAGAGTATGTGCCACAGGATGAATGAACAAATTCATAAAGAAGTGGTCAGAGTGACCTCCTCTGACTCCACATGGGTTGACTCTGGGTTCTTCCATTATAAAAAGTAAGCAGGTGAGAGGTTAAGTCATCTCTATGGTGCATTCTAGCAAGATTATCATTTCAAATCCCCTTGTGCATGGAGGGTTACAACTCTGGCTGGGACTTTAAGGGTAGGGCTCAGATTGTTTAAAAAGCCAGCTGGTAACTGACTGATTTGAACTAAATAAAAGGTTAGAGAAAGGGAACCAAATTCCAGGGAAAGACAAAGCCCACAGAAAATGCTAATACATCCTGGCTGAAGGCCTGTTCTCCTCCCAGTACATTTCTTAATTTATCCAGAAAGGCACAGCCACCCTCTGGGATGTTCTTTTTTCCCAGCACATGTTTTGACTTCCTAGTCAAGCCAGGGAGGCTCCAAAGAACTTTCCCCCAGAGAATGAATCTCAGGCCCTTCTCGGTTTCGGTTCTTTCCCACAAAACATCCTTAATAACAGTCCTTATCACAGGCCCTTCCCAGGGCCAGGCCAGTGTCCCTGAGGTCAAGAACCAGCCTGAGGCCACTAAACCGGAGACTCCCATATAGTAATGCAGGAGTCAACTGACTGGAAAACCAGGAGAACTGGTAACTTGCAAGAAAAAAACCAGGAGAGACACTTGGTAGGCCACAGAAAAGAGGAGAAAAGCAAGCAAAAACCAAGCAAAGCAAAAGCTACCGCAAATTGAACTTTCCTTCCTTCTTGGAATTGAAAAGCACAATCCAGTCCACCGTTCTGAAATCACACTTGAAAACTTCGTCTAAGGGTGAGTGCTCTTCCGGGTCCCGATCAACCCTTTACTCTAGGGAAGAAACTGGTTTTAAGATAACAAGTGCTTTGGTGGAAAAGAGCCAAAGACTGGGAAATTCACCACTGTGCATCTCCTTGATCTTTTAAGTAGAAGGCCAATTAATAAAAATGTAAAGACTCTCAGCCTTTCATCGGTGACCACACGCTCACCCCATCTAAACAGCACCGGGAGGCCACAAATGGCCCTGGCCTCAAAAGCCAGAGAGCTGCGACGCACGGACAGCAGAGGAGCCTGCGGGCGGGCCCGCACCGGGTCGGGAGGCGCAGGGAAGCGTGGGGAACGCAGG